>NC_141613.1:1562500-1871666 GCF_047967505.1 Dipteris shenzhenensis
TTTCTTAGCCATAATTTCTCCTACAAAATGACCACCGCTGATGTGCCTCTGTTAACACAACATTCTATTCATGCTTCAAAACATGTCACCACCATAATACCTGAACTACTCCACGGCAATACAACATACCAACAATTACTATAAAAGGTTGGCTCTTCAATGCCATCCTCTTCCTCTGATCCAAGGACGTCTCTTTCGAGAAGACCCCATCTGTTAGAAACTATATCATGTTATCATACCAATACATGCCCGAATAGGTTCCACTTCAAACAGATCTGCATCTAGTAAATCATCAGCAATATCATCCAAAGGTACTTCTCCTAAGTCTAACCTACTCAGATGATCTGCCACCAAATGTTGGCTTCCCGGTGTATGCACTACATTATAATCAAACTCTTGCAAGAGAAGGATCCATTGAGCTAGTCTCCCCATTGGTTGTACCTTATTAACCAAGTATAGTAGTGCTCTACATGGAATAAAATCTTGCTTCTCAATAAGTAATGACGGAATTTCCCCAAGGATAAATCATTCCTAGGCCTTCTCTTTCCATGACTGAATGACTTCTTTCCACACTAGTGAGCATCTGACTTGCATAATACACTGGCTTTTTCGGATCCCCAAACATGGTGTCAAAGCGACTCACCTGCCACCATCAGGTCTCAAACTGCACTACGTGGCTATCCGGATCGTCTTTCTTTCGTCCCCTAAACTCCAGGAACTTGCTCTTCAAACTTGTTGCGAGCGGATTCATTAGGTTAACTAGTGGAATTGGTGGCGCTAATGGTACTAGCACTTGTGGTGCTACTTGCACTTGTAGTGCTTGCGGTGCTACTAGCACTTGCGACACCATTGGCTTCACTGTCCCTTTCAAGGTTGAATAAATTATTGGATTAATTTGTGTTTTTGGATTCATATAGGCTTTGGTATTCCACGGAGCAACCAGGTTCTCTTGAATTACCGGGGTTACAGGATCTACTGAATTTAGAAATGTTGATGGATTGAACTGGCTTACTATATATTTTTGCTTATCCTAAGGGAATAGGCCCTTAATGTTCCATGCTCCAAAACTGAACTCCTAGAATTGGTTCAATTTGTTACTTGGTCATGCTAAATCCTTAGGCACTGCGTATCTTTGCTTTTGTGCTAGCCTCTCCTTCCACCTTTGTTCGGCCCGATCAACACTTCCCGGAGCGTAATGGTTCCGACCCCTCCTTCAGTTAATGCTAGATTTGGATACCATAGACTACTGTGGATACTACTAAACTATTGATTATCATCGGATTCTTCGAGTGCTTCTTTGGTTATGGGTTCTAATCCTCCTGCAACAACAACTAGCATACAATTTCCCTCGTCCTCAAGTCCTATTGCCAAATTCTTTTGTCTAGTCCCTTCGACTTGACGTGAGTCGTACTACAGTTGGTTGGTTTGCCATTGAGCCAATGCCGCAGTTTTGATTATTACAGAAACCAAATCACGCTACAAGCATTCGTTCGACAAAGCCATACTAGCATCATCTTGAGACACCGTTGGGACGTTGTCGTCCACCCTAGAGGGTTCTATTGCATTTACTGTTGGTTCAATAGCACACAAATTTGCATACGATTCTTGCAAACGCTGCTGTCATGATCACATACATGAACCGATGGGTCTTGATTGATCCCTGAAATCTAACATGCAAACCATCTCCCATTGCTTTCCATTCCACCCGTATTGTCAAATTCTCTTTGCAGATGCTACTCCTTCACACAGTGTCAAATCTTCATCAATCTCATAATCAAAATGATTCTGCCACATAATTGTGCCTATTATCCTTCATCTTCTGCCCATAACATTCATCTCTTTAGCAACTTTGGTCTTGGAGTTGGCAAGGTACACGAATAGCACAATCGCTAGTGTTTTGGGGCTCATATGAAACCCGCAAAAGTATTCTAGACTAACAGTTCTACTGCTCTCATCCCTCATAAACATAGAGCTTCTAACAAAAAATTCAGGCATATTCTACAATGTTACACCATATGCTGAATGTAGAATTAACATTACAGATTGCGTAGAGAATCATCATTGCAACATAATTCAGAAGCTCACATCACTAATTAAATTGTAGAGAATAGATCAATGGATACGAATAATGAAATAGTCATTAAAAAATATAAAGTGCTTACTACTAGAGCAAAATCCCTCTCCACAACTCATAATCCCATATACTCCACCCACATTGTTCACTCCTCAAAGCATGGATCTTATGGATAGGGCAATGGAGGTCTTGGATCCTGTAGATCTTCATCTTGTTAGTACATTGTGATTCCTCAAAGCCTAGTTTGGCCCATTTTTGGATGCATCCTTTTTTGTCATTGGAGCAGCCACTTTTCCTTGAAACGCCCTTTGAGAGTGGAGAAGTTGTGGATCCTAGTTCGAATCTTACAAACCCTTGATTTCAGTGGCACCTCCTTTGTTCTAATCCTGGAAGAGGCCTTTCAGGGCATGGAAGTTCATCTTCACCTTTGACTTCCTCGAGTCATTGACAATGTGCATAGCGTCATCTTGCTCCTCCCCTTGATGGGTTTGTTAGGCATGCACAATGAGCAAGCACAATGAGTAAGTTTCAACGAGCCGTGTGCTCAACCCAGACCAATTCAAGACTTACTTCAAACCACAACGTGGTCAATATAAGCCCAACCTAGCCTTTCCCCTTCCTTACACTCAACAATTGAGCACCACATTGATCCCAAAGATAATTACAATAGTAACTTGCATTTAAAAGAAAAATGCACCCCATCAAGGGGTAAAATTGCCAAGGACCTATGGAGGATTTGATGGAGGGCAACCGGTTGGGTGGTGCACCTCATAGTAAATTGCATTTTTAACCCATTCAACAATCCAAATAAGAAATGCAAACTCTAGATTGGAGGACCAAATGTACTCCTAAAAAGTTTGGGTAGAAGGAGGTCCATCCAAAGAGAAGCACGTTTATACGTTGAGCTTGGATGATGATTCATGTGAAGTGACAGAAGAAACTTGTAGAGAGCTTATACATTGTAATACTGAGCTCCTGGAAGGTCACCCATTATTGGAATTGAAACGGAAGGAGCTCACGATCACACGTTGGCTATGGCCAATTCCAGTTCTTCTCTCACTTTTATCCAGCTCTGTGTAATCTTTCAATAGTGCTCTGTTGATTGCACAGACCACGAAGAACCAACCCATCACACAGCAACACCCAGAGAGGAGCCATGGCGGCTGCCCCTGTGGCTTTCGTCTCTCCTTCTAGTATAAATTCCTCTGCAGCATGCAATTGCTCCAATTCATCCTCCACCCATTTGGGTCTTCCCACCACTTCCTCCTACCTTCGCTCTTCCGGCAATGCCACCGCTGCCCCTTCTTCTCGAGGGCCTCACGACCGATGCCACATTGCTGTGGGATGCGCTGTTCTTAACCGCTCCTTCGATTCGGAGGCAGAGGAAAGTCGAGGTAGAATATCGGGACGACTTGGGCCGAGGAGCTTCAGTGCTAGATACGGTGGGCGAATGCGGCCTGATGGAATCGTGTCCTTCCATGCGGGTGGAGGCAGACGTGACAGATGGCGATCGACCACGTGGAATCGAAGCTCGAACTTCCTCTCAGGCGATGCAGCATGTGAATTGTTCATTTCAGCAAGATTACCCATTCTCGGAACTCAGAAGGCGAAAACACATCGTCCAAGAAACATTGTCAGCATGGCTGTGGACTATTACGTAGTCCTTGGAGTGTCAAAGTCATCTACAAAAGAAGAAATAAAGGGTGCTTATCGAAAATTGGCTCGCCGGGTATGCATCTTACTTGCCCTTACTAGTGAGTTTTGGGAATGATTTCCGTCTTTCGTCAAGCAATTAAATATTCTAGGGTCTTCGTTCTTTCCTTATTTGCTCTTCAATAACTCCCAATCTTCAAGCTCCAAAGGTATTTTAGAAGACGTAAATAGTTACATGTAAGGATTGATGCCCAGTTCTTTCAGCACGTGAATTAAATTTGGAAACCTAATCAAAGCAGGCTGCCATTTTATGTCTGCTTCATCTTCTCAGTCATATGGGAGTCTGATATGCGTGCAACGGGTGTGCAGCATTTAGGAAATGCAGATTGTTGAGGGTGCACTTGTTGGAGTGAGTCTTCTTTGCAGTCGTCAACTACCACGATCCATTGCCGATAAAGACAAGATAATGACGTCTTTTACTGTTGAACGTCCATAACCTTCTCGTGTTAGTGTTTTTAAGGGTTATGAGGGGTTTATTTTGCAACTCATATTGAGAATCAGCAGCCCGAAGTTGTTGATGGTGATGAGGTTGTTATCTCCTATATTGTATGCGATTGCATGACAATTGAGTTCCTCTGATTTAGTTGTCCGATTTTCAGTTGACACTAATTTATTTGGCAACAGAGAAAGTCTATTAATGTCCATGGGAGACCAACAGGTCTATGGGACAGCACTATCTAGTACATCTGCTTTAAGGAGGGCACATGGCAGCTCCGAGGGAGTGCAAAAGCAACCCCAATTATTTAGAGTACCTACATAATAGTCTGAAAGAGTAATCAGCCATACATCAGTTAAAGACTGAGAGTCTTTGGGTTTGGATTTAAACTCTTTGATAAGTGCTATGCCTTCACGGTTAACTGTCCATTTTCCATCCTTCCTAGCAGCCCTGACTTTAGCTAATTCCGTTGCCTTATTCTTCAATTGAGCTCTGATTTAGTCGTCCGATTTTCAGTTGACTAATTTATTTGGCAACAGAGAAAGTCTATTAATGTCCACGGGAGACCAACAGGTCTATGGGACAGCAAAAGAACCATCTAGTACATCTGCTTTAGGGAGGGCACATGGCAGCTCCTAGGGAGTGCAAAAGCAACCCCATTATTTAGAGTACCTACATAATAGTCTGAAAGAGTAATCAGCCATACATCAGTTAAAGACTGAGAGTCTTTGGGTTTGGATTTAAACTCTTTGATAAGTGCTATGCCTTCACGGTTAACTGCCCATTTTCCATCCTTCCTAGCAGCCCTGACTTTAGTTAATTCCGTTGCCTTATCCTTCAATTGAGCTTGTGTAAGCTCCTCAGCTATCCATATCTTGGTCCCTTTCAACTTGTAAGATTGTCGAAGAAGCTTGATCCGTAAATCTCGTGACTTAAGTGTAAGGATAGCATGTGCCGGGTATTAGTTGCTCCATCATCATCATCATCAACTTTCCATTCAAGATTAGGCATGGCTGCTTTGACATGTGCTAAAGTCATCATCTTTGAACCATCCTTCAGGGAGCCCCCCCACTCTAATCTTCAATAAATTATTGTCTGGCTTCGTGTTCTTTGATCCCTTCTTGGATATCAGTCTTGTTTGCCTTTGTGTCGAACTGCTCAATCACTTCTTTCTTGATTGATTGTACTTCAGTATGAACCATATCTTTGACTGTAGAGACTAGTTGAGAAGTAGGAGGAGAATTCTTACATGAGTTCATACCTTCAGCAATTATTGCCTGCTTGCGAAGTCCCTCTAGAACTTGAAGTTGGGCTTTTATTTCTGCCAGCTCAAGCCTTGACTCTCTGACTGCTTGCTGCAAATAATAAATCTGTTCATGTTGCCCAATGATGGGTCGTTTGGACCCTTCTTGTTGGTAATTGCGTGCATACGGAGAGGGTGTCATGGCTGCAATTGTAGAATACCGAGTCCTGATAGTTGAGGCTGATGGAGTTGAGGGGGGTTTGGAGGAGAGGGTAGGCTATATTGGCTATTTCTGTAGAACCCCCTAGCTGAACCTAACCCTCGGGTTGGGCTAGGGATTTAGCCCAACTCAGGGTTAGAGAACCTAGGAGCTTGCTGTGAAGTGAGCAGGGAGCAGAGAACAAGTGATCAAGGAAGGATTGTCGGAGATGTGAAGTGAGGGAGGAGCTGTTGTTTTTGGTGGTGGCGCTGCTGGTGGCGGTTCTGCTGCTGATGGCGCTGTTGGCTGTTGGCTGGCTGCGAGCGGCGCAGCAAGCTACGTTGCTAGCTGCAGCTAAGGCAGCGGTTCAACCTTGTGCCTATCATGACATAACAACTGTAGTGTGTGTTGTATTTTCAGAAGATGAGTTTGGGCATGTCTATGGATTCATCTAGATATATTTTGTATCTGTGTATTGTTGGACAAAACATGCTCTAGGACAATTTAGAGTCCAATCTGATTGGTTTGATTGCTAGACATGATTTTGTGTGTCTCAATGAATAGAAATACCTTGTGGTACTCTAGTACCAAGAAATGGGGGTTGTCATCCACACTTAGTCATGTATTTCTCTTCCTATGTGTGCTTCTGAATGAAACGGCTTATGCTTTCTTAATAGTATTACATCTAAAATTGTTGGTTGATTCAAGTAATTAATCCAGAATTGTTCATCAGAAGACACACTTGTATTGCACTCACTAGGGTTTGCCATTGATAACAAATTCCAGGGTTTCTGGCCTACGTTGGGCTCATTTTGTATTACACTTCCTCATCTCTCTTGGGGTACTTGCATACATTCAGTTGAATGTCAGATTCTTTGTACTTCTGCTCACTTTGTCTCACAATCTGTAAACTACTCGGTGCTTTCTATCAATTCAGACAATGGATTTTGCAGAGGCGTTTGAATGAGATAAACTTGACAATACAGGCTCCCTTCGTGACTTGACCCTTTTGTAGATGAAGTCCTTGATGTCTCTGAAGCTACCTTGGGTGAGGAGAGTGTGGAAATGGGGCTGGAATGAGAACAGCTTAGAAAAACAGCCTGTAGGCTAGAGAGAGAAAGCTTTTATGGAGTGATAGCTGTAGAGAGAGAGTGCCAATGCTGATCCCAAGGGAGGGGATGTAAGAGAGGAGCTGCTGCTGTTCCAGAGGTGCACAGAAAGGCAGATTTCTGCAAGGGAAATGGCCTGGAACAGTAGAGAGAGAAATTTTGCAGTAGAGAGAGAAAGACTGCAGCAGGAGAGAGAAAGGGGCTGTGGCTGCTCCAGGCTAGGAGAAGGAGAGAGGATGCTGCTGCTGTTCCAGAAGAGATGAGAGGTGGCAGATTTCTGGAGAGGAGGGGCTGGAACTGTAGAGAGAGAATGTGCTGTTGTAGAGAGAGAAAGTGCTACTGAGGTGAGAGAATGGCTTGGGGAGAAGTTGGCTGCACCCAAGGAGCTGGAGAGGTTCTGCTGCATCATCCAAAAGGAGGGAGAAGTGATGAATTTTTCATGTGAGGAATGAAGGGGAGAGGCCTTCTTTATAGGCTCAGCCCCCCCCCCCCCCCATGGCCTAGAGTGGAAGGTGGACACTTGTCCCAGATTTTTGGTGGGCTGCAGTCCCAAAGAGGACAGCCCACAACCTGCCCCAAATCTACCAGATTTGGGGCCAAACACTTGGCTTGCATGCCCTGCCACTTGCCATGCATGCTGCCACATGTGTGGGACAGGTGGACTGACCTGCCAGCTTAGATTCCATGTGGCAGTCTGCCATGTGTTACTCCCAAAAACCCTAAAATTTTAAAGTTGTCAGAATTCAATTCTGATTGCACCCACGGGTTCCTAACAGCTTAGACTATCTATTGACGTACTCTAAGGTCATAATTGAGCCATACTGAGCTCATTTGTTTGTTGTCTTATCTTGTATCTCCATTACTCTTGGCATGCTGCCAGGCCCACACCCAAAGCTCAGGGAACATTCTCTTGAATGGTTCCTAGGTCGGTATGCAATCTGTGCATTTGATTGGTCTCATGTTTGGGTACTCAGGTGGGGTGTGGTTTCCAGATGTCCCTCTCAAAGAGAGGCCATCACTCTTGTGGGTCACTAATGCCCATAACCCCAAGCAAGGGGGTCCACCCTCAAATGCTAGACCTAGTCCCCATTGTCCGTAACTGAACAGTAGGAAAACATTTCATTTCTTAATAAGCATACTATTGAAAAACAAAAAGAAATAGTACCAAGCAAGTGGATACATGTTGAAGTAGGATGACATTCCCTCCGTCTTTCATTCGGTTGTCCGCAACTGAAATGCTTCCTCATAAGCATCCAGGATTTCAGGACACTCTTGAAATGTAGCTCTGTCCACCCATTGGGCATCGGTGGATAGGAGCCCTCTAAACTTCAAACGGTACATTTTGCGAGTCGTGCCTCGACGTCCCGTAGTGAAGTTATGCAAAATAATTTGCTCTGGGATCAACAAGATCTCAGTGTCCTCTACTTCAGGTGCATCGTCTAGTATGGGCTCTTGAGGTGGTTCCCCAATGAAGGGTTTCACCAAGCTTACGTGGAAGACATTATGGATCTTCCAATGCTCTGGAAGTCTCAATCGGGTTGAGACATCATTTATTACCTGCAACACTTGAAAGGACCATAATATCGAAAGGATAGCTTGAAGTAGATGCGCTTTTTGCCCACTTTGGTTTTTAACCGGGCTTTCTCAAATTTCAATAAGACCCATTGGCCTTCTTTCACTGCAAACGCCCAATGTCATCCTGCTTCAACATGTATCCACTTGCTTGGTACTATTTCTTTTTGTTTTTCAATAGTATGCTTATTAAGAAATGAAATGTTTTCCTACTGTTCAGTCACGGACAATGGGGACTAGGTCTAGCATTTGAGGGTGGACCCCCTTGCTTGGGGTTATGGGCATTAGTGACCCACAAGAGTGATGGCCTCTCTTTGAGAGGGACATCTGGAAACCACACCCCACCTGAGTACCCAAACATGAGACCAATCAAATGCACAGATTGCATACTGACCTAGGAACCATTCAAGAGAATGTTACCTGAGCTTTGGGTGTGGGCCTGGCAGCATGCCAAGAGTAATGGAGATACAAGATAAGGGAGTGACACATGGCAGACTGCCACATGGAATCTGAGCTGGCAGGTCAGTCCACCTGTCCCACACATGTGGCAGCATGCATGGCAAGTGGTAGGGCATGCAGGCCAAGTGTTTGGCCCCAAATCTGGTAGATTTGGGGCAGGTTGTGGGCTGTCCTCTTTGGGACTGCAGCCCACCAAAAATCTGGGACAAGTGTCCACCTTCCACTCTAGGCCTGGGGGGGGGCTGAGCCTATAAAAGAAGGCCTCTTCCCTTCATTCCTCACTTGAAAAATTCGTCACTTTTCTTCTCCCTCCTTTTGGATGATGCACCTCTCCAGCTCCTTGGGTGCAGCCAGCTTCTCCCCAGGCCATTCTCTCACCTCAGCAGCACTTTCTTTCTCTACAACAGCACATTCTCTCTCTACAGTTCCAGCCCCTCCTCTCTAGAAATCTGCCCCCTCTCATCTCTTCTGGAACAGCAGCAGCATCCTCTCTCCTTCTCCTAGCCTGGAGCAGCCACAGCCCCTTTCTCTCTCCTGCTGCAGTCTTTCTCTCTCTACTGCAAAATTTCTCTCTCTACTGTTCCAGGCCATTTCCCTTGCAGAAATCTGCCTTTCTGTGCACCTCTGGAACAGCAGCAGCTCCTCTCTTACATCCCCTCCCTTGGGATCAGCATTGGCACTCTCTCTCTACAGCTATCACCCCATAAAAGCTTTCTCTCTCTAGCTCTGATTTTCTAAGTTGTTCTCATTCCAGCCCCATTTCCACACTCTTCTCACCCAAGGTAGCTTCAGAGACATCAAGGACTTCATCTACAAAAGGGTCAAGTCACGAAGGGAGCCTGTATTGTCTCATTTACAGCACTATTTCATGTTGTTTCTACTATCTTTCTAGAAACTAGTGCTTGTCTCTAATGTTGGATGTAAGTGGTGATTGTTGCAGGCTTCTTCCTTGTGGATTGGGCAAGCCAAGAGTTGAAACCTGAGCTTGAAGTCCTCCTTTTTGTTGTCTACCTTGCACATATGCTCTTGAGTCTTGTATCTAGGTCCTAGGTTTTCACTGAGTTGGTCTTGTATCTCCATTTTCAAGAATAAAGTGAGCCTGGATAAGGGGGGGGGGGCTGTCTTGGCCCCTCAATCATATTGCATTTTCCAATGATGTCACTTTGTGTTTAAGCTGTATAAGTCTTAATTCCAGCTTAATTGCAAACTCTTAAGTTCAAGTATATGTGTTTGGCAACTCGCAATCATCTCATTCAAACGCCTCTGCAAAATCCGTTGTCTGAATTGATAGAAAGCACCGAGTAGTTTACATAATCAATGCCTTCTTTCAAAGCTTCTTATCTATGTCTTTAATGTTGTGTTAAGGCTAGCCCTGATGATGTACTACAAATGAATATTGTTGACCGTCCTTGGGTGTAATATCTACACCCTTAACAGCCATTACCCTATCTACATTAAAGGTTTTTTGTCTGTCAAGCTGTTCACTCCTCCATGTAATCTAAGGTATCATTTTTAGGGAATTAATTTCTTATAATATACTTTTCATGCATTTTATTCACATTCAGATTATATGTGAACCATGTGCTATCTTTTAATTTTATTGCAATACAGTAGATCAGGCAAGGATTCTTGAGATTGTTCGTGACCGCTACCCTAGGTGTGGCTGAGCACAGGATAGAGAGGGCATGGCGGGTGGGGAGAGATCCCAACCGAGAGCAACCCCTAATCATACGATTTCATGACACTCAGGCACGACTTTCAGCTCTATGACGCAAGTCAGTCCTTCGAGATCAGCTAGCGATCTCTATGGATGAGGCCTCACACCTCTACAGGTTGAGGAGAGGCGCTCTTTGTTGCAGCAGCGGGATCAGGCCCGAAAGGAGGGAAAGTGGGCAGTGGTACGAGAGGGACGACTTCTTATAGGCCCCCGTAGGACACCTGCCCCCTCCCCTACATAGGGAAGCGGGGCCTATGGGAATCAGATATCTGAGACCCTATCCTGCACCATTTGAAACTATAATGGTACCTTATGGTCAGAACCAGGGAACTTCTCAGAATCCTATACAGGCCACGACATAGTCTTCTATACAGAGACGCATCAGAGTCCAGAGCGCCCTCTCCCAATAGTCAGCGGATATACAGGGGAGTCTGCCTACAGAGATGAGATGAGGGGTACAGGAGGAGTTCGAGGTTCAGGTGGAGTTGCAGTCCTTTTCAGATCCACACTTCGGGGGATCATTTCAGTAGAGCAAAGAGATACACATTCCAGATTTCTTTGGATCCGGATACGACACATGGATAGCTAGGATCTGTTTGTCGCAGTTTGCTACTTCCCCTCGGAGACCTCCCACTTTGCCAGAGATATTCGAGGTGATGATGACATCCCCATTTGTTGCCCTTTATCAGTCCATCGTTGACTTTTCTAGCCGCGGAGAAGTCCTTCTAGTGGGGGACTTCAACGCGAGGACAAGGACCGGTCAGGTACCACTTCTTGATTTCAGAGATGATTCCACTCTACTGGCAGATGTTGACCTTGAGGAGGCAGGTATGCTACGGGTTTCGACTGACAGTCGAGGTCCACTCTCATCCTATGGGCAGGCCCTATTAGACCTAGGCAAAATACATGATCTCATTATCTATAATGGTCTTGACAGATGGCCCGCTTCAAGTGGTTTCACATGCTTTCCACATGGGGGGGGCTCCAATGTTGTTGATTACATCATGGGATCCCCTGTCTTCACATCTCGCATTACTGACTTCACTGTAGCACCTCTTCCCCCAGGGGCTGATCATACATACCTTTTCTTTCGCATCTCCACCTCCCTTCGCACAGCACCTTCCACCCCACTCAGTGCTTACTCCACCTATCACGATATACGCTTTGATCGGGATCACTCACCTTCTTACTCTGGCCGTCTGTACATCCTTCTCGTTATATTGACTTCATACCCCTTTTAGAGGATCGTGCTACCCTTGTCACCCGCTCACTACACGAGGCTGCCACACGCTTTTTCCTCTAATAGTTGGTAGGATGATGAGTGTAAGGCCTTAACCATCAACTCAGATTCGAAACCAAAAACAGTCTTCCGAGCGCACCAGATACGCTACGTAAATACCGTAGACTGGTACAGAGGAAGAAACTAGACTTCGTTCGTCGAAACGAGAAGGAGCTATTGAACATTTTGTTTAGTAACAACTCTAAGGACTTCTAGCGGAGATTTCTAGAAGGACGGTCCCCTCCGCCACTCACTGACACCCAGATCTGTTTTGATTATGCATGCACACTTTATGACATCCCAAATCAGCCAGTCCCTAGCCTCTCACACATGCCTCGTCCCACATCCTGCACCCTCTTCACTAGAGGAGGGGTAAAGGATGCTGTAATGAAACTTCATAATTGCCGAGCGAAGGATCATGAGGGACTATGCACTGAGTTCATTGCATATGGGATTAACCTCATAGCCCCGACCTTAGCAAAGCTTTTTAATGAAGCGGTTTGTTTGGGATTTCCACACACTTGGACCATTAACACTATCTCACCCATCCACAAGGCAGGGGATCCCATGAGCCCGGAGAACTACAGGACCATTATGATTGGACATGTCATGTCCAAGATTTATGCATCAGTACTTGACTCCGAGGTCAGCAGACTTGCAGAGTGTCGAGGACTTAGAGCAGCAGGACAGGCCGGATTCCGGCGTGATCATGGAACCATGGACCACATTCTGACGCTCAGATGTATCATCGAGGAGGCAACGTCACAGAAGCAAAGGGTTTATTGTTGCTTTGTGGATTTTCGCAAGGCATTTGATACGGTCCCGAGAGCCCGCCATACGACGCCTACAGGACTTGGGTTATGACTAGGAGATCATTTGGGCTGTCATGGCACTTTACGAGAGAGTTTCTGGCAGAGTTCGAGTAGGATCCAGGTGGACAGACGAGATCATGAGTACCATCAGGGTCAAACAAGGGTGTCCTTTGTCGCCTATCTTGTTTGGCCTCTACATTGACGAGCTTGAGACAGTGATACAGACACAGGGGGGTGTAGGTTGCTCTCTTGCAGGCATGCTGATCCAGATTTTGCTCTATGCAGATGACGTGGCTCTCATCTTCCTCAGCAGAGGGGCTTCAGAGACACCTAGACGCACTACAGTCCTTTTGTGAGTCTCATGATTTGAAGGTCAACCTAGGTAAAACCAAGGTCATGATCTTCAATACATCTCGAGCCATCATGCGTCAGGAGCAATTCACATTTGCGGGGTCATCTGTTGAGATAGTTTCATCATACACTTATCTTGGGATTATCTTCTCCGGACCGAGCTTCACTATGAGACCCGCGATGCAGGCACGCTTGAGTAGAGGGTATGTCTCTTTGGCCATGCTAGAGAGGCAGTGCTTCCGCTCACACTTTCATGATCCACGCACCAAGGGGTTGCTTTTTGACTCCTTGGTTCGCCCAACGGGGATGTACGGCAGTCCTTGTTGGGGGCCAGACTTGTCGGATACAGAGTGCGGATACAGAGTGGGCCTGTGTGGAGCAGCTACAGGTTCTCATGCTATCACGGATGATTCTTGGTAAGTCATCCGTTCCTCACCAGATCATTCAGGCTGAGTTTGGGTCACCTCCTTTACAGCTAGATGCTGCATTTCAGGTCATCACATATCTGTACCGAGTTAGGGAATATGGGGATTATACCTCGGGGCGTAGCAGGCTACCATGGATAGCTCTATCCTCTTCTATGGCACTTGTAGTAGGAGGAGATCAGAGGTGCTGGTATGCACGTACAGAGAGATGGTTTGAGCGACTGGAGCTCCACATGGATAGAGTACCTCCCTTCCAGTATAGCATGGATGCTCCGTTCTCTCCCCTCTTATCACACGAGGTCAACCAGGTTATCCGTGAGGATCTACTACAGCTACACACTTTTCGGACCTGGTTGGAACCGAGTGAACTCCCAGTGAAGCTTAGCTTCTAGAGAGATCACTTCTTACATATCACAGTGGAGGGTTTCATTGACCCACCAGGATACACACAGATTCACCTACCCTACTCGATGAGGATCTCTCTTGGGCAGTTCCGGGTCTCTTTACACAGACTTGGCATCGAGAGCGGCAGAGCAGAGCGACTACCCAGGGAGCGGCGCATATGCACACTATGTGACATACAGGAGGTTGAGACAGAGGAGCATTTCATCTTCAGGTGTCTTGTGTACTATGAGATCCGAGGACGTTTCCACTGCCTCTTCAGAGATAGTTATGGGATTTTAGCCCATTTCCTCTCCTACCCAGACCAGCGGTGTTTGGCAGGTTCCATTCGTGAAGGCACTTAGACACGGCGAGAGGATACTCCGAGCACGGAGACAGGAGCAGACTTCTTCCTCGGTTGATCCCTCTCAGAGCTCTATCACGGAGTTCTTTCAGCTAGATCACATGGACCCCAACGAGACGAGGCCTCGTCATGACCGTGACCCGGAGCTCGTGACCCGACAGCTCAGATAGAGGGTCGACACACAGATCACACTTGGAGACATCCCCTCCTTGTTTAGAGTCGGAGCCCGACCGACGGGGGTCACAGTAGCCTTGGTTAGACGCAGAGCTACGACCAGGAGACGTGCTAGGACCGCACCTCTGAGTGGCCGACAGCACTCTATTGCCGACTTCATGCCTCCACTGCCTCATCCATCCTGATATCTTGCTGTTGCTGGGGATGATGATGATATTGATGATGATGCTGAGATTGATATATAGTCGACCATCGACATGACTATGTTGTACTTAGGACTTAGTACTGCCATTCTGCATTTTTTGCATTTTTTGCATTGTGCATTTTGCATTGGTATGGACGCTTGTTTAGTAGCTCCACTACCACAGCTTGTTGTATCAGGATTTTCACAGTCTCATAGACCCATCGGTCTTCCGAAGACTTTAATAAACTTTCTTTCTTTCTTTCTTTCTGCTCGATCTCTCATAAATGATAGCATTGCAAGGTAATTATTCTGTTTTCTCTTATTATTTGTTTTGAAGGTGTCTTCTTTTTACATACATTTGGATTGTGTCACATTAATTTTAGTTCTGTTCATACTGCTTTGCATGTTTGAAATAGTGCTTAGAGAAATAATTAAGGGACTTTTGTTGATATGCAGTATCATCCAGATGTCAACAAGGATCCAGGAGCAGAGGACAAATTCAAGGAGATTAGTGCTGCATATGAGGTTTTGACTTTTGAATTTCTTTTCAAGGGACCAACTCATGAAAATTAGGGCCAGCTTCAGGTGTTGATTGGGACATGAGGAGAAAGTTTTATGCCTTGTGTTTGAGCGTGTGGGATGAGGAAAGGAAAGGAGTGGGAGGATTGTAGATTGAGTCATCCTCATGAAAACTTAGTGAAATGGAATCTTTTAGGGTGTCTTTGTAATGGAGTGTGTACTTTGATTATGAGCGATATGTATGTTTGATCATCGTTAGTTTAACTAAAGGTAAGAGACCAAGTCTTTGTGATGTCTGCCTGCTCTTGTCTAGACCTTAGGCCCTGAGGTGATTTTTCTGGATGGAGTCCATGCCATGGTGACGAGTCTGAGAGGGCTCCCTCATGGTTTGTAATATCCCTATGTTAAACACAAGAACCCCTTCATTGAGCATGACCTGGACTAAACTGTTAATCCACAAAATCTGATTGATACATCGGTCAACCTGCAACTTCCTTGTCAAGAGCTAAAACAATCACAGGTGTGCAAGGGCGGATCACCACGCAGCCTATGCAATGCACACAAACAGTAAATCATCCTCAACACCTTCATCTGTGTATTGTTCCATCATGCTTTCTTTCACACCTGTTAACCCCTTTGACTCTAGAAGCTCCTTGTATCTTGCCAAGTGGCCATTCCTTAGGCTTCTTCCCATAGGGTACTCTCATGTGCCTCTGAAGGGATTACTATTAATTGTTATGCATATCAATTACACTAGGCAATTAACAGCCTATAGCCTTGTAACCCACAAACCAAACATGAACCACACCATACAAAAAATCAAATCAATATGTACAACACTTTACACACATGGGTTACTTATGGTATCTCCAAAGACTTGTGTCAACCAATCTGTCCAAGGTCATTGGCATTTAAACTAGAGCATTCCTTCCCTCTTCAAAAATTAGCATCGTCGATGCTAATGCTCTTCATATCTGGTCAGTAGCCTCAATTAGAGGAAGTCCATGCCAAGCAACCAGCAATGTAGGTATCTTCCAATTTCAAACTGTCACTTCTTGCCGGTCCAGATTCTTGTTGGTTTGCATCTCGCTTCATCCGATAGTCTCTGTAACACGACATTTCCATCAATTAGAGGATCAGTTGGTTGTAAGAATCACTTTAATAAAGAAACGTGAAATATTGGATGCAGCTTGCAACCTTGTTGTAATTCTAGTCTATAGGCTACCTTGCTAATTCTTTTCAAATTAACCAGGGCCTACAATAACGGTTTGATAACTTAATGGATTGTCCCGTAGTCAAGGACTTAGTTTGTGAAGGAATTCTGAGAAAAACTCTCTCCTCATTAAATTTTCTAAAAGAATCTCATTCGCATAACTCTTTGCCATGTCCATGGCTTGACGGATGTTTGGTTTTAGCCAATGCTAGCGTCTCTTGCATCTGATTATGTAATCCGCAGCCCTAGGCACTTTTCTAGGAATTCCAAGCGTAGTTAGCTCATTTATATTGGAGTATGGACTGATGTGGCATGCAATTGATGGAAATAATGGACTTAAAAAAAAGGCCCTTGAGTGCTGAATGACATGTGGCATTAGGGTCTTGAAATAGACCATAATCAAATGTGCAATTGGTTAATACTTGAATATATGGGCACATTGGAAACATCACCAGAGTAGACCTCCCGGGAAGCTCTGGAGGACTGTGTGGCTAGGAGGCAGGGGATTGGGACACCCTATACTCGACATGTACATGTGGTAGCTAGCTGTGGCTGCCCACTACCCTACAGTGGTTTAAGAGCCAGCGTGAATCCCAACAGACTGGATTGTGGCATCTGTCAGCTCTCGCGTGGCTGATGCATAAGCGGCTGTTTGTTTTGGACTTGGCTGGCTGTCGTGGGATGTCACAACCCGTGGTAGCTTCTTGTCTGTGGTCTGTTTGGCAGTGGCTGGTCACTGGTAGCTGTCTACAGTGGCTCTGTTTATTGTTTGGCGTGACTTTGCTAACTTTGGCTGCACTTTGGGGCATCTTTGGTTCATACCCTTGTGTTGTGTTGGCATTTGATGATGTTAGTGTTTGTTCTTGGTGCTTTGCCCATGGGGGGTGTTGGAGTGACATGTGGCATTGGGGCCCATAATCAAATGTGCAATTGGTTAATACTTAAATATATGGGCAGATTTGCAACACCTGCAAAGTATCCCTGCCGGGATCTTTTGGGAGGCTCTGGACTCTGGAGGACTGCGTTACTAGTAAGTAGAGGATTGGGACCCCCTATTCTCGACGCATACACGTGGCAGCTGGCTGTGGCTGCCCACTGCTCTACAGTCTAAATGTGGATGAATGTTTTCTATCATTATAGGCAAATTCTCCTTTTAGCATCGCTAAGGCCAAAGTAACAGTAATCAGAACTCGAAATAAACACGTGGACTTCACATACAAAGGGGAGTCTTTGGACACAATGACCTCAGACAAATACCTACGGTTGGAATTTGAAGACGATGTTGAGCTGCATGCCTAGTGCATCCAAGTGTGCTCGCATGTCCCTAGCACTTCGCCTCTTATAATTCCCCTAGATACTTGAACAAATAGTTATTATTTTACCTATGTTTTGTGAACATGAAGCCTCTTGTCTTTTGCAAAGAAGACAACTCTTCATATAGTTTTACAAAATTAGTCTCAACAAGTAGTCCTATCTTTGGCATAGCATACGTGGGTCTTTCCTTCATGTAGTTTAGACCCCTTGCAATTTTCTGGCCTTCCTATAGCTCTAGCTAAGCCTGCTGGCCTTCTCATTATCTATGTCAGAACACATACCACTGAATAATAGCATAGGTACAAAGCAGATGTCTTCCACTGCAAGCTTCCTAAAGTTAATGGCTGAAGCTTTAGGAGTGGACTTTGTTAGAAGTTACTGGTGTTTCTCATGCTAAGTTCATAATAAAACCTTGCTTTCCCATCCATGTAGACTTTGTCTCATTTTTAAATTTGAAAAACGCGAAACTTCTGGTCTGAAACGTATGGGTCTTCTTCTAGATGTAGTGTCACTGTTTGTTTACAGCTCTCGATGGCAATGTGTAACCTTGCGTCTTACTTCAGGTTCTTTCAGATGATGAAAAAAGGTCTATGTATGATCGATTTGGTGAGGCAGGAGTCAAAGGAGCAGCTGCTGGAAATGGTGCAGGGGCTTATGCTGTGAGTCTTGTCTTCAGGTCACATAGACTGTATATGGTCACGGCTGTTGATGAAGAGCAAATGAAACTTAATCAGCCAGGGCCAAAATTGTCGTGGCTTACAATGTTCCATTTTGTACTTCTGATTTCAGACAAATCCATTTGATTTATTTGAATCAATATTTGGAACTAGTATGGGAGGCTTCAGTGGGATGGGAGGTATGGGAGCATCTTCTTTTAGAACAAGCAGCCGAGGTGGGCCGACTCAAGGTGATGATTTAAGGTGAGTTTGATATCTGTGCTAAATAGGTTTGGACGATGTGTTCATCTTAATGGCTATCAATATCTGAAGCAGTTTTTGGGCTCATGCATTCCTAGGTTTGAAGCTTCTTGTCTGCACTTTACTATTGTAGTTTAACAGTACAATATTTGTAGTTTTTGTTACTGCCCATAAATATTTGGACCAGTCTTTGGGCTCATGCATTCCTAGATGTGAAGCCTTTTGTGTGCACATTTCTAATTTAGCAGCAGAAATCCTGCCCATAGTTCATCCATGATAATATGCTTTGAAGGCAAGTTGCTTTGGAAGTATGCCTGTTACTATGTGGTGATTCTTGTCTTACCCTGCTTATTGTGAAAGGTGGATGATGTTAATGTGAAGGTTTGACATGTCTTTGGAGTTTGAGGAAGCCATCTTTGGAACTGAGAAAGAGATCGATGCATCCCATTTGGAGGTATGCATTGCATGCAATGGAAGTGGGGCAAAGTCAATCAACAGCCAAAAGATATGCCCTACATGTGGAGGACGGGGTCAAGTGATGCAGAGTAGGCAAACAACGTTTGGCTTGTTTTCACAGGTAATGACTTTTGCAGTTGTGTTTTGCAACAATACTGTATCTCTCTCTCTATGTGTGTGTGTGTGTGTGTACATACATATACATATACATATACACATACATACATACATGCATGCATGCACGCACGCACACACATTCACACTCATCTGGCTATGGTTGAGTGCTTTCTGTTCAGCTGATTTACGTTAATTTGGTCTTCATTGTCTATGTAGGTCTCCATTTGTTCCACCTGTGGTGGGGAGGGTGAGGTCATCACGAACTATTGTAAGAAATGTGGAGGGGAAGGCCGTGTGAGAGTGAAGAAGTCGATCAAGGTCAAAGTTCCTGCAGGAGTTAACAATGGCAGCACACTGCGTGTTCGTGGTGAAGGAGATGCTGGAACAAGAGGGTATTTTTTGCACCCTGTGCACATTCTAGTAGAATAGGATATTTTAATAGATCTTTCAAATAGGGCTTTTACAGTGCAGATTTTTGAAAATAATCACTATTTTGCAGGGGGCCAGCGGGAGATCTTTATGTTCTCCTCAGTGTTAAAGAGATGCCAAACATTCAACGAGATGGCATCAATTTATACTCTAGCGTTTCCATCAATTTTACTGATGCGATTCTTGGCACAGTTGTGAAGGTAAATGCCTCTTTTACTTTGGTCAACTTTGATGACTTAGCAGAGTAATATATAAGCCATTTTTGGTAAGCTATCTGTTATTCATCTTGAATATTTGTAGTTTGTATAATGCTGCAGTTAACTAAAAAATGACCCCAGGGCTGTCATTAATCTGTAACCATTACCGTGTCTCAATCACGTGCCATTTATTTCTGGACCTCCTTTGTTTAATGAGATGTATGAAGAAGACACACAAACAACTGATGTAGCTGTGTAGAATTCTCAAATGTGTAGATATAGACAATCTGATAGAGAGGACATCAAGACTATTCTCACCCATGTGTTAATGGAGCAGAACCAGTTTGGTTTGGTTGTTCTTTAATGTCACAGATCCTTCGATAATGACGTGTCAGAGGGCTCTCCTTTACATGGAAATGTTTTCCACTTGGCATGGCATAGTGGGCCTACTGTGGCAAGATAGTTGTTGCTTAAAGCATTGTGAGAGCCCTACATGGATATTCCACTGGGGAATATCTAAAGTATGTTACACTGCGGGGGGCCTGTTGGCAGCGGTGGTTGTTAAAATCATGTGAGAGTACGACACCAGAATTAATTGCTGAATCTTCGCTCAAAAAACTTAAGTGAATTCCTTAATGCAGGGGAAGGTGATGTTCGAGGGCATTTCTTACAGTGACCAGTCATGATGCATTGGAAGAACCTCTTCTGACAAGTTCATACCGCAGGAAGATAATGCTTGCAAAAAGAAAACTGTTGCCTTCATCTGAAAACTCTCCTAGGAAAGAGTTCAATATTTTTCTGTTTATAACAAACCTATGTTAGCATCTTTCTGAAGTTTTCCCTGTGATACGCTTTCTCTTGCCAGGTGAAGACGGTTGATGGTGTCACAGACCTTCAAGTACCATCAGGGACTCAACCTGGGGATGTCCTGGTACTGTCTAAAAGGGGAGTACCCAAGATAAACAGGCCTTCTGTCCGAGGCGATCATTTTTTCACTGTAAAAGTATCTATTCCGACAAGGCTTAGGTATGCATTTGATTTCTCCTGGCTTCCTATTGTTATACTGCTAGTTGGTCTGTGCTCATATTTATGGCTGTCCAATTATCTTTCATCCATTGTATTGAAAGAAATGGAATAGATATAGGGTGTATATATTTTGGTCACACTTTTTGAATACCAATTTCACTATTTGATGCTACTAATAATCTATGGTGGTACCTAAGTAGGAAGGCCTTTCGTCTGTTGCTGTGATAAGCAGTGAAGGCGAACGGGAACTTATTGAACAGCTTGCCAATCTTTATAGAGCAAAAGGCTCCCGTGCCAACAACCAGAAGCTTCGCATAAACATGCCACAATGTAAGAAAATGTTCTAAAGAGTTTAATAAGATTGTGAATGTTCTTAGTGGATGCTTCATGGATACCTCAGGAGAAGAGGACCAGATTTAATGTCTGGCAAGTTGGCAGAAGTTAGGTTGTTCGCTACATATGATATAAGAAAATAACTACTTTACTTTTGTAGGGTGGGCTGGGGGCTAGGCTGAAAGATGAGCTATAGAATCATTCTACGCTTGGATGATCAGGCTTTAAGAAATAACTTTTCAGAGGACAGCTATTGATAACAAGCCTATTCCCAAATGAATAATTTTTGTTCTACACATTGTGCTAGTCTCTGGGCATTTTACATTGTTTAAAATTACTTTTCCAAGTCCTTGTACACAGGCACAAAATGTATAGCTTCTATTTTGGCAACAGAATGTTTGACAGATTCCTTAATGCTTAGGTTTTCAACCGTAGTATCACTAGGTCTACCCAGAGAATTTTAAAAATTCAGAGAACCACCATGTGTCTTGATGAGATCGTAAGCATGGGGTCTGACTTACTATGAAGTGCTCTTTTTCTTTTTCTGTGCCTGCTCTGTGTGTGTGTGTGTGTATGTGTGTGTCTCTCTTTTGAATACTTTTTAATAAACATTGTGTGTGTGTGTGTGTGTGTGTGTTTTGAAGACTTTCTAATAAACATTCTTTCTGTGCATGGGCATGTGTGTGTCCATCTCCTCCTCTATCGTTGTTGCTCTCCATTTTCCCCTTGATTTTAAGTTATTTTAAAATTTTAAGATCAGGCATATTCCAGCTTTGTGAAGGTATACTTTCTGATGTTTTTCCAGGGGCAAATGAGCCAGATGATACTGGGAAAATAGATACAGATGCTGGCTCTGGGAGAGAGAGCAGCTCAAGCGGAGGGTTTTGGGGTGCCATAAAAAACTTCGCAGGGTAAGGATTCTGTATGCACTGACCCAGCAGAGATTCAATCACAATCATGGGCATAGTAAAAGAAAGCACAAGTGTAAGATACCGAATGTTTTGTATCTACTGTACCCTCTTTTTTATAAACATGCATCTCTTTTCTCCTATGAATCAATGTCCAATAATGTCTGCTTGATTTTAGAAAGTTCCATGTGCAACTTGTTGATTACTCTGCTTGATTTTAGAAAGTTCCATTTGCAACTTGTTGATTTATAGTGTCCTTCCCATGGGCCATCATTGTGGGTATCTGAGAATTCTGTTTGTCATATTGTGAATTGCACAGGATACATAAATCAAAACTGAATTCTGTGCAATATACATGCATTAAGAGTTTGCAGTTACAGAGTACAAACATAGTATGGCCCCCTCGTGGGATTAGACTGCCCTTACATATGAGTTTGTTCTTGGATACTCTACGAAAAAGGAGTGTATTATGCGCTTGCTTTGTCAGTTCACCATGGTAAAACTTTAAAAGAGCTCCAAGTTTTTAATTGATGGACTGCAAGAAGCCTGGCAATGGAGCTGCAAAGAACCGAGGGTGTCGATCATATCGACGGCAGCACAGGCGACGGATGAGGTGCCCTTCTTTTCCTACACCACACGGATTGGCAGGAAGCTTCAGATGGACTCGTCGAGGTGGACCACCTCGAGGGAGAGGCATTGGGTGACCGAGAGAATGCCGTGGGATGTTCGCTCCAAGTTTTGGACGCGGTTGTGGTCTAGTTTGCGGGCGAAGAAGATTTCATACTTCTTTTGGCTGGCCGCCCACGGAGGCTTGCCCATCGGACCATGGTTGGAGCAGATGCGAGTGGAGGGGCAGTGCCATTGCCGCTCCGATGGTGTCCTGGAGACTATCCCACATTGCCTGTGGAGCTGTTGTAGCGCAGCGAGGATTTGGATGGGAACCCTCAAGATCATGACACGTATGCAGAGTCTTCAGAGAGACTACACTTGGGGGATGGTGGTTGGTTGATAGAGGGAGGACACGCGTTTCAGATTGATGAGATCTCCCCAGCCTATCGGATACAGGGTTAGAGCATCCAGAGGATAGCAGTCCACGAGGCAGTCCCTCCTGATAGCCTAGCTCCTCCTCCTAGGGAGAACTGTGTTTGGGAGGTGGTAGCCAGCATCAC
This sequence comes from Dipteris shenzhenensis, assembly GCF_047967505.1. Classification (NCBI taxonomy): domain Eukaryota; kingdom Viridiplantae; phylum Streptophyta; class Polypodiopsida; order Gleicheniales; family Dipteridaceae; genus Dipteris; species Dipteris shenzhenensis. The sequence goes on from NC_141613.1 coordinate 1,585,591, forward strand.
GGCTTGGAACATTTGGGTGGCTCGTTGCAGTCTTGTGATGGGTGAGCACCCGGTTCCACTGGCTACCCTAGTTGCCATTTGGTAGGATATCATTTACACTCTACGGTCCACTTGGAAGCGTGGGACTCCAGGCTCCATGGCGACTATCAAGAGGCGTGCTCGTTTCTGCAAGGCTTGGCCTGCAAGAGTTTTCTACATCTTCACCCCGCGAGAAATTTGCTGGTTGTATAGTCCCCTCTGCTTGGCTGTTAGCCCCAGTACCAGAGATCCCCTAGACAGTGAGCTGGGTTTCTCTAGAACAGGCCGGTTCTTTCTTTTGGCCTTTTCCAGTCTTTTCCATACTCAGCACTTCGGGGCTGCTGTTTTGTATGAAGTCTTTGAAGCATTAATAGAAGGTTCCTTTCTTTGAGAAGTACCATGACTGCCCAAATGAGCTCTTGATCCTATCCCAACTCTGCAAGCATCTGTTGAGTCGGGCTCCTTGCACAGTGTCAAAAGCCTTGTGGAAATCCACAAGCGACAATACACTCTTTGTCTCTGTGCCCTAGCCTCCTCGATGACGTGTGAGAATATAGTCCATGGTCTTGTGGTCTACCCGGAAGCCTGCCTGCGTCGTGGCTCTGAATCCCTGAAGCTCTGCGACTCAACTAACCTCTATTTTAAATATTGATGCATAGATCTTGGACATAACATGCCCAATCATAATGGTCCTGTAGTTTTCAGGGCTCATGGAATCTCCTGCCTTGTGTACGGGTGTGTTCAGTGGTGTGATGAATCCCTCCTCCGAAATACGAAGACAATAATCTCTGTAGAAACTCAGCTTCACTGGGAGCTCCCTCGGCTCCAACCAGGTCCTAAAGGTGTGTAGCTACAAGAGATCCTCTCGAATGACCTGGTTGGTGTGTGGCCCAATCGGGATGGTAGGTGGGAGTACCGGAGGGGCATCTAAACTGTACTGAAAAGGAGGTATCCTATCGATGTGGAACCCTAGTCTCACAAACCATCTGTGAGTCCGTGCTGCCGTGCATACCAGCATCGCTCGTATCCCTCTGCTGCCAACCTCATGGAGGAATCGAGAGCCAACCATGGCAACCTCTGTCTCCTTGATGTGCAGTCCCCATATGATCTAACCCGGTGTAGATATGTGATGGTCTGAAAGGCTGCATCTAGCTGGAGTGGAGAAGCATCAAACTCGGCCTGAATGATGTGATGTGGTACTAACGGTTTCCCCCGGATCATCTGTGAGAGCATGAGGATCTGTAGGCGCTCCACCCATGTCCGCTCTATCTCTGACATGTCAGGGCCCCAACAAGGGCTGCCATACATATCGGCTGGTCAAACCAAGGAGTCGAAGAGACGAGCCTTGGTCCGAGGGTCCTGGAAGTGGGAGTGAAAGCATTGTCTCTCTAGCCGAGCCAGTGAGGCGTATCCCGTGCTCAGTTTGGCCTGCATCGCCAGAACCCCTCCCCCCCTCTGCCCCCCCTCTCCCCCCTCTGCCCCCCCTCGACCCCTCCCCCCTCCCTCCCCTTCCCTCCTCTCTTCCCCCCGTCCAGGGGGGTTTGGCGGCCGCGGCCCTCCCTCCCACCCCCCTTCCCCCTCCACCCCCCATCCCCCCTTCCCCCCTGCCCCCCTTCCCCCTGGAGGGGGTGCCAGCCCCCCCCTCCCCCCTTCCCCCCCCCGCCAACCCCCCGCCCCCCTCCCACCCCCTTCCCCCTCCACCCCCCCATCCCCCCCTTCCCCCCCCTCCAGGGGGTCTGGCGGCCGTGGCCGCCAGCCCCCCCCTTCCCCCCCTTCCCCCCTTCCCCCCCTCCACGGGGATGCCAGCCCCCCCCCCCCTTCCCCCCCCGCCCCCTCCCATCCCCTTCCCCTCCACCCCCCCATCCCCCCTTCCCCCCCTCCAGGGGGTCTGGCGGCTGCGGCCGCCAGCCCCCCCCTTCCCCCTCGCCCCCCTTCCCCCTGGAGGGGGGTGCTAGCCCCCCCCTCCCCCCTTCCCCCCTCCACGGGGCGCCAGCCCCCCTCCCCCCCCCCTCCCCCCCCCCCCCGCCTTCCCTCCCTCCACGGGGCTGGCGGCCACGGGCGCCAGCCCCCCTCACCCCTCCCTCCCCGCGCCAGCCCCCGCCCCCCTCCCACCCCCTTCCCCCTCCACCCCCCCATCCCCCCTAGGTCTGGCGACCGTGGCCGCCAGCCCCCCCTTCCCCCCCGCCCCCCTTCCCCTTGGAGGGGGGCACCGGCCCCCCCTTCCCCCTTCCCCCCCTCCATAGGGCTGGCGGCCGCAGCCGCCAACCCCCCCTCCCCCCTTCCCCCCCCCCGTCAGCCCCCCGCGTGAAGATCGGGCTGGAGAAGATGACCCCCCAAGTAACTGTATGAGGATATTATCTCAATTGGTGACCCACCAAAAGTAAAAGTAACCTGCTTCTGTTGCATGTTTGCTCGAGAGGTGTTAAAGATCATGACCTTGGTCTTGCCTGGTTGACCACCAAATCATGGGATAAACAAACAGCCTGCAGTGCATTCTAGGTGTCGCTGGAGCCCCTCGGGTGTGGACGACAAGAGTGCCACGTCATCTGCATAAAGAAGAATCCTGATGATGATCCCGGCAAGTGAGCAACGGTCCCTTTGAATGCCCCCATGAAAGTCTCAAGCTCATCGATGTAGAGGCCAAATAGGGTCGGTGATAAGGGACAACCCTGTTTGACCCCTATGGTACTCAGGATCTCATCTGTCCAACCTGCGCCTGTCCGAACTTGGCTTGAGACTCTCTCATATAGTGCCATGACTGCCCATATGATCTCCTGATCAAATCCCAGTGCCTGTAGGCGGGTGATCAGACGAGCTCGAGGTACTGTGTCAAAGGCTTTGCGAAAATCCACAAAGCAACAATATACCCTCTCCTTCCATGATCTGGCCTCCTCAATGACACTCCTGAGTGTGATCCATAGTCCCATGGCCTCGCCTTTGATGAGGTCCTGGTCATACTTGCTCCGTCTAGGTCCATGTCTGGTAGCATGATAGAATCGTCTCGGAAGTCTAGGAGTGGTGCGTGGTGCGTGCTCGTCTGGCGTTGAAGTCCCCAACGAGGAGAACTTCCCCATGGGCTGAAAGGTTTGGGATATCCTGATGTAAGGGTGCATATGGCGATGTCTCACCCTCCTCTCGTGCCACTCTAGCGAACTGGGATGTGTCTAGGGGGAAGTAGCATATTGCTATGAAAAGGTCACGGGTGTCTGTGCGTCGGATCCGGATCGACATGAATCAGGAGTGTGCGTCCTTCCTCTCAATGGAGATGGCTCCAACGAGGGAAGACCTGTACAATACTGCGACCCCGCCTGATCCTCGGACTCGTCTGTATCCCTCGTCTCATCCCTGAAGGCTGACTCCCATGTGTAGCCATTGACTATCAGTAGTGGATGCTTTGGGCTCAGGTGTGTCTACGTGTAAAAGACTATGTCTCGTCCTGTATAAGACTCTGAGAAGTTGCCTGGGTCTGACCATAAGGTACCATTACAGTTCCAAATGGTGCAGTCTAGGGTCTTGAAAACCTGAGTCTCATAGGCCCCGTCCCCCTTGGAGGTACAGGTGGGAGCCCAACGGGTGCCACCTACCATCTTGGACCATGGCCCATTTTCCCTTCTTGCGGGCAACATCCCGCTACTGCAGAAGAACTCGTCGCTCCTCAATCTGTAGTGGTGTCAAATCCTCGTCCATGGACAGGGTGGGATGCTCTCGTAGAGAGGCTCGGCGTCGGAGTGTCGCTAGTCGAGCATGTGAATCTCTAAAGCGAATGACTAGGGGCTGCTCTCGGTTGGGATCTCTCCCAACACGCCATGCTCCCTCTATGCCATGGTCGGGGACTCCCATGGTGGTGGTCACAAAGGTGATCGCCTCCCTCCATGGGCGTCGTAGTGGTGCTGGTGCTGTCTTGCGTGATCCCTCGTACCCGGATGTTGAGGGCCTTCGAAGCCCTCTGCTGCTACTCTTGTATGGCGGCTGAAACGGTTGCCTTTGTGGGCTCCCGTTTCGCCACGTCCACCCATCTAGTCGTCTCTGCTATAGCCGACTGTATCGTGGCTATCTGTGCCTCCATCTCTGTGACTGGGGTCCCTCCAGGCGCTGCTCTAAGGGTCTCGAGCTCCTCTCGAAGTTGTGCGATGTCGTGTCTGAGTGCCTGGATAAGGGTGCCCTGCTCCTGTATAATGCGGGCCTGCTCTTGGGTGTAATGTGTCAGCTCTGCCTGACGTGCCCGGATGCTATGTATCTTAGCCAATAGGGAGTCCCAAGCATCTGGCGGGGGCCTAAGATGTCCTGGTCCAGATGGGAACTAGATCTCGAGAGGGGTTGGAATGAAGGTGGACTGCTGAGGTTGTACTGAGGGTGGGGGCAGCATGATCTGGGTGGGGGAGTGATATGTAGGAGTAGCGAGGCCGGACGAGGTGATGAAGGGTGGCTGGCTGAGAGGTGGAGGTGATACGAGGGGAAAGTATTGTGGAGCCGTGGCTAGTGGGCCAGTGGTGAGGCTACTGGAGAGGAGACCTGTGATGATGATGCAGGAGAGGGGGAGGAGAGAGGTGGCGTAGATGATGAGGCAGATGATGGTGGTGAAATAGTGGTGGTAACCATAGAGGTCAAGGATGTGGTGAGCGGTATGGGCTTTGGGTGGGCCCCTTTCTTCTGGGCCGCAGTGCTGTCCACTGTCAAACCGCTCCGGTTGCTGCGTTTGTTGAAGTCCTCTAGACTGAGTTGCTTTTGTGTTTTCGCCTTGTCGTCGTTCCCCTTCCCCATCTCCACGCGTATGGAGATTTGGATCGAAGGGTCTCCCGCCTAGTCTCCTATCCTCATCCCCCTGTTCCCTTCATTATGGGGGAAACAGCAGTGGGCAAAGAAGGGAGTGTAGGAGGTCGAAGCTGCTTCTCTTTTTTTTTCTTTTTTTTGGGTCGAGGCTGAGAGCGGGGGTTTTTTTCTTCTTTGGGCAAAATAAAAAAAGGGGGGGGGGGTAGCGGGGGTAGTGGAGGGAGTTAGCGAGGGGGTAGCAGAGGTTTTTGGGGGGGGGGGTTTAGCGAGGGGTAGCGGAGGGGGTAGAAGAGTTAGCGGGAGGGGGTAGCAGAGGTAGCGAGAGGGGTAGCATGGGGGTAGTGGGAGGAGGTAGCGGGAGGGGTGAGCGAGGGGCTGTGCGGGGGGGTTGAGCGAGGGGCTGCGGGGGCTGAGTGGAGGGGTGAGAGGAGGGGTGCGGGGGGGCTGAGCGAGGGGGTGAGCGGGAGGGTTGAGGGAGGGGGTGAGCGAGAGGCTGAGAGAGCGGACCTGCATCCACTATGGGTGCCTGCATCCACTATGGGTGCCTAGAGAGAGTAGGTAGTACGTACGAGGGGCTGAGAGAGAGAGAGAGAAAGAAAGAAAGATGTATTAACGTCTGTGGGAGGCCTCGTGGGCCTATGGGACAAGGTACAAAGTACACCAAAAAGGAAAATCTCATACAAGCCTCAATGGGCTGGAGCAAAGGGCGTGCTAGGGCCCTTGCTGAGTGCTAAACTAATCTACGGAGCTCAATAGCTCGAGCAAAATTAGATACAAATATACGAATCAAAGTGAGAGAGAGAGAGAGAGAGAGAGAGAGAGAGAGATGATATGATATGATTGTATTAAAGTCCTTTTGAGACCCTCAAGATCTATGGGAGTGCCACTATTAAATTTAATAGTGGTCCATCACAACCATTGAAATAAAAGTCTCCAAATCTTTCTACATTGTGAGTATTTACTGGACTATTTTCTGTGCTAGTCCGAGAATTTTGCTACGATGTTCCAAGATTTCTTTTAAGTAGCTTCCAAACTTTTGGGTTGGCTGTTCCAATAGATTCTTCAGATTACAACTATTGTTGCCATGGTTCTCCCTTATGTGTGCGTATGTTCAACATTTTAGGAGTATGTGCTGCTCATCTTCTACCTCCCCCGTAGGGCAGAATTTTCATATCCTCGCCTCCCTTGGGATCTTGGCTCATATCCATCCTACCCTTCTCCACTTCTAGGTCATGTGAACTGGTCCTTATTTTGCATATTAAATTCCTTTTGAATATTGAGATGTCCTCTCCTTTCTGCATTGCATAGCTGTCCATCAGGTTGATTTCCTGTTTGTAGAACTCCATCTTGTGCCTAGATCATGCCATATTTTCTGTATCATTTTCAGGTCACGAAGTCTCCGATTTCACACGATTCTTCAGGTATATCAGCCGCCTTTATCCCCCATAGTTCCATCCACTCCTTCCCATCTTTGTACCAGCCCGTGGTCTTAGTGGCTTCCATTTCTTTATGTGGTATCCGGTGTGCATCCATCTTCTTAACCATGTCGAGGTATCCCAGATAATGGCATAGTGCTTCACCTTCCGGTGGTATCATACCTGGTTCAGCTAACAGGATGGGATACAGTGTCTGCGTTTTAATTCCCAACTTGTCTAGCGTTTATGCACTGTTTGTTGGAAAGGTCACCTCCCCATTTGTAAGCCCCGATATGAGGAGAGCGTGGGGAGGGAGACCTAGGGCATGTGCCCAAAAGAAAAGGTGAGAGAGGGGGCTGCCACATGGGCAGCACCTCATAGGGAAAGGACAGCCAAAATGGGCTGCCACATGGGCAGCACATGAGCTGCCATGTGGGCAGCACAGCAGCCTGGCAGAGGCGCTTCAAGGCATGTGTGTATGGGCTGGAACAGGCCCTTAACAGAGGCACACAGGAGGCGGGACAGAGGCTGCATGTGGCGCAGGCGCCTGCATAGCTGGCAGATGGTGCAGCATGGCGGGCCAAAGGAAGCCTGCAGAGGGCAGCACAAGGGCTGCAACAAGGCGGGGGGCATTGGGCAGGCGAAGGGCCTGCACGAGGCTCCTACAGTGTCAAAGGCAGCAGCCCAAATGGGCATCACAAAGGCCCTTTATATAGGGCTGGTTGGACCAGCCAACCAAGTCTGCCAGCAAGCGAACCAGGTTGGCCAGCATGCCAGTCGGCCATTAGGCTGACTGGGTCAGTTTTTGCAAGCAGGCCCTGGGCCTATAAAAGCGCTCCATTCAGCCCTCATTCATCATCATCTAGAGCAGCCCTTTGACAGCAGACAGGAGCAGCAAGAAGGTAAGCCTTGGGCCTATCCACAGGAGGTGAAGGTGACCCTGAAGGAGACAGCAAGGTGGAGAGGATCGTTCTGGACGGAAAGTCTACAGACGCTCGAGTCTAGAGATAGCCGGTAGATAGGAGAAGGATTTTGTGCTAAGATCAGAGGACCACACCATTGGTGGGACTCTGGATCTCTCTCTTCTGTATTGAGTCCATACCTTTGGACGGAAATATATTATTTTGGTGTCTTCTATATCTGGCTGGTTCATTGTCTATTGATGAGTCTGCACATCTATCCTATGCACATAAGTTTAAGAAGTTTGTGATTCCACACCCCACACCACACTATGTGAGCTCTTGGTCTATTCTATCAGTCTTCTGCTGTGCGTACCCTCTAAGGCTGCATGTGGTGCAGCAAAAGGCGCCTGCAGAGCTGGCACATGGCGCAGCATGGCGGTCCAAAGGAAGCCTGCAGAGGGCAGCACAAGGGCTGCAACAAGGCGGGGGGGATTGGGTAGGCAAATGGCGTGCAAGAGGCACCTATAGTGTCAAAGGCAGCAGCCCAAAAGGGCACCACAAAGGCCCTTTATATAGGGCTGGTTGGACCAGCCAACCAGGTCGGCCAGCATGCCAGTCGGCCATTAGGCTGACTTGGTTGGTTTTTGCAAGCAGGCCTTGGGCCTATAAAAGAGGGCCATTCATCCCTCATTCATCATCTGGAGCAGCCCAGAGGACAGTAGATAGGAGCAGCGAGAAGGCAAGCCTTGGGCCTATCCACAGGAGGTGAAGGTCACGTTGAAGGAGCTATAGACTGCTTGAGTGGCAGCCTACCTAGGCTAGTTTCGAGACAGCAAGGTGGAGAGGATCGTCCTAGACGAAAAGTCTACAGACGCTCGAGGTGGAGCACGTGGGCTCGAGTCTAGAGATAGCTGGCAGATAGGAGAAGCACCTTGTGGTAAGATCAGAGGACCACACCATTGGTGGGACTCTAGATCTATCTCTATTGTATTGTGTCCATAGCTTTGGACGAAAATATATTATTTTGGTGTCTTCTATATCTGGCTGGCTCATTGTCTATTGATGAGTCTGCACATCTATCCTATGCACATAAGTTTAAGAAGTTTGTGATTCCACACCCCGCACCATACTATGTGAGCTCCTAGGAAATTCTATCAGTCTTCCGCTGTGCGTACCTTCTGTTGGTCAATTTCTAACACTGTTTCTATCCTTTTCCAATAAGCCCTAGAGAGCTTGGGTGCCCAGACTTGATATCCATAGAGAACCACTGTTTGCACAGCATGGTATATGCAAATTTCCTCATCTCCCAATTCCACAAATGTGCCTTTCTGCATTTATTTGAATTTGTACAATCCTTTTAAACCTCCCAGAATTCTACGTTCCACACATTCATTCCACTTGTAATTATCTGTAAAATCCAGCCCTAGATATTTGTATGAAGCAATAAGTCTCCCCTTCGAGTGTGAAATTTATCTGTTTATTGAGAGAGAGAGAAAGAAGAAAGAAAGAAAGAAAGAAAGAAGAAAGAAAGAAAGAAAGAAAGAAAGAAAGAAAGTTTATTAAAGCCTTCGAGAGTTGTCTATAGACCATTGAATCGATCGTATATAGATGCTTGTATACTACATCGGATAAGATCCTGTTATATTTTTTGCCTTGGCTGTTGATAGGCAGATTTCGAGGACCCAAATTTGTAGCTGCTAGTGGTAGGAATTAGATAGAATTACTATTGTACATCTTAAGTTATGTTTTTCATGCCAGGACTAGATGTTTATTTGCATGATGATAGAGAGTGATTGTTGATTGTGGAACTAGTGGAGGCGTGGGTAAAGAGCATGCAAATAAAAAAAGCAGTCGCACCGTCCCAAAAAAAGCAAGAGTCACTATTCTTGCGATAGCTTTTGATCAGTAACTCAGATTTATGAGCTCTTTTTATTGTTGCAAAGCTGAAATCGAGCTCTATGACTTTGTTAAAGAAGTCGGAGTCTAAATCTGCAGAAAAGAGGGTCGAAAATAGACAATATGACAGGCGTCTGGTTTGTGTTGACAGGCTGCTCCTATCTTGTAGCAAAGATTGAACCTATGGGAGAAGCGCTCCCTAGCTTCGGCACTAATCCTCTTGTCAGATGTTTTGTATGCTTGTCTTTATGGGAGATCAACTTGAAGTTTTGTCTATACTATGTTTGTGAATATTATGTTTCCAGCATAGCACAGTCTAGAGAACGTGGGATGTTGCAAGCGATTGAGAGGTTAATGAAATATATAGGTTATGGGTTCATTTGCGATGCTCTTATTATTTGTGAGTTGAAGAGCTGTTATAGTGGTCACTTACAATCCTTGGTTTCTCTTATCACCGTTTTGGAGTCCACGGCGAGGAGTTTCCTTAGGAATTCCCGGTGACTGAGTAGAAGCATTCACGTCACATAAGTAGCTATTGTCGCAAGAGGGAGATGACCCAAGATTTCCTTAAGTTTCTTGGGTTGCCTAATGAGGATGCTTCTCAATCGATCGAAGACCTGGAGTTCACAGCACTGCTAGAAGGCAAAGATAGACCCGAAGTTCTTTTGCAAATCCTACGCAATTGTCTGCAAGGTGAAGCGCGGATATGGTTTCAGAGTTTTGTTCAAGATGTGTTGCAAATGCAGAATCGCGATGTAGAATACGAGGTAAGAGAGGCTTTTTTGGTCCGAAATGCGTGTGTGCAAGGGATCCAATCAGATTTGGAAAGAGTTGTGTAACTACCAGCAAGTGCACTACTTGAACTGCTTTGCTTCACTGCAGTAGGAATGGAAGGCTTCTTTGCATCCTCAAGTCCCACCCGAAGTACTAAAGATTGAGAGATTTGTTGCTGGGCGCATGCCAGATCTCAAGTTGAAGGTGGAATTGAAGAATCCTTGATGGTTTGATGAAGCTGTTGAAATTGCACATGCCAAGCAGTGGAAAATGCATTAGTTGGGTTTAATCAATGTTGAAGGGGGAAGGGAAGAGGGAGAAGAACATCAGGGAGAGAGTGAGAGAGAGGAGTGACACTAAAGATGCGGGTGTGAAGTGATGAGCCACACCACAAACTCATAGGTTTTATTAGGATTAGGTTTTTCCCCCTATGACTGTCTTAAGACAGTCATAGGTGTCATATCTTTAATAAAGGGGTGGCAATGTGCCTTTACCCCAACAACCTCCCACCTAAAGGCCAATATGCCTAAAGGGGAGAAAAGAATAAAAATTACAGCAATATACAGTTACTGTATACAAGACCATAAAATAAGAGTGGTCTCATCCTAATCCCATGATGTGACGGCAATGTGCAAACCGCTCTGTAGGCAAGCTCTTAGTGAGCAAATCTGCAGGATTATCATCAGTATGCACCTTCACAAGCTCAAGTCGCTTGTCTTCCAGTACCTCCCTGATGAAATGATATTTCACATCTATGTGCTTGGTCTTTTGATGAAAGACCGGATTCTTTGCCAACATGATAGCACTTTAACTATCACAATGCAAAACTGGCATATCTCCTGTAATGCCCAAATCTCCCACCAGCCGAGTAAGCCATATTGCTTCCTTGCAAGCCTCAGTGGCTGCAACATATTCAGCTTCAGTAGTTGACAGTGCAACGCATTTCTGCAACCGAGACACCCATGATATAGCACCTCCTGCAAATGTGAAAATATAACCGGTAGTAGATTTCCGGTTATCTGCATTCCCTGCATAGTCGGAATATGTAAAACCATGCACCAATGCATCCTGCCTACCATAGCATATGCACAAGTCTTTGGTACCCTTGAGATACCTCAAGACACCTTTCACTGCTTCCCAGTGCCGCTTGCCTGGATTTGCCATATACCTGCTGATGACTCCCACCGCAAAAGCAATATCCGGATGAGTGGCAACCATGGCATACATCAAAGAACCAACTGCAGATGCATACGGAACCTTGGCCATTTCAGCCTTATCATCATCTGATCTGGGGCTGTCCTTACTGCTGAGTTTTAAATGTGGAGGCAACGGGGTACTAATTGACTTCCCCCCCTCCATTTTAAACCTCTGCAGTACTTTGTCAATGTACTCCTTCTGTGATAGAAACAAAAGTCACGAGTAATCCGCATGCCAAGAATATGGTTTGCATCACCCAAGTCTTTCATGTCAAAAGACTTATGCAGTTGTTTCTTCAAAGCACTAATCTCCTGCTGAGATTTATTGGCAATCAGCATGTCATCCACATATAGAATGAGTAGCATCAAACTGCCATCCTTTGCCCGTTTGGTGTACAAGCAATGATGGTCTCACACCTATGATACCCTTGGGACTGGATGAAGGCATCAAACTTCTTGTACCATTCTCTTGGTGCCTACTTGAGTCCATACAAGCTCCTCTTGAGCTTACACACAAGCTGCTCTTTCCCTTTAACAGCATATCCCTCTGGCTGACTCATATAGATCTCATCATGGAGATCTCCGTGAAGAAAAGCAGTCTTCACATCCATCTGACATAAATCCATGTCCTCATGAGCAACAAGAGCTAACACTGCTCTCAAAGTAGTCATCTTGACTACAGGGGAAAATATCTCATCAAAATCAATGCCCTTCTGCTTAAATCCCTTGGCAACCAATCTGGCCTTATACCTCGGTAAAGCATTTGAATCCACTTTGACTTTGTAAACCCACTTGCATGGCAAAACCTTTCTGCCTGCAGGTAGCTGCACCAAGTCCCATGTATCATTTTGAAGTAGGGAGTCCATTTCTGACTGCATGGCTTTCTCCCACTTCCTTTTCTCTTTTCTTCCCATAGCTTCCTTGAAGCTGGAAGGCTCACCACAATCTGTCAGCATAATAAAATCAGCCACATTATTGGCTCCTGGGACAAACCTGTCAGGAGGCCGTTGTACACGGGTGCTTCTCCTAACAAAATGTTCCGGATTATGCTGCTGTCCAGCCTGTTCGTCATGCATGACGGGTGGCTATACCACCATATTTGGCTGTTCTACAGCCCCATTTGCTGGCATATCCTGTGGTGCATCATTGGCAAAATTATATGGCTGATTTTCAGCCTGTATACCCTCTTGAACAGGGTTATCTGCAGCAGCCTGCTGCTGCATATTAATGGGCATTCTTTGCTGTCCGACATCATCATAAATAACCCTCCTGTATTCCACAGGTTGCACGGGTTCTTTGTGTACACTATCCTCTTTAAAGATGACATCATTGCTGCGTATAATCTTCCGTTTAACGGGATCCCATAACCTGTACCCCATTTCACCTTCGTCACCATAACCCATAAAGATGCATCTGAAAGACTTTGGCTCCAGTTTGGTGCGCAGTTCTTTGCGTACATGAGCAAAGCACTCGCAGCCAAACACACGTAAGTGCTTATATGAGGGTGGCTTGCCAGACCACACCTCCTCTGGCACTTTCAACTCCAAAGCCTTGTTTGGCGACCTGTTAATAATGTGAACTGCTGTTTGCACGGCTTCTGCCCAAAAGCCATGGGGCAATGCAGCATAAGACAACATACATCGAACTTTCTCCTGAATAGTTTGATTCATCCGCTCACTTACACCATTTTGAGATGCATTATGAGGGGCTGTGAGTTCCTGTTTAATGCCCTTAGCTTCGCAAAACTGCACAAAAGCATGTGACACATACTCACCCCCATTATCGGATCTGAGGCATTTCAGCCTACGACCTGTCCGATTTTCAACCTGAGCGACAAACTTCTTGAAAGCATCTAAGGCATCGCTTTTATGCTTCAAGAAATAGACCCACACTTTGCGTGTGGCATCATCAATAAAAGTAATGAAATACTTTGCACCCCCTAGTGATAACTATGGCATTTCACACAAATCAGTGTGCACTAGATCAAGCGGTGCTCTATTTTGGGGAGTTCTCCTCTTATGAGGAGTCATAGAATGCTTGCCAAATATGCAATGATCACAAGTAGGCAAATCTGAAAATGAAAGAGACGGCAGATAACCCAAACGTGACAGTTCTTGCATTCCTTTAACGGACATATGTCCCAACCGGCTATGCCACAATGAAATCTTTGGCAGCTCGGTTATGGCAACAACATGATTACCTACACTGGAAACATAAAGAGGGTACAAGGTATCACTCTTAAAACCCTCAGCCACTACAACCTGGCCATCAGTAATCACCCATTTGGAATCCCCAAATGTGGTGTGGTAACCACTGTCATCCAATAAGCCAGTGCTAATCAGATTTTTCTTGATTTGCGGCACATGGCGAACACCATCAAGCATAAATGTGCGTCCATCAGGGAATACGATCTGTATACTGCCAATCCTTGCAATCTGACATGCATAGTTGTTCCCAAGATGAACAACTCCATGAGTACCTGTGTAGGAAGTAAACCACTCCCTATGAGGAGTAACATGAAAAGAAGTACCTGAATCCAAGAGCCAGGTGTGCATGTCATGGTCATCAATAACCAAAGTATGTGCAACATCAATAACCAAAGTATGTGCAATTACAGCAGAAGAGCATAAAACATCATGTCTGTCACTGTCACTGTCACTGTCCTCTGCTGCAACATTCACTGCATCCAAGTCATCTACCTTGGCCTTGCCTTTGCCTTTGCTTCCACTGCCTGCATCTTTTGCCTCAGCCTTCTTGGCTTTCTGATCCCGTATAAACTTGAAGCACTTAGACTTCACATGTCCCTTCTTGCCACAATAAAAGCATTCAATATCCTTTTTGCCACGGGAGTGACTGCGGGATTTGGACTTACTAGCAGATCTCCCCTTCTGCTGAGTCCTGCCTCTTTCCTGTACCTGCAAAGCATTGGAAGACTTGCTGCCCATATTGTTCTTCTTGCTCATCTCCTCCATAAGGAGAGAGCTCTCCACATCAGCATACATAAGAATGACATTTGAATTTGACAGGGTGGTCTTGAATGTGTCTCAACTCTCAGGGAGGGTACACAACAAGAAAGTAGCCTTGAACTCCTCATCAAGGTTCAAACCCTGTGCAATCAGCTGTGTAAAGATGGCATTGAACTCACTCAAGTGTGAGGTCATAGTTGTACCTTCCTTCATGCGAAGATCAACCAGCTTCTTCAACCAATAAACCTTACTGGCTGAACTCTTTTGGGCATACAACTCTGCTAGCCTCTGCCATAGGCCATAAGAGGTCTTTTCAGCCTGAACATTGAACACAAGAGTATCAGAAATAGTAAGCATGATAGCTGCCCTTGCGGACAAATCAAGCTCCTCCCATTCATCATCTGCCATGTCAGATGGCTTGACACCCTTCACCCTTATGGGCTTAGAAATCTTCTTAAGCAGAAGTACATTCAAACACTGTTCTGCCCATAATGCATAATTGTGTGCCCCTTCCAATTTCTTTATGTTCAGAATTGATGATTCACTTCCCCCCGATGCCATATCAGATAAGGAAAGTACCTGACTCCCTGTAAGTTAAAAAAAGGACTGAATAAAATTCTGATTTCTCAGAAAAAACCTGCTCTATCAAGAGCCAGGAGCACTCACAATAGTGCTGTTTTTTACTGTCAGAAAATCTGCAGCAAAACAGAAAATTCCCTCCAGTTACTGTACCTTCTGACACACTGTACCGTGCTCAAATAGGCATAAAAAACAGTAATTTCAGAATGCTGCAGCTGCTCCACAAGTGCTTTAACAGTGCATCATCAGCTGACAAAGCACAAAACACTGCTGTCCTGATCACTTCTCCCACCTTAGATGAGGTATTGCACTGATTTAATATGCATAAACCACTTGGCATACACTGTTTTGTTCACTGAAAAAGAGGCTCCAGACACTTCAGCCTGTCACAAACCTGCAAGAGAAAATGGGATAAATCCCAAGCAATCACCCTTCTGCCAAGGGGATAAAAGGCATCTGAAGATCTCTGACAGTAACCCAAGTGCTCTCAAGCAAAATCTGGGCAAAAGCCCCTTGATTTAACACCTGTACCAAGTGAAAAACACCTCAACACTGAGGTAGCAAAGAAAATACAGCGCTCTCCTGGCACTTTCACCTGACAATGCAATGCATAAACAGCCCTGTGTACACAATAACAACACAGATCCCAACGTACAAACACTGAAGAGAAAATATTTTGAGCACTGTCAACGATGGACAGTTAGGGACTGAGTAAACTCGATGCGCCCTGGCCAAACGTGGCTCAAGTGAGATTTTCCAAGGTGTCGTACACAAAATGTGACCTGTAGAAATGTCACTGAATACACTGCGGAAACAAGACCAATGTGGGCTCCTTGGCTCCACATTGCCTCAAGGCATACACTGCATAAGCTTCCAGGCAAAAGCCCTTTGAAAATGTCACCCAAAAGCTGAGATTTGCACTCAGCAAAAGCATAAAAATCCTCTGCAAAATCAAGGCATTACCTTCCCGAAACAAGATAACTGTGCAACCACCACACACTGTGGTACTAGTCACCTCAAGCACGAGGGACAAGAGTGTACTTGCTGTACCTCAAAAAAAAAAACACAATTTGAAGGACTGAACAGCCGGGAATGCTCTCTCTTTGCCTTCTTTCCCCAAAGAAAAAATGCTGTACTTGCTGTACCTGTGTACTGGTAGCACTGTACCTGCTGTACCTGTGTACTTGTGCAGGGTACGAAATCCTAGAACAGAGAGAGAAAGAAAAAAAAATTTCCGAAATGCTCTTTCCTGATGCAGCTCCCTGTCGAAGAAGTTCTTGACGCTGCTCCCTGTGCGTACGGCGGCGTCCGTACAGTACGGACGTCTGTACGGAGTCCGTACGGCGGTACGGACGGCCGTACGATCGTACACACGCGCGCCTGCGCGCCGCCCTGTACGAAGCTCGGAGGCTGTAGCAGATAGCAGTAGCTAGCTGCTGCTGTGCAGCTGCTGGCGCTGCTCGGCGCCACCCTGCTGCAGCCCGCAATGCGCCCTGCGCTCCTGCCCGCGCTGTCCCGCTGGCCCGTGCTGCGCTGCCGCTGCAGCTGCCCGCGCTACGCCCTGGCTGTTGCCCTTGCTGTCCCGCGCTGCCTGCGCAATGCTGAGGGCACGAAGCCCGAGGGGAGGGGAAAGGGTAGAGAGAGGGGTAGGCAGGGGTAGGGAGGGAGTGAGGCTGGCTCTGATACCAGTTGAAGGGGGAAGGGAAGAGGGAGAAGAACATCAGGGAGAGAGTGAGAGAGAGGAGTGACACTAAAGATGCGGGTGTGAAGTGATGAGCCACACCACAAACTCATAGGTTTTATTAGGATTAGGTTTTTCCCCCTATGACTCGGTCATAGGTGTCATATCTTTAATAAAGGGGTGGCAATGTGCCTTTACCCCAACAAATGTGTCCAATTTACAAGGGAAGTGGTCTTATGCATCAAATCTTGTAAAGCCTTCTTTGGATGTGTTTATGTTGCCTTATACGCCAAGCAGTGGATTTCTTTCCGATGTATCACTTCCATATGTTGGTAATGTTAACAATGCAATTGGATAAGATGTAAGGAAATTAAAGAAGACTAAAATGATGTGATGGGATGTGATAAAGAGCTTTTGCCATCGCCAATGCTAGGTGCTGCAGAGTCTTTTATAGAAGGTGGTGAAGAGTGCTTGATGACACTTTGGACTCTCAGATCATATATTTAGCAGAGGACAATGAAGTGCAGCCAGAGATGCATGAAAGGGGTGATGAAGAAGAAGCAAAGAGCTCTTATGGGTATAAGGCTCAATTAGAAGAGGATCTAGGACCTCTTGAAGAAGTGAGCATGCATGCTAAAAATTAGGTGGATGTTTGCTGAAGAAGAGAGAAGCAAGTGATTTATATTTCCAACCAGAAACAAGATCGTTTAAATGTGACGGATGCTCAACATTATGGAGAGGTAGATACTTGGGATGCATTTATGCAGCTAGTCCATGAGGCAGAGACAATGATGGCCAATTTGCAAGAAGTCTCCACACAAGCTGAAGATAGACAAGAGGATGGGCATGAGCCTTATCAACCCCATATTGATGAAGACGTACTACTGGTGTAGAGAAGGTGTGAGGACAATGAGGATGATAATGAAGAGCAGGGGAACAATGAGGCCTTCTCACTCTTTGATGTTGATGTGTTTGATAGAGACCCTGTTGTAGCAATTCCAATGCAAGAGCAAAGGGTTGAAGATTCTCGTAGGGATGTGCCTCTTGATGCTACAGATGCATTGCAAGTGCAAGCCTGTGAGTTGGATGCCTTTGATAGAAAGATATCTTTCCAGATCATGTGCAATAAAGGAATCTTGGCTGGCCAAGTAAAGGTAGCACGTGATGTTTTGCCACATGACTCAAGGCATGATGCATCTTATGGAGAGTTCCCAATTAGAGATGTGTATGCACAAACCATTGACATTCAGGAGGCTCTTGATTGGGGCTTTGAGGATCAATTGAAGAATTGGATTTGAAGATGGCATGCATATTGGAGAGATTAAAACATGGGCTGCAGACTTTGAAGACACAGGGACTAGAGTCTCAAATATACTTGGATGCAAGTTGCTCAAGGCAATGTGATCAATACAAAAGAAAGGGTTTATTCCCTTTTGCCAGGAGGATAATGAGGTAAAGCAGGAGGAATGCTTATGCTTGGGCACCGATGACGACATAAGTGTTGCTTTGCTTGTTAAGTATGTCTTCCTTTTGTTTTTCATAAAAAATTTTGTTTACCTCTTTTTTTCTTCTCTTTCATTTTCTCTTTTATTTTCTATGTAGATTTTTTATCTTTAGGACAACAAAAAAATCTAAATTTGTATGATTGGACTTATTCTAGTCTTACAAAGGTATATGACGAATGTTGCTGGACATGATGTCAACAGCTGAGGGGTGGGCAAAAATGATAGACAGATTTCGAGGACCCAAATTTGTAACTAGGTACTAGGCGGAATTGACACCATTGTACATCTTAAGTCATGTTTTGCATGCTAGGACTAGATGTTTGTTTGCGTGATGATAGAAAGTGATTATTGATTGTGGAACTAATGGTAGATAGGCCTATGGAGGCGTGGGTGAAGAGCATGTAGATAAAAAAGGCAGTGGTAGGTACTAGGCGGAATTGACACTATTGTACATCTTAAGTCATTTTGCATGCTAGGACTAGATGTTTGTTTGCGTGATGATAGAAAGTGATTGTTGATTGTGGAACTAATGGTAGATAGGCCTATGGAGGCATGGGTGAAGAGCGTGCAGATTAAAAAAGCAATTGCACCTCTCCAAAAAAAGCAGCAGTCACTATTTTTGCGATAACTGTTGATCCGTAACTTGGATTTAGGAGCTCTTTTTTTTGTTGCAAAGCTGAAATTGAGCTCTACAACTTTTTAGAAGAGTCGAAAATAGAGAATACGACAGGTGACTGGTTTGTGTTGACAGGCTGCTCCTATCTTGAAGCAAAGCTTGGACCTGTGGGGGAAGCGCTCCCTATCCCTAGCTTCAGCGCTGATCCTCTTGTCAGATGTTATGTATGCTTGCCTTTATGGGAAATCAACTTGAAGGATTGTCTCTATTATGTTCGTGTTTCGAGCATAGTGCAGTCTAGAGAGCATGGGATGTTGCAAGCGATTGAGAGGTTGATGAGATATATAGGTTATGGGTTCATTTGCGATGCTCTTATATGTTTGTGAGTTGAAGAGCTGTTATATTGGTCACTTATAGTCCCTCGGTTTCTCTTATCACTGTCTTGATTGAATGCAATTTTGCACATCATGTTGATCAACTATTGCTGCACTTCGACAAGGAAGGCTGCTTGTATCATCCTAGCACTGACATATGCAAGCCTCTGCCGACCAGAAGCCAGTAAAGGCACAATGGAAGGCATCCAGTATGGTACACTCGTTTAGCTCTCACTCTCCTATTGGCTGCATCATACCTCTTGTTTTATGTTTGTCCTCAAGTAGTTGCTGATAAGTCCATAATAGCCCGTCGAGCATTCTTACCGAGGCCTTGTGGAGGAAGGACATTGTTATTCGTGCTGGTCGATCTCAAGCATGCTTGCAATGAAGATGCCAGAGATTGGATACTGTTGATCTCTCAGTATAACTTGCTCTTACCACATATATAGATCTGCAAGTTGGGCGATCTGTGTAGTGACTCGCTTAAGGTAGTTAAATGTGAGAAGGCAGTCGAGGCTCGACTCCTTTTAAGTGTCTTTTAGTTTTCTCGATGAGATGAAGAAAAACCTTGAAAGAGAGCTCTGCAGCCCGGTGAATTCTCACCAACTAACGAAGGTAAGTACTAAGAACTGAGGGTGGAAAAGTGTAGTGAGAGAGCTGAATGAATTCGGCAAAGTTTTGATAGCTTCAAGTAGAGCAAGTTCCAAGCTCATGCAACCTAGTCTTATATTAGCTCTCCATTTAGCAGTGGGCTCCGTTTCTCTCTTGCACACGCCCACTCTCCATAGTCATTTCCGCTCAACATTTCCCTTAGGGTTAGGGGTGCTTAAATAAGGCCACATTTCCTTGGTGAATCTCCCATAATGACGAGCTCAGATCAAGAGACACATTTATCGCCCTGGCATTCTCGCTGAGCTATCGCCTGGTTCTGCTGACTGTTTTCCCTGTGTTTGGGGGTTGGAGACGTGGCGTTCTTCCAACTCGCAGGACATTTTGATAGAAAAAAAAAGCGTCTGAACCATGGTTTCGACCAAAGGAAATCTGAGAGGCGAATAGATTTGCCATTGCATTGCGTCCTTGGTAACATAGGCGAACTTCTTTAAAAGCTCTAAGTCCTTTTACAAGTAGTATTGCGTTGTGGTCCTTGCTAACATAGGTGATGTCGATGGTTTGGAACTTCTGGAAAAGCTCCAAGGCCCTTTACTAGTAGTATCACATGAGTCGATTGAGAACTCGGTACTCACCTTTGAGTTGCTGATAATCCTTATTGTGGTTATGATTACTCTCATTGCTAACTTGAGTCCTACAATCAGGGCCATCCACTCACTCATGTTGTTTGTGTAATATAGGCCCCCACCGTGATATTCCCTTGACTAGTAAGAAGCACTATCCCCTCATTTTTATGCTCCATCCAATGACAGAACTGCCTCATACTGTGACAAATAAAGGGGTTAACATGAAAAACTGACTCATCCTCATCCCTAGCATGTCCATACAATACAATCACACATTACAACAATGATTTCAGATGCGCAGTTGCAATCAAGATTTAGAGCAACTGCGTACAAGGACTTGGGTACATAACAATGCTTGTTGCTCCTTTAGTGCCACCTTTGACTTAGATTTCAGTAACCAAAAATAACCATGAAACTATACCATGTAGCAGGTCAACAAGTGTAAAGTGTGAAAAACTTCATAAGAACTGTTTTCATCCTTTTTTTATGTGTGTGCAAGAATTTTTTGAGTCATTTGTATGTCATTTTTGCCTGGGCCTGATGCTGAAGGAATGTGCTCACACGTCAGTTTCAGATTTAACTTAGATGTCTTGTGAAGCATTGCTTCAGTTTAGAACATGCATATGCAGCAGAAAATGGCCGTTCCAGATTAGATAACAATGTCGGTTGGTCGGACTGCCATTTGTGGATGCATGGATTTCCAGGCGAGGATCAAGGAGTGAGTTCGGATGTATCAGTGTCCACTCATCGGTCTCACAAGAGCATTCTTTCTCTTCAGCAACCTTGACAACTTCACATAGAATCTACCTTTATATGCTGCCAATGCTGATAGCTTTCATGATATTGCCTGCTGTCCTGAACTTTTTTCAATGGATTTTGAAAAAATGGTTGCATGGAGATAGAAAGCACAGTCTGTGGGTAGGCAGGACGGGATATAAATAATTATGTGAACAGCAAAGTCTGAATTTTACTCTTTCTCTCTTTTTTTTTTGGTGGGTGGCATAATTTCCCTATAGATCGGCTGCGACTGGCATTCTAAGGTGGATGAGAGACAATCTCTAGAATAAGGATGGCACCTTAGATTTTCCTGGAGACAGGCTAGATGCTTCTCGAATAGGATGTATCATTTGGGAAAATTTCCCATTAATCATAAAGGGAACTTTTACTACATGAGTGGACAAAATCTGTTGAATATGACTTCGGGAATCTACATCACAAATTGTGGCCAGCACTTGGTCGATTCATTCCATGTAAATTTCAGTGTATACTATCAAACTTCATCTTTGTGCTCATAGCAGCACTGGGACCTTCAGCCTTAATAGGGTTCAATCTCTTCAGGGATTTTGTCATCAAAATGTTTTATCAAATGAAGGTCTTCAATAGATGAGGTTTATCTTATGTATTAGAAACTCTTGCTGGGTCTTAGCTTATTGTTTTTGTTAGATGCAATTTTTTTAAAAAGTACAGTGTTCTACAAAAAGTTTCATATATCAAGAATTATAGGGTTTCAGATGCAACTTGAACAGACCTCAATCAAGGGAGTTTAAAAATACAATGTGCAATAAATGTATTGAGAAATGGTTGGGAAAGGAAGTTGTAGCTTTGCATGTTTTGTAATATTTTGAAATATCCATTTTAATTGATCATGCAGTCATGGCGATTTGATTTTTTGCCTGCATGACATTTCATTCGCTAGCTTACAAAGCTTCACTCACCAAAATATTCTTCTCGTCCTTGAGTGAATGATTTCCAAAAATGCTTTTGAGCTGCACAAAACGAGATGTATTGTAGGTGATATAGACTTTGAATGTGTTCGTAGTTGGTGTCCTTATATTGCAACCTAAAATTAGCATCCCCCAATCCATCATAAAAAGTTAGCAATGGACTCGAAGAACAACCTAACTGAAAAATATCCTTCTTTTGTGGGGCCTGTGGGTTGGGGGAATGCAAATTAAAGTTAAACATGTATAGAAACCTAGAATACAAATGTTCCTTCATCGAGTACTAGTATAATCCAAATAACCCGCATCTCAATCATCTATGCTACATATTTCATGTAAGGAATGGTTATGCATCATCTACACATAAGAATGACCATCGGCTCTTTTCCCCTTATACTAAATTTGAATACACTAATATTCTACAAGTAACATTGAGTATAGCATGTTGCAAAGCATACTAGAATAACTAAGATTGGTCAAAACCACATGCTCGTTGTATTTCAAGACAAAGCCCCATTTGTTCTAGGGTTGAGAAATCGAGACATACTGGCAAAATTAAGAGAATCATTGAATGCAATAACGCAATATCATGCATTGTTGTCGTTATTAGAAGTGTTGATAGTGAAATCCTTTCATGTGATATGAGATCAAAGTAATGGGACAATTGATTGATTCCTTCTGTGAGGATTACTTGTTATTAATAGGAAGACTTTTATTACTAATGAAGCAATAAAGTAATTTTGCATTTTCATCATGCAATCACATGAAAATGGAACATGAATGAAAATGCAATCACATGAAAATGAATGAGACATTCTTATGCCTAACATTGTATGCCATCCTAGTTTTGTGTTCCATCACACTTCCTCTACAATATCCCTTAAATTATATGCTTTTGTATTTCATGCTAGTTTTCTGTGGTACCTTGGCCCACTCTACCCACCCCACCATGTCACCCCCTATGAACATGCACAAAGTCACTTTAAATCTCCCCTTTAGAAATTTGGAATAGTGTCATGAAAGTATCTAGTTTAAATAATTGAATGTCTCACACCTTGGTGGTCATGTATATGGAGTTCTGGTATGAGTCTCCAAGATTTTGAATATACGCATCTTGGAGATTAAAACTCAAAATCATTAATTGAATATGGTAGCCTCATTGATGTGTAATTATCCTTGTAAATCTATTGGTGATCCTTGAGGTGACTAGTTTGTGGCATGAACATTGTAGTCTAATCTTGGAGGGACTAGACATGGCATGCACTGTAGTGGCGAAGCACATCAATAAGCAAGATAGATGTTGAAATTTGACATATGTTAAGATTCAAGACTCTTCTTGACCATGTAGTTCTTAGGTGAGCTCATCCATGCTAGGTGGTAAGTTTGGACTCATATCAAGCTTGAAATGGTGCCAACGATGAAACAAGCGAGGACGAAAGTCATGGTGAGTTTCACGGTGGTGGAGGATAGATATTAGGACTCTACTAGCATCTCAGGATGTATTTAACAAAAAACATGGCCCTACATTACCAAAAAAGAAGAAATTGCTAAGGAGGTGCTAACAATAGCAGTGAAATGGGGACATTTGAAGTTCCTCCCACATAACTATGCAAAGGTTGCATTAAAAATGTTACTTCAAATCGAGTGATTTTGTTGGTAAGGAAGACAAAAGGCATTGCATGGCAGACCATATCAATATATTCAGATGAAAAATTGGATGCATGTCTTGGAGGAATAAAATTTTCTTCTATAGCAAAAGGCAAATTCTACCACTAACACAACATAGACATGGATTGATTAGACAGATTCATCCTCTTTGTCTACATCAAAGCAAAAAGCATGATGGTCACATAAATGGGTTAAGGTAGTGGAGGACGAGAGGAGCTTACCACTACAACCATGGAAAGGGATAGCCCAAAACATATTAGAAGCTATGAAGAGATTGGTTGATAGAAAAGAGAAGAAGGGTGCTCAATGAGGAAGACAACTTACGTGGAAGAAGGAGATGGAAGAGACATCACAACAAAACGATAAGGATCAACTTGTCAATCTCATATTGATCATAGCCTTGTATTGATAAGGCTCCTAGGTGCTCCACACAAGACACATAGGTTCCACCAAATATAGGCAACCCAGTCTCCATAACCCTATCCAAATCCTATCAAAGATACAATCCCCTCGGATATACATTAGGTGATATAAAAATAATGGGAGACACCATTTATCAATTAGGCTCATTACAAGGTTTTGGATTGACTAGGAGACATGGTAATAATTAAACAACACAATACATACGAAGAGTAGTGTATTGATTAAAGAAGGGTTTTTTAACTTGCTTATCTCATGAGCTCCGAATACTTTGCAACTTGGCCATCCTCGCATAGAGTGTTGTCACCCTTGCTTAAGTGATATGCACATGGATACAATCGGGCTTCCATGAACATGCTTGTTGGTTCTCAGCGTGTTGTACCTCTTCCAACTCATGAGGATAGCAACACCTTCTCCGTATGGCAATGAGGGCTTCCTCTAAATGACAAAAGATGTATATAAAGGAGGGTCTTACCACTGGCCTTACATGAAGGTCAAGGGCAATGTCTACTCCTTTACGAATGTAGAGAAATAGATGTACGTCATTCCCATAAAAAAACGAGGAGACAAGTGTAAATAGTCATGCACAAAAATAAATCACTACCAGAGTAGTGACTTCTCCAAATAATCCCATATTTATTTTGTCATTGAGACTTCGTCAAAGTTATCGACAAGTCTCTTATCTAGATGAAGCAAAACAATAGCATGAGCATGCTAATTCAAATGCACTTTGCGGATCGAAAGTCCTCCCACAAACATATGGCCATAAACTCTTAATTGTCAAGAGATTGTGAATAAATGTTTGCCATATTTGAAAAGGCTTGTCAATAAGGATCTCTTGGGCCATTGAAGTCCAAGGAATAAAAGAAAAACAAGCAATAACAAGCCACACCAAAGAGCTCTCCTTTTGAAGTTTGCAAGAAGACTCTAAGGGGCTTTCAACTTAATGGTTGAATAGCCCAAGAACTTTGTAAAGAACCTTTGCCACAAACCAAAGATATCTAATGGCAGAGTGTCACCCAACGAGGGAACGTTTGAACCTTGGGTGAGTGTGCCAAAGGGTGCCCTAAAGGTGCCCAACGTTTGGGCAGCTAAAAAATGTTATGGATGGGTGACCAAACAAGAATCCTTAGACTAAATTCCTGCGAGCAACCAATTGGCTGCTGTAACAGTAGACCAACTAAAGAGCAGAAAAAAATTTCTTGATTCAAACGTTGCTCACAGAAGGGAATAGAGGACTGCTCTCAGAACGCTTCAGTGAAGCAAAACAATAGAGGATTTAGAGACTTTAAGGGAAGAATGTCGCAATGGTAGATTGTAGCAACAAAAGAATGTAGACTTAGCTCCGGGTGAAACAAACAACGGGCCAGCAGATAAACCCTTCCGAGAGAAAAGGGGCGAGGGGATAGCATTCCATAAGAAAATCCTTCTGGCAAATGATGAAACATCACGTATGGGTACTCCAGTGAATGTGCGCCGCTTAGTACAGTAGAAACAAGCCGCCTTGATGTAGAGGCCTTAGAAAAACTGTCGACATAGGAAGAAGATGCTGCTCTGCTGTTACACTTGCTTGCTGTGTTAGTTTGTTAGCTACCTTGCTCTGTGTAGTGCTTTTGATCCTACTTTCTATTGTTTGTCGCTGGTACTTTATTGCTGCAGCAGTTGACTTTCTCGCTGCTGCAATTACACTATGCTATGGCTGCTAGCTTAATGGCTTGCTTGCTAGTCGCTGCTCTTGCTTAATAGCTACTATGCTGCAGTTATTGTGCCGCTTTGAATACAATCAACAGGCTGTAGATCAGATTGGAAGTTATAGAGCAGACTGAGGGATTAGCAGAGGATAAGCGACTGTCGACCAGCAAATTGAGGCGGCGGCAGTGTGAGAGTGAGGAAGAATGACGATGCGAACAAAGACGAGAGCAATCGAGGACGCGGTTGAGCGATAGAGATGGAGAACAACAAGACTGCGTGTGTATTGCATTATGGAGTTGCTCTTTTGTGAGAGCTACAGGTAGATACCAAGAACCTCAAGAAGTGAGGGTGAGTCGAACAGACTCGCCCGAATGTCAGCTAGCTAACATCGGTTCTCAATTGATATGGGATCTGGCCAGATACCCTCACAAGGTAGCGGATGCTACATACCCTCACACTCTGGTTCTCAATTGATATGCGATCTGGTAGCTGATGCTAGCCAGATACCCTCACAATCTCTCCCTCAATTGAGAGGAGATGGAATCGGTACTAGTACTCGTGAGCACTGCCAACTTGACACATGTGATGGAAGCAGTGTATAGGAAAGTTCGAATGATTTGCAAACTCAGTGTGTGTATGTGAGAGAGAGAGAGAGTTCTTTAAAAAAGAAAGTGTGCATGGGAGAGAGAAAGAAGAGGGCCAAGTGGCAACAAAGTGTGTGGGAAAAACTTTTTTAACAAGAGTGTACCTAGAGCGTTGCCTGAAGGCAGTGCTAACAAATCTGTATTTAGCAAATGCCTTCGTAAAAAGGTCGGCAAGCATGTAATGGATGCCAAAGTGAGAAGTGCCCTTTAGGTAAAACGAAGTACTCGCTTGGCAACAACCCAATGCTCTTTCCCTGGATTGGTCATGAATTGAGCAAGATGAGTTACGGCGGTGGAGATATTTGGCCGAGTACAGACCATGGCATACATGAGGGATCCAAGAATGCTGTGATAAGGAATGGGTTCCATACGCTGCTGATCTTCAGGTGTGTTTGGACATGTCTTTGGTGAGAGAAACATTTGTGTCGAGAGGTGTACCAACAAGAGTGCTATCATTCATGTTGTACTTTTCGAGCATTTGTTGAATGTATCTTTGCTGGTGAAGCCACATCTTTCCATTGTTTTGGTCACGATGGATTTGTATGCCCAAGCAGTAATGGATGGCACCGGAATCGGTCATGGAGAACTCGGACTGGAGCTCAAGTTTGAAGAGGTTGAGACGAGTGAGGTCGTTGCAGAGAAGAATAAGATCATCGACATACAGTGCTAACGATAAGAAAAAGAGATGGTGAATGGTAGACATACAAACTGGGGTCGCTGCTGTAACATCTACGAAATTCGCGATTGAGAAAGGAGTCGTCGATTTTGAGGTACCATGATCGTGAAGCTTGTTTGAGGCCATATAAAGCTTTACGAAGGTGGCATGTTGTACCTACTGAGTGGGGAAAATCTGGAGGATGCTGAAGGTATATTTCTTCTGTAAGCTTCCCATGAAGGAAAGCCGTTTGCACATCTAATTAATGAATGTGCAGGCTGTGTATCGTACCCCAAGCAAGAAGAAGGCAAATGGATGCAATACGCACGACAGGGGCGAATGTGTCATTGAAGTCGACGCCCTCTTGTTGGGTAAATCCTTGAGCCACCAAGCATGCCTTGAAGCGGGCTTTTTATCTTGTAGGGAGACATTTGATCTTGTATATATCCATTTGCACCCAATCATTTTTCTCCCTGGCGGAAGCGCAACAACATCCAAGGTGCTATTTTTCTGGATGGAAATCAATTCGTCGCCCATGGTTGCTTCCCATTGGAGCCAGAATGGGGAAGCTCGGGGGCTTCAGCAAGGCTAGATGGTTTAGTGGGAGGAGATTCGAAGTACATGATCATCAAAGCAAGGGGGTGGATTTCAGATGTGGGAAGAGAGACGGATTTGCTGATGAGGTGAGGGGGTCGATTTTGTTGGAGGCACGGGGTCTACAGATGTGGAGGTGGGGCATCGAGGAGCGAAATCACTCAAGGTCCCAGAAAGAGTGGAGGAGGAAGAACACCTCAGCTTGGAGTAGCCGAAAGCTCCGGATCTGATGTAGAAGATGTTGCAAGAAAACCCAGTGCTACAGAATCTCCAAGACGAAGGAGACCTGTACAACTTCAATGACATGTTGTCCATGGAGGAAGAAGCTTCACCAAAACCCTATGATAGTGCCGGGTTGGCTACCTTCCTATCTACAGAAGTGAAAATGCAGATCGTGTGTCTGCTAAGAGAAAATCCCGTCTTATGGCATGATCTGTCCAATTGGATGAACAGACCGTTCCTACCTCCAACCCCTGCCAGCCCAACCAATCAACGCTAGACAAGGGGCAGAACCTACCCAAGATTCCCATCAACAAGCTAGGCCAGTATTTCGAGGGTGATGACACAAACGCCTCGATCCCCATAGTCTACCAAAACCAGAAGGTGGAAGCCATCCTGGATGGGGGAGCAGGAGTGAGTGTATGCACCAAGGAATGCTAGGAAAATTGGGAAAAACCCACACTCGAGTAGACCCATCTGGTAGTAAAGCTAGCCGATGGAGGAACCGCTGAACCTCTAGGAGTACTGACTAGCATAAACATTAAGGTGTTTGGATTCATGTACCCTGTCAGGTTTGTGGTCATGGACTTCACATGATAGCCTGGATATGAAGCTATCCTAGGCAGAACCTTCTTACGAATGTCTAGACTCGTGCATGACTAGCGTAATGATAATATCTACTTACGACAGGAGGAGCAAACCATGAGAGTGGACCTGCATTCCTACAAGGCCCACCCATTGTCAGTACACCTCTTTGCCTACGGAGTCCGACACCACTGCCCAAACCACCTTCATGAAGCTATTCCAACCCTATGACAAGGGAGACGATGAGAAGGAGTTTGACGGCTTTTGGTATGCACCTCTCCTCGAGCCAAAATTCTTGCAGAATTGGATGCACATCTTAGCCAACATAGATGTCCAAGAAAGAGTAGGGTTTCAGATCACCACCCTAGAGCTAGAGGATCTGACCCCGATAGCTTTCCTAAGGATGTTCAATATGCTCAAACCATGAGAGGTAACCAAGGGAACAATAAGGGTAAAATCAGATCTTCACTGGTTGACCTACGTAGGCGCCACGACCACCCACCACGAGTTCTCCTCTAATTAGGGAAATAGGGTGAGCAAGGTAACCACCCTCGTCAGCTCTATAAGTACAAGGGAAGAGCCCCCTTCAGGTCCCAAATCCCCTACATCCAAAGGCAAGGCAAAGGCCAAAAATTCCACTACCTCGGTAGAAAATGAGAAGGAGATTGAGGATAAAGAAGACTTGCGGCAAGTGCCAGCCCACTACAAGGCCTATACTATTCAGGATTGCAAGATCTTATACCAACAAGACAAAAGAACCCAAGAGGACGGTTGTTCTAAAGGATATGATGGACCGGCCCCGGTCAAGGAAGTAAACTTAGCCCAAGAAGGCCAGGACCCACAACTTGTATTTGTCACCGCCGATGACCTCATTCCCAATGAGGAGAATGCCTTAATAGCTCTCCTATGGGAACATAAGGATTGCATGGCCTGGAAGTACACAGATATGAAAGGAGTACCGGCTGTAGTAGTGCACAGCATACAATCCCCATGATGGATGATGCCCGACCAGTACGGCCATGCCCCTATCCTATGAATCTTAAATACACACTTATAGTGAGGGAAGAAATAAAAAAACTCACAGATGCAGGATTCATCTACGAGATCGAGCATGCAGACTGGGTATCACCCATTGTGATAGTCCTGAAGAAGAATGGAAAAATCAGAGTATGCATGGATTTGAAGAAGGTTAATGCGGCCATGAGACGTGACCACTACCCCTTGCCATTCACAGAACATGTTCTAGAAAGGGTAGCCGGAAAGGAAGTGTATAGCTTCCTAGATGGAGTTTTGGGTTACAACCAAGTCTCAATCGCCCCCCAAGATCAACATAAGACCGCCTTCACAACCGAATGGGGAGTATACATAGCCAGGGTTATGATATTTGGTTTAATCAATGCCCCAGCTACTTTCCAATGTATGATGATCACGGTATTCAAAGAATACCTGAGGGACTTTGTGGAAGTCTTCTTGGATGATATATGCGTGAACTCTAAATGGGATGACCACTTGAAGTATTTCAGGCTCATCCTCGAGAAGTGGCGCTTATACCACATATCCCTCAGCCCCCTTAAGTGCCAGTTTTGGGTCATCTTGGGTCACATAGTGTCCCAGAATGGAATTTCTACGGACCACAATAAAATCAAACTCATTTTGGAGTTACCGCCCCCCACTAACGCTAAGGGAGTCCAACGATTTACTAGGCATACGGGCTATTATTGGAGATTTATTTTGTTCTATGCCAACATAACCTGCCCATTATACAAACTGCTAGTATCCTTTGAGTGGACCAAAGAATGCCATACATCCTTTGAAACCCTCAAGCTAGCTCTGCCACCGCCCTAGTATTGAGGTCTCCCGACTGGAATTTAATATTCCATGTCCACATTGATGCCTCTAACTTTGCCATTGGATGTGTGTTAGCTCTGCCCAGGGAGCATAATTTGGATTACCTGGTATACTTTGCAAGCTATCAACTAAATGAGGCTGAAGTTAACTACACCACCACTGAGAGAGAGGGTCTCGCCATGGTCTATGCAATCAAGAAATTTAGGCACTACTTGTTAGCTAACAAGTTTGTCTTCTTCATGGACCATCAAGCACTGTTGTACTTGGTCAACAAACCGTGCATGACAGGATGCATCACTATGTGGATGCTGATCCTGCTAGAATTTGAGTTTACAATCACTGTGCGCAAGGGAAAAACCCACGTTCTAGCTGTTCACCTATCGAGGATCCCTAACGGTGAAGCTCCAATAGGAGTAGAAGATGATCTCCCCAACGCTTCCCTCTTCTTCCTCGACATCATTCCAGAATGGGCCACTGAACTCGGCCACTACTTGGCCAACGGACTACCCCTAAGCCAAGACCTTAAGAAGGATAGAGCTCGTAAACTCATTAAGGATGCAGCGCCATATCAGCTGATAGTAGGCCAACTCTACCGCATGGGTAAGGATGGTAGACTGCCCACTCAAGAATCGCAAGAGGTCATTTTACCGCTGAGATTACATCACGTAAAGTGTTGCAAGCTGGTCTCTGGTGGTCAACACTCTTCGGAGATGCGGCCGAATTCATCAAACGATGTGACTAGCGCATACAAATCCCACACAGGGCAGACATGATGCCCCTGACCGACACCCTAGCTGACCAACCCTTCGAGAAGTGGGGTCGATTTCATTGGTCCCATAATCCCAGCTGCTAAGGGGACCGAAGCTCAATACATCATCCTAGCCACCACCGACTACTTCACCAAGTGGATAGAAGGAAGGGCCACAGTAAAGGTTGATGTAAGATCCACCACCACGTTCGTATATGAACAACTCATCACGCGGTTTGGATGCCCGTTGGAGTTAGTCAGCGACTAAGGAACCCACTTTCTTAATGAAACAATAGTAATCCTAACGAGTGAGTTTATGATCATTCATAGGAAGTCAACACCATATTACCCCAGAGCAAATGGCTTGGCCGAATGCTCCAACAAAACTTGTTGTGTGATTATCACATGTATGGTAGAAGCCATTTGTACTGACTGGGCGCATAAGCTCATAACAACATTATGGGCCTATAGGACCTCCTACAAGGTGGCAACACATTGTACCCCCTTCGAGTTAGCCTTTGGGGTAGAGGCAGTAATGCCAATGGAGTATGTAGTGCCTAGCCTCCATTTGGCTGTAAAGGAAAGACTCACGAAAAATGCACTAGCCGAACGGCTAGTCGACGTCAAAAAGCTAGAAGAGACAAGGTTGTGAGTAGCTTACACTCTCCGAGTAGAAAAGGCCCGACGTAAAAAGTGGTTTGACCGCAACCTCAAGAACAAGGACCTAGCAGAAGGAGACTTGGCACTCCTGTATAGTGTCCGCAACACCAAACGTAAGCTTAAGTACCGAGGTATGGGTCCTTACCGTGTAGTTCAGATCACCCCCCCAAGAGGCGTGCCGAATAGCCACCCTTGATGGGACAGAAATGGATGGCTACCTAAACGGAAGTAAATTGAAAAGATACTACGGACCACTCACTATCCCTACCCTTCAAGCCGTGCATAGAGAAAAAGAACTCGAGAGAGGTGGCCAGGATGAAGCGCCAGGCCATCAAGGAAGCCAGAATCCATAATGCTAAGATCCGACAATGTAGACAAATGACCCTTTTTAAGGCAACAACTATACAGATGCAACTAACGGATGAGCTAATGATAGGGCCAGACAAGTTGCTTGTTCAGCTATAGGTACCGCGCATGCGCATCAAAGCACTCGTGGACCCAGGAGCGAGCCACGACTTCATCTCCCAAGAGGTATGGGAAAATCTACAGGTACCCCTAACCCTCACTATTGCCTCAATAAGAGCTATAAACGGCCAACTTTTGCAAACCTTGGGTTATGTAAATCTAAGTCTAACGGTTGTTCACCAAGCTATGGATATACGCTTTTATGTTCTCCCTATAGAAGCCACCGAAGAGCATATTATTCTTGGAAGAACCTGCTACTACGCCATCAACTGCCAAGTCGACTGGCACGCCCGAACTGCTTCGCTTACCAATGGTGGTCAAATGGCAATAGTCCCATTATAAAGACCAAGCCCCCCTCTTCGGCCCCGACCTCGTTGATTTTCACGACAATAAAGTAACCCAACAAAAATGATCGGACAACCCAGCTTCCACCAGCACACCGCCCAAGGGCCCAACTTGAAAGGAGCACCAAGCTCACCGGAGTGGTAAACCAATGCCATTGCACACTCAACCCACACTACCATCCTTCGCTCAAGAAATTTGAGAGCTACAAGTACAAGATGCTATCCTCTGCACCCGACGTCCCCTCGATGGGAATCGACACCCGGAGAACAGTAATGCAGCAACAGCAGCTCCAACCAACGCTCTCGCCCCATCCACCGCCACGCATCACCAACAGTTTGAGCAACACTGCCCGCTCAGGCAACCGAGGCAACAAAGTCACGTGGATCCAGAAGAAGACATTGCAAACCCTGAAGGTGACGAAGGCAGCTCCACAAGAACCTATGTCCTCCCAAGATACGGCACCACAAGAACCTACCAAACGATCTGGACACAACAAGACAACCTCAAGGCACCGAATATGCAATGGTGCCACAAGCAGTCCGACTCAACACAAGCATCACCACCACCAGTCAAGAGACCCCACAGGCACTGAATTCCACCGCACGAAGAGTTACACAAGAACCTCGCCTTAGGGATGGACACTCGATGTCGATTCCTACAACCACAACAAAGTCTGACACAAAGGTGCGTCTGGCATCCAACGTAAAGGACAAGCTAGACACATACTCTACATGGCTCCTTACTCGCTATGTTGTTGTACAGGGATCGCCTCCACTGCATTCATCATAATCATCATGTCTAGGTCTAGGTGAGTCAGTACGGTAGGCATCTCAGCTGATGCACCAGCAGCACACTAGCCTGCCGAACCCACCGTATGTGCACACACGGTTAGCACTAGGTGACTAGGGTCCATTCTTGCATTTTTTATAAGTGCTCATGTTATCGCACGCTGACCTCATTATCACGTTGCACAACACAAGTGCACTCTGCTTTGTCCACATTTTCCCACCCCACTCCTCCTTCCTTCTCTTTTTTTCTATTTTTACACAGTCACTACCCGCCCGTCCAATCTCCAAACCCTATTCCCCCATCCCATTCTTCTCAACTTTCAAGGCTGGTGCCATGTCATTCATTGAGTCCCTTAATTATCCTGCAGATGATGAGGTGATGCAACTTGCAAAGCTCAAAGAACTCACGCCATGGATCTACACTCCCAAAAGTTTGCATGCAAACATAACTTGGATGTAGGCCTACGGCCGAGCCTCAGTAGTCCAAGCTCAAGGACACCTTGCGGCCTACCAAACCACCACCTACCAACCCCTTGGAATAATAATACTCTTTAATCGGGTACTTTAATCGGGTACTACAAGCTCTCCAAGACTCACTTGAGTCCTTGGTGAGCAAATTTGAAACAATTCACGTAGCATGCCCTAAAGAAATAACCGAGGACGAAGAACAAAATGCAATCACCCTCTTTCATACCACCGCCCCCCCTACAGATATTCCATTACCGCCCCCACTAGATCTCGCCCAACCCACCCAATAAGCTACTCGACCTCCTCTCCCTTGGACAACACTGCCCGTGTACTCGTCCAATGCCTCCAATACCACCACTACACAGCACGTACCCTCCCTGTCCATCACCTCCAACGCTCCAGTCGACCTCCCTGACGAGGCATTCAACACGTTGCTCAAGGTAGCACATTTTGTACAAAGCACCGACGTTGCAACTCCTATAGGCCCCCCAAAGACAGAGCCAATGCCGCTTGCTGATGAGATGAAGCTCTGCCATCCCCGCCAAGGTCTCCTCCTGAAGATGTTCATTGGTGTTTAAACTTGCAGTCCTTCCAAAAGTTACCGAATAGTGCGCTAATGCACCATTGGAAGTGCCAGCTCGAGGGCTCCAACCTCCATCTCTACAAACTTTTGGAGGTACTCCCTCTCACACAATTCATAACACAATCATTTGACGACTGGCGACAAACGCATCCCAAGCGCACTATCCCAAGCGCACTAGAGGAGGATAACCTCAATGCCCCCGTCCCCGTGATCGATGCAAATGCCGATCTATAGCCCACTTGGTGGCTCCCATTTTTGAAGCTAGAGAAATTCTAGTGCTACTACCATAGCGCGCCAGTCCATCATTGAATCCACCCCCTCTACATGCCCATGGAACGACGTTGGACTTGGGTCGCCTTTTGAGCTCTCCAGCAACAGGACCCCAATGTGTTGTACAATTTTCCTAAGTACAACTTCCCTAAAGAAATGACGTAGGAAGGTTTTTGCTTTTGCCTCCAGTCATTCAACGACACCTATAGCTCCGTCCCAGATCCAGTTGTCGTCACCGTCATCCACTTCAATTGGCTCATCCTCTTACTCCTCCGTGATCTTCCTACCCATAGCCGCCCCATCGATGACCGCATTCACAATCTGACCAACCAGATTGTCTTCAACCCGACATTGGTCCAACTCAGTTCCAGGACCTCTGCCTCTACCTACACATCCGCAACCTCCATGAGCATCACCTCCGCACTTATGAGGATATGCATGCCACCCATTTTTGAAAGTACTGCTCGCATCTCACTTGCCTCACATCCAGGCAGCTGGACCGTTATGCCATCCTGCAGTTCATCCTCCTCTCCACCACCCTCCTCCAATGCGGCTGACCTGAGGACATATTAGCAACAGGAAAGGGGGCATGCTAACATCCACAAAGTACAACCACCAAATGCAAGGTAATCAATGAGTAAAGGTGGCTAGCTGAAATGATCTACTTCAATAGGACAAGCTCAAGGGAGTTTGATACCCAAATACACCAAGGTCAATGATTACAAGAAATGTGCACATAGGAGTATAGCTCAAAGTTAGGGAGTTTGATCCCCAAATACCCTAAGCTCGTCCAAAAGTCCAAAGATTCCAGGCAACGTGCACAGGTTGTATGTTCCAGCTACCCCCGCCCGGAACAAGGAGGTGCAGGAACAACGAGATGCAAACTTCTGGACCACAAAGAGTGCATGCGCCTTGCGCTGTTCAGCTCCACATCCACAGGAAATAGTGACACCAATGAAAATAGCCCAAGAAGAAACACAACTCAAACTCAAGGACTTTGTTCCCCAAATATTCCAAAGAAAAGGCTTCCCATCAACATTCAGGGTTACCTTTGAGTGTCTCATGGAAGCCTAGCCTCGTCACTCCAGGTTTTGAGCCACATTCATGAGATTTAAACACCAAATAGGTGAAGGTGTGAGGGCGCTCAGGGAGTTTGAACTCCAAATCACCTGAGCCTAGGAGTGGCGAGGCCAACACAAGCACTATTTGGGAACCAGTTAGGACCACCTCCTAATTCTAGGTTTGTAGGGAGTGCTTTAATATGGTTAACACAAGCGCTATTTCCGTTAGTAGGGGGGTCAGTAAGAATAGCAATATGCCTTGGCACCCTACGAGCCCAAGAGCCCATGATTGTAAAGTGAGGGAGAGTGCTAAAAAGGAAAAGGGTTGTTCCTCCCTTCAAAAGGTGACTTGTATAAAAGGTCAAAAGTTTTTGTCTTCATTGTTGTTTGCACAAGTTTAAATACAAGCTCCCTCTTCTCTTCCAAGAGAGTGTTTTGGATGTTCTCTTGTTTCCATTGTAGTGCCTTTGTGGTTGTCACTCTATCCCCCTTCACTCCCTTCTCCTTCTTCCCTTCCTCCTCCTCCCTTCTCTCCCCCTTCTCCCTCTCCCCTCCCCTCTTCCCTTTCCCTCTTCCTCGTGTGAAACCACATTGCAAAAATCCAAAGGCCGCTTGAGTGACACTTGTGGATGGCTCGTGCTATGCATTCCTCCCACAAGGAGTAGTCAGGAATGGAAGCTCCATTAGCATATCTTCAACTACCCCATGACACGTGAGTCACCGTTGAGACCCACCACATTGGACCAAAGCAAGCAATTCCCTTGGAGAGACCATGATGAAGTATTATCCTTCTTAACAAGTGTCTACAAGATATGCCTTCAATTATATAGAATTGCTCTCAATGAAATACATATCCGATGGTATGCATTCTATGGACACAATCATTAATATGAAAACTAGTTATCCATTGAAATAGGTAAAAATTATCCTACAGATCCCACACAATTGTCAAATTCAAAGCCCATTTATGATCATTAATTGGGGGACAATTTTGGATGATCCATGAAAAGGCCTCTCTAGACATTTCGGCCCTCCCTTAAAAAAGAATGTGGCTCAAAGTAGATCACAAGGGCTCTACCATGCTAAGGATACACTACTGCTAATAATTGGAAGGGTGGATGTGGGGACCGAAATACAAAAACATGTTGCACCAAATCAAAGTTGATGTATAAGAGCTACTTCTATACTGTTTGTGAATCTTCATCAAGACTTAAAATAGTCAAGGTGTTCTAAGCTAAGCTTAGCTTTTGTCTCATGAGAGCATCCCTTTTCATTAGAGGATAGCGTTTATAATAGTAGGTAGATTTGTCTAATATTGGATGAGTCTAAAATGGAACAAGTGGCCATGACCACATAGTGGTGAGAAGAACATGGTTAATGAACACAAATCCACCTACAAACAAAAAGCCAAGTCATACTCATAAGGCTAGCATTCCCAAGATGGCCTTCGAAAATAGGACAAATTGATGTGAGAGTCAAATATGTAAGGTTCTCATTAAATTAAGGTAACAATGAGTACCATCTTAAACCAAGACCTGGTTTAAAAGTTGATGTCTGCTCTTTGTGGGTATAGCAACACATACTCTTTTGCTAGTTGACTAGGTGACTATTGTATGATGTGCATGTAAGATCAATCATAACCTTGACATCATCAAGGGAGAGATAATCACCACTTTTCATCATCTTACTTGAGATCCTCATTCAACTAAGGGGCGAGGAAACACCAAAGTGCCTTGGCTCCTAGATAGCGAAAGAGAGGCCAACATTGTCTAACCAACATGAAAATCTTCAAAGATTTGCTCATGCCTTCACCAATTAAAACCCTACCAATGGATCCATTAACCTTATTGGATCCACTGATTAGGGGAAAGGAAAAGGAATAGGCCAACGTTGTCTAACCAACATGAAAATATTCAAAGATTTGTTATAACTTTATTCGTACAAATATTCGTACGAATAACACAGTTGATTTGTTCGAATAAAACTAGTATAAAAAAATAGCCACTGCCATTTTTGGTATTCGTACGAATACAACCACCTTCCTTCCTTGCCACCTCAGCCACTTACTTGCTAGCCCTACTACCTCCTGCTTGCTTATGGTATCTACCAACTCACCCACCTTTCATAGTTGCCTTCTTCGCCCTTGTTTGCGATGACTGACACTCATCTCGCTTGCGAGAGCTGTGTGTTGCAGTCTTTCATTTATTAATTAATGTTTGTTTTGCTTTAGACTGGTACTCATCTCTCTTACGAGAGTTGTGTGTTGCAGTCTTTTTAAATTATTTAATGTTTGTTTTGTATTGTATTTTAGTGTGTAGACTGGCACTCATCTCTCTTGCAAGAGTTGTGTGCTACAGTCTGTTTTTGTTAATTAATGTTTTTTTTGTAATGTAGTCTTTTAATGTTCGTTTTGATTTATTTTTGAGACTTGCACTCATCTCTCCTATGAGAGTTATGAGACTTGCACTCATCTCTCCTATGAGAGTTGTGTGTTGCAGTTCTAATTTTAATCTAAATAATTGGTTTTTACCTGAGGCTGGCACTCATCTCTCTTAAGAGAGTTATGTGTTGCAGTATCAGTTTGTATAGACATGTCTGTTTGTAGGAACTCTTGGGCTGGCACTCATCTCTCTTAAGAGAGTTGTGTGTTGCACTCTAAGCTCAGTGATGTTTTCATAGATGCTTATTCTGGCACTCATCTCTCCCTTGAGAGTTGTGTGTTGCAGTCTAAGCTTAGTGATGTTTTCATAGATGCTTATTCTGGCACTCATCTCTCCCTTGAGAGTTGTGTGTTGCAATCTAAGTTTAGAGATGTTTTCAAGCACACTTATTCTGGCACTCATCTCTCTCTTGAGAGTTGTGCGATGTAGTCTAAGTTAGATATCATGCGATGTGATCTTAGACACTTAGTTTGGCACTCAACTGTCCCTTGATAGTTGTGTGTTGCAGTTGAAGCCTAGTGTTAGATGGTGAAGTCCACGGTTAGTCAAGGTTACACAATAATTTTTTGTGTTTTGATTTTTTGTTGTCTATTACATGATATGAGCTTGAGTTGATAGGTTATACCTAGGTCATTTTTGAAACTGCTTGCATTGTTAATTGTTATGGCTTAATCAGTTTCTTATCGCACCTACCACCGAATTCTTTTTTGAATTTTGTGTTGTAGCTTACTACATATTAGATGGCTCACGCAGGTGAGAAGAGGAAGTTTCAGCAACCTAATCTCAGTAAGACTCAGAGGAAGGTGCTGAAGAACGAGAATATACACTTCTTAATGAATGTCGATTAGGACATCTTTCAACAATGGTGAAAGCGGTGTATAAAATTTCGTTAAAACAATGTCAGAGTGTGGAGTGAGGACCTTGCATGAATGATATCCATATGTATTTACAAAAGAGTATATAGACTAGTTCATGCACCACTTCACGTTGGAGAGTCGATGATGCCTTGGTCAAATAGATCGAGATATCACCTCCCATGACACGAAGTGGGAGGGTCTCGCTGTAGAAGCCAGGGTCACATACATCAAGAATGCGTGGCGGGGTTTCAAAGGCAAAGGAGCTGCCTCGTCCTCCCTTCCATCAATGCACCCATGCCCCCAAGCACAACTGTAGCCCCACAAGCATCAATGCACCCATGCCCCCAATCACAAGCTGCATTGCACCCACTACAGCCACAAGCACCACTGCAACCACGCCACGCATATGCACCAATGCATCCATCATAGCCTGTCTTCCCCCCGCATCCACAAGCATCAATGCACCCACGCCCCTAGTCATAGGCCGCATTGCACCCACCCCAATCCACAAGCACCATTACAACCATGCCACGCATATGCACCAATGCATCCACCATAGCTTGTCTTCCCTCGTATCCCTTTTCCCCAAGTTCTTCCATACCAACAATCACTTCCTCCACCTGGTCCACGTCTCCCATCATGACCACATTTTGCAACTTCTTTTGCATCTCTGTTTGTGCCTCCTACTACACACACTAACCAATTTCCATCTCCTTCAAACTCACCTGCATCAAGAATGCACAATCTATCTGCACAAGCAGATAGATTTCCATCTCCTTTATTCTCACCTGCATAAGCACCACCCGCATCACATGGCACACATGAACATGCACTAGTGGCAAGACCCATGCGGTCCATACTACTTCAGCAACACGACGTTTGATTCACACCTAGTGCAATTGTGGGCACAGGCACACGCAAAAGTATCAGCATGTGCAATCTTCTTGTTGCTCCATTTGATCCGCACACAATTTATGCATGTAAGATGCTAAAGCTTTTTGTGCCCACCAATGCATTGAAGGCTAGAGCCTTGGAAGAAGCCACGTGCTTGGGCGATGTCGTACATCCGAGCATCATCTGAGCTATAGGTCTAGTCCATGATGATAATTCAAGGATACTATTTCTATTCTGGAATGGAAATCATTTGGAAAGATGGCTAACCTACCTCAAACATGACGGGAAATGACCATCTCCAGTGTTTCACGGAGATGATGCGGAAATGCCTACTAGAGCTCCATGGGTCTGTCAGCATGTATTTGATATTTTAAGTGTACTTATTCGCACTATTCATTACATGCACCAACACAATGTTTTGCATAATGATTTGCATGCACAAAACATTACGCTACATTTCTCCGAGTCATCCGAGGAAGTGTATTTGGGCATTTGTGATTAGGGAATGATGACACCGACAAGCACTAGCAACCACCATCCAACATTACCTAGTGACAGTCCCAACACTGTGCAGAGCTCCATTGCAAGATTTTGCGATGTTGCTCCAGAGTGCCTATGCACCAATCTCCCACCTTTGATGCTACACAAGATGTGTATGCTGTCTCATCACATCTTAAAGATCATAGACATTTGTGCACCATCGACCAGTACTGGACCCGCAAAAGCCCTAATTGGCGTCTATGACGATTTGCGGTTCAGGGAAAGTCAGCACAACCGAACATATGTCCAAGCACTACTTTTTTAACTCCCGTGGAGGTGAGATCCTCCATCAATCATTATGATCAAGCCCTCTTTCTCACCCATGCGCGTATGAGAACTACTTTCCATGTTGAACCTATGCTACATTTGTGAGCACCTATGCTACAACGAGTGACGACACGACGATAGGTGACCAATACCCTTGGAACCTGCACTTGGGAGAATCAGTGATAACATTTTGGTGCCGCTGCAGCATGGAGGTTAGCGCCCGAAGCGAAATCAGAGCACGTGTTTGCATGTGTGAAAAAGAATCCCCTTTGAAAAACCATTCAAGATATATCCCTCAAGGCAAAGGAGTGAAAAAATGCTTCCAAATGGTGCAAAAGGATAATGTTTAATTACATAATCACATTAATACACTAAACACCCAAAATTAACCCTTAATCCTCCCAAAATTAACCCTTAATCCCCCACATCCTATAAAGCAACACCAACCCCCTCTCACTTCTTTCCCCACACTTTTCCAAGCTACTTCCCTTGCCAAATTCCGTTGAGCCTCCATATTTTTTGTCTATCTCTATTTTCCGTCCTCCAACTTTTGTCCATTTCCACCACCACCACCACCACTTTTTTCGTCAACCACCCCTCCATCACCACCTTTTCCGTCAGCCCCCCTTCCATCTCCATCTCCCCCTCCCATCATCTTCCTCCCCACCACCTTCACTTTTTTCGT
Source organism: Dipteris shenzhenensis (assembly GCF_047967505.1). Lineage (NCBI taxonomy): Eukaryota > Viridiplantae > Streptophyta > Polypodiopsida > Gleicheniales > Dipteridaceae > Dipteris > Dipteris shenzhenensis. Next base: position 1,626,636 of record NC_141613.1, read on the forward strand.
CCATCCCCCATATCCCCCACTTAAGGTAATCATCCTTTCCCCTTCCACTTCCACTCCACCATCTCTCTACCTCTCTCTACACCCCCATCACCCTCCACTCCATCATCTCTCTACAGCTCTCTAAACCCCTATCTCCTTACACTCCCCCTTTCCCCCTCCCCTTCCCCTCCTCCACCTCCACCTCCACCAACCCCTCTACCTCCTCCACCCCCCCCTCTTCCACCTCTAAACCCCCCCCACCTCCACAAACAACGCCCCTCTTCAACCTCCCCACCCCCCGCCCCCCCTCCTCCCTCCCAACTTCCAACCCCCCCCCCTCTTCCACCTCCACCTCCACCTCCACCCCCCTCCTCCCTCCTCCCTCTTCCCCCTTCCCCCCCACCCACCCTCTTCCACCTCCAACCCCCCCCTCCCTCCCCACCTCCACCCCCCCCTTCTTCCACCTCCACTACCCCCCCCCCCTCCCCTCCCACCCAAACCCTTCTCCTAAGGTCCATTGGCCCTCGAAGGCTACCCTCGGGTGGCAACAATTCTCGCCCAACGACGGAGCCCACACACCATCCGCCGATAGTGCCTGCCAGCTAGGCGGCGCCTACCCATGTGCCATGCAGTACCTGCCAGTTCACAACAACGGCGATGGTGGCGATGCCCGCCTATTAGGCGATGCTCGCTCGTGCCCTCTTCTCCACAACCCCATCCCTCCACCACATGATAGTGCCTGCCAATCAGGTGATGCTTGCTCAGTGGTGGAGCTCATGTAGCACGCGGCACCCGCCATCCCACGATGGCACCAGGCTGCAACGATGACGATGGTGGCAACAGCCGCCTATTAGGTGGCACCCTTTGCCCTCTCCTCCACTGACCTTGTCCCTCGTGGGGCGGCCACCTCCCCCTCCATCTTTCCCAAAAAAAAAACCCTAACCTAACGTTATCCCTAACCTACGCTAATCTTAGTTAAACTAGTTAGGTTAGGTTATAATTAACTCTAGTTCAATTATTAGTAGACTAACTATAGTTAGTTAAGCCCATGGTTAGATTAGAGTAACCAAATCTAAGTTGGATTAACTAAAATTAACTAGTTAGGTTAGTATCTAATTGGATTCATTTAGTTAAGCCAACTGGGTCAGTTAGTCTCACCCAGTTAGGACTCAAGACACCCCACTACATTTGACCCTCCATAACTCGCTCATTTGGCTGCCGAATTGAACCCAGTTTGAACCATTGTTTCACACACCAAAAGAACACGCTATGGGAAACTTTACTAGTCCATTCCACAACATTTTGGCATCCTTAACACTCGTCATTTTGCACCCTTGTGTGAGCCCCTTTTTGTACTAATGCACTCATAAGTTTCCACCTTGACCTTCGATTGACAATCCATCTACACTGGCACATTTCCCCAATCATGTGGGACAATCCTAGACACATTTTTAAGACTATGGTCCCTACTACACTAGCACATTTCTACCCCCCCTAACCTTTTTACCCCTTCTTCGGGGGCCCTTAACACTTTGGTAAATTGGAAATGCCAAAGTACAATGGACGAGGGGATCCCGTTAGGTTCCTTCAACTCTTTGACGCAGCATGTTGTGCTAAAGGCAATCAGTCAAATGAAACCAAAGCCGCTTGGTTTTCGATGGCACTAATCGATGAGGCCTCGGAATGGTACCTCAACCTTCTTGTAGTGGAAAGAGCCAGTTTGCCACATGGGCACTGCTATCTGAGTAGTTCAAAAGAAGGTTCCAAACAGAAAGGCTGCAAGATGACCCTGCATTACAACTAGGCAATATAGCAATGCACAAGAAACGAAAGGTCATAACATACTTAGGAAGAATGAAAAGATTAATAGAAGCAAAGTGTGTTTATCGTGTCTGGATGACAAGTACCTCATAACATGGTATATCTCCATGAAAAAATTCAGCAGTTATGGCATAAATCAAGCCATCACGATAAGAAATCTTCAAAGAAGGGAAGCACTTCCAACAAGGATTGCACCACCGAGGACAAAGTGGAAGTCATGATCCTAAGAGTAAAAGATGAAATGATGCAGGCCATTGAGCAAAAGATGTGCATCTCTCAGCCACCACCACAGTACCCATGGAGAGAAAATGTTTGGTGCCCAATCCTAATGGCAAACCATACAACCAATGAATGCCCAATCCCGAGGAGCAAAAAATGTAACCATCCTGCTGGAGCATAAAGCCTTTGGCCAATATCCAGCAATAGTGGATGGCAGAGCCAAAGCAAACATTCTAGGAAGAGAGCTCCGATACAAAAGGACACATTAACATCTGCCTAGCTGACCACACTAAAATGAAGCCGTTGGGTATTTTTAACAATGTGTCGACAAAAATTGTTGGAGTCAGGTTCACTCTCTAGTTTACTATCTTGGATCTTCCCAAGGGAGCCACAGCATACCAGATATTGTTAGGAAGACCATGGCTTCGGGAAGCTTTGGTACTCCATGATTGGGGCAGTGATAGAATCACGATCTAAAATAGAGAAAGTGCTATCAAGATAAATTTGGGAACAGGGGAAATCAAACCCACTATTCCTAAAAATGTTGAAGACACTTCCTCCACTACAACCACTAGTCATGCATCCCCTGTACCTACCAATGTACTAAAACCCATTGAAGGGGATATACAAACTGACATCAATAATTGGATATAGGCGTTGGCTATAATAGATAACTGTAAAACAATGTTGCCAAATGTGGATGCCCAAATGATACAACTAGAAGCACCAATCTAGAATGATGAATCAGAAGTAGTAGAAATGCCAGTCTTCATGGCAAGTGTCGAGTGGGACAGTGACGTTGAAGAGGCCATAATAGAAGGTTACGGTGTAGACTTTGATTGGGATCTAGAAACTCAAGCTGATAATGCCACCTTGGAAGGCCAAGTATTTGACAATGACTTGGCAATACTGCAGGCACTCATGGCCATAGAATACCCCAAGATAGACCCTCCAGCACTAGCCCAATAGCAATCGGTCTGGAAAAAAGGAGGGTGTGCAACGCCAAAAAGCCAAGATAGATCACTTCAACCAATTTGAAAGAATGCAAACCATAGTGGTGGAATTGTACTTGACTAAGCCCACAAAATCACCTTAGTGCCCAAATTTTGAATGGGATGCTAAAGGGCTTGAAGGTGCCTATATGGCCGAAGAACCACTCCTTAGGAGTGCGAGTCCTATTGAAAATCCATCACTAGTCTCACAAAGCAAAAAGCTTAGAAAGTTGAAACCCAATGTGAGAATGAAGAGTGAAACGGTGAATAGTAACAAAAAAGAAGAACAAGGGAACAAACCTAAATTGGACCAAATATCTTCCAGTGGAGCTAGCAGCCAAGCAAGCACCTCAAAGTGCCATGAATGCCTAAGGGAAGTTCCTGATTACTTCAAAAACTACAACAGGGGAGAAGCAACAATAGCAATGCCTAGGCCAGTCAGGGAATCAGAGCTCACAGAAACATTGAATATTGAGGATAACTATGTTTATGAAGGACAAGCCAGGACAAGGAAACAGATCGTGCCTTGGACAGAGAAGAAGAAAAGCCTGTATACATCAACAAACAGCTCACTCTAGAAGAAGAAAAAGAATTAAAAGCATTGCTGATGGAATATAGAGATTGCATGGCTTGGTCCTACTAAAAGAAATGAAAGGGATTTCCCTTGAAGTTGCAGCACATACCACACCAATAAGGGAAGTATCCAAACCAAAGGTATGCAGACCTTACAGGACAAATCCCAAGTATGGCACCCATGTCTATGAAGAACTGAAAAAATTATTGGATGTTGGTTTCATTTATGAGATCGAGCATACCGATTGGGTGTCACGAATTGTGATTGTTCCTGAGAAAAACAAGGAGCTCAGAATATGTGTGAGTCTCAAGAATGTCAATGCAGCAATAATCAGAGATCACCATCCCCTACCATTGACTAAAACAATTTTAGAAAGGGTAGCAGGATCTGAGGAGATGTGTAATGCCACATGAGATCAGGCCGATCCTCAGTGAAGCCCATGAAGGCATTGCAAGTGGACATTTCCAAGGGGAAGTAACAACAAGAAAAGTCCTTATCGCAGGACACTGGTGGCCAATACTTTGGGCAAATGCATATGACTACTAAACCACAACACAAGGACTTCAATCCCCTAACATCGGTTGTTGCACAAAAACCATTTGAAAAATGGGGGATTGATTTTGTGGGTCCCATCCATCCATCAACAAAGGAAACACAGGCATGCTACATCATTGTGGCCACCACTGATTACAGATGCCAAAAGCATAGCAAGGTTCTTTTATGAGAATGTGATTATCCAATTTGGATGTCCCATTGAAATTGTGTCAGATAAAGGCACACATTTTGTCAATGAGGTCATCTAAGAACTCTTGTCTTGCTTTATGGTGATCCATAGAAAGAGCACACCTTACTACCCCCAAGGGAATGGATAAGCTGAATCCACCAACAAAATATTATGAATTGTCCTCACCAAGGTAGTAGAACAAAAGCGTTTTGATTGGGCAGACAAACTAAATGTAGCCTTATGGGCATATCGAACCACACTCAAGGTCAATACAAGAAATACACTGTTTCAATTGCTGTACGACCCTGAAGCTATGTTTCCACTGGAAATTGTAATACCCAGCCTATGCAAAGTATTACAAGAATGTATGGGAGATCATGCATCATTGAAAGAAAGAGTCTACCAAATTAGAGAAGCATATAGAGACCAGATTAGTTGCCTACCATGCCATGACAATAGAAAAACGAATAAGGAAGGCATGGTTTGATAGAAACCTCAAAGACAAAGACATCAAGGATGGTGACCTGATTTTGCCTTACAATACCAAAGTCCATAAGGGCAAGCTAAAAATTCTAGGTCAAGGACCTTATAGAGTCAAAAAAATGAACCCCATCGGAGCATTATGTTGCTAGAAACATTAGATGGAGTCCAATTCACAACAACAATAAACGGGAGCCGATTGAAGCACTACTACATCAACATGCAAGCCATCCCCGACAATAATGAAGATTTGGGATCCCCAAGTCTTTCATAGTTAGGACTAGATTGTATCACGTGTACTCGCCAAGCATATGTACGACTCCACACATATAGGTAGTTTCAATCGATTTCAACCTAGGGCTCAGAGGTGATGACTGAGTCCTAGTTGCCCTATGATTCTCTTAGCAAATTAGCATATATGAGGAATGCCCGCCTCACTAGTCATGCATAGCGTACTCACACAACGTTTCGAGCACCATGAATAAATTGCATAAATAAAAGCCCTAAGGATTACTTGCTTTGATCCACACACACGGCACTGTCATCACAAAAAGAGTAAAATGCATTAGCCACTCATAAAAAAATGCCATTAACAGAACGACACCATACCAAACGGCCCAAACCTCAACCTCAACAGCCCTCCTCAAATCCCTAACCTGAAGAAGGACAAGCTTCAGAACAACAATCCAAACTTCAGCACTAAAAATATCATGGATAGTGGTTCTTGGCAGTGATACTAGATGAGCAAATAAATGCAACATGCCAAGAAGATATGCCATAGAACCTAAGGACCCTAGAGTCAAGAGAAATTGAGGCAGAGCACTTGACTATGAAAGATGCAGGTGCAAAATACCTTAATGACCAAACCAACAAAGAGCTAGCGCAATAGATGAAACAAAATAGCTTGTATGGCCACAAGTCTCAACGTTCGCCATGTCACCTGATGCATATAACTTCTTGCAGTAAAAAGGTCTAGGAAGTTTTTTTGAGAAGCTACAATCCTTCTTACCAACACTTGCTATGATAGAATGCATTTGTCAATTCATAACGTCATATAAAGGCAGATAGTTGGAGAAGGATAAGTACAGCACAGTAACATGAGCACAGTAACATGAAAAGCCCTTACAGATATACCTTAGTAGATTCACTATGCAAGAGGCTTTCTCATTTCCTGAGGCACAAGAAGAGTATCCAAAGAAACATTTAGATGCAAGATTCTCTGAGATTCGGGATTTACTAATATAAAGTCACAAAGCGAGGGAATACGCCATGATATGATTCTAAATCCCATATGCAAAGAGGCAGCTAAGTTTTTGTCTAAAATATTTAATCATACAGGAGTGAGAAAAAATTATATGTCAGTCAAAACTCTTACACTCCTTTGTAAAGCAAAACTACAAGATTGGGCTTAACACATATCCTTGTTGTTAATCAATTCTGTATCCACTACACATAATGGCAAAAGCTGCATTGCCCATCTATTGGCCATTATAATTGGGTTTGCAATAGAGCAAGAGGAAGACTCCATAGAGTCTTTCAACACAAGATATAGAGGACTTTGAAACTTTTATATTATCTGCGAATTGGAATTAGAGCCTCCACCTACTCTCAATGTGAATAACATGAATGGGTGGCAATCCGAACAAATTCCAAAGAACGACAATGTGGAACTCTACCAAAGAATCCTACAACTCACTTCAGTAACCGCAACATAAGGACTCGAGCATCGAAATCCAAGAGGAGGCCATGCCACATAATGACTTTGCAATTGAGACAAATAGCATGCCTCTTCAAGAATCACAAGTCACCAACGTTGACGACTCCACCACTCTAGAGTCACAACCCCCAAATGTCTCTAGTGGCACCATATAACCGACTGTTGTCTAAGGAATAGATCAAAATTCCACATGGGCACATGGGATTCAATTGTATGTTCAATATAAGCAAGGCCATAGCACATTCAAATCATTCAGCATCATAGTCAACAGTTACAACAATGGTCACAATTATTTGCTACCATGGCATCAAATGAGCAAGCAAGAGAAATGGAAAGGCAGATGCTCCCATCACTCCAAACCAAGTTGCAAAGTGCGGAGTCTGAAATTATTAAGCTCAAGGAAAGCATGGCAGAACAAATGTAGCAGCAACTCCTTGCACAAAATGCTCTAACAGAAAGTAGAAAGGATGCCCTACAAGCCACGATTTCTCTCCAAGAAAAACACCTACAGATATCCGATGCCTTGAACATAAAGGAAGAGGTCGAGTTATCCCTCTCCCAAATGTAAGTCACTTGTGATGATATCAAGAAGGAAATGGTGCATTTAAATGAAAGATTACTACTTAAAGAGGATCAAATCCATGCCACAATAGACAAAAACAAGGAGTTGCAGAATAGCCTCAAAGAAGGTAAACATCAAATTCAAGCACTAGAGAAGGAATGCATGGCATCAAGGGAGATACTTGTGAATACCAAAGCAAAACTGGACGCTCAAGAGCAAGAGATACTCCAACTCCGCGTGCTTAATGATAAATTGCCAGGGCATCCAAAAGCGGCTCAACAATTCAATAGTCTAAAGCTTGCATACACCTCCACATAGGTAAGTATAAAGACAAGTGCATAGACTGAAAAAATCAAAAGGCAATAATTTCTAAGTTGGAAATTCAACTACTAGGTCAAGCCAATGACGATGCAAAGGGGTCAACACAAGATCTTTTGCTACACGACATCACTACATTATACCAAGAGCTTGTTGCAATCATCCAGTAAGAGGATCACTTTGAAGGAAGAATATGCATACTATGGAAACACTTGCAAATCAAGATGTTACATGCAGTATCTGGTCTTGATTGGACCAGTCCAGTAAGCATAAAGACTCTCCGAGATCTATGCTAAAAGATGGATGAAGACGAGAAGAATGTGTTATGTCTCTCAGTGCATGCAAATCTCATACAATTAAAGGTTGATGCAATACTACTATATGAATGCTTGATGCGAAGCCCCCCTCTTTGCTCTTCGAGTAGTAGCCGGCCTCCTACCCTTACTACAACAATCACCAGCAACTTCCATGGGATATAACTCCTAGAAAAATCCTACATTAAAGCTAGCAATGCCTACCTGAAGCGACAAAGATCTTCCAGAGAAATATGTGATCTACCTTCAATCTAATCTCCCCTATCTTGCCCCTCTCTATTCTGATCTTCTCACATCCCTCCCTAACTCCAATACTATTCTCCATACCTTTCCAGAAATCCATGCTAACCCATATTCCTTGCCTTGCCTCTTTGCCCATGCCTCTCAACACTACCGCCTAATCCAAGAATCTAACTCCTATCATCTAGTTACACCTAACTTTTTCCCAACACTTGACAATCCATACCTCGAGGACTATCAAGTTGCTAAATCCATTTTCCCTGCTCTCCCTCCACTTTCCACCAACATTCCTACTTCTACCTTCTCAAATTCACTACTTTCTTCGACCTCAAGCTTTTCCTTTATAACCTCTTTCTCTCCCCCAAGACCACATATTCCTCAGATCTCCCTTGAGTTTTGAATGGAAGACACCATTAATGATTCCATCAATGAGCTTCAAGAATTGGATAATTCAAATCGGACACCCACACAGGAGTTGCAACTAGATACAAATAGGATACCCATGCCTAGTAATCCCATTGGTGATTTTTGGAGACAATACTAGACATGCAGTCAAGAGGAGGATGGAACCTCTCTGGAATTTCAATGAGTATCCGCCGAGCGCAAATCACTCCAAACATCAGCAACAAATTGAAGCCATAGCCTACTTGGCGTAGACTAAATCTACTCAATGAAAACCTTGAATACTTACAAGCTCCATCTTCCTTTCGCACGCACCTCTGAACCTTGGAACTCCTAGTTAGCTCTCTCAACCCTATCCCCCTTTCAAACCCTGAAATCCCCTTCTAAACCCTTGAACTCCCATGGAGGCAAGAGCCTCCATCAATCGTTATGATCAAGCTCTCTTTCTCACCCATGCACTTATGAGATCTTCTTTCCATGCTTTAGCCTACACCTCTCACTAGAATACGACCCGAGGACCTATGCTACATTTGTGAACACTAATGCTACAACGAGCGACGACACGACTGTAAGTAACCAACACCCTTGGAACCTGCACTTCGAAGAATCAGTGACAACAACAATGCCCAAAAATTTCAACACTATCTTCTAGACAATCCTTTCATGTTCTTTCTAAATCATTAAGAATTACTATAGTTGATCTCATGCAATGCAGAATGATAAGGTGTATTTTTGCTATTACAAGAACTCAATTTTATTGCAAGAATTAAATTTTAACATAATTCATAAGCATGGTTCATCTTATTTGGGATAGAGCTTTTATATCCAAAGAAGATGATGAGATATTGATGTAAGGTATCAATGTACAAAGATAAGCATGAAGAAATCATGAAGTATCTCTCTTTTCATGTCATTTATAACATTGATAAGTTGATTTCACTTCAGGTCAAATCAAATCTCAACAAGCATGTGGTTTTTGTCAAGGGCTTTGCCTTAAATAAGGAGCCCTTACACTCCAACATGAAGGAGAGACAACAAGGTGGAAGGGATCTTTGGATAGGGAGTCTACATGAGCTCATTGGAGCACACGAGCTCAAAGATCTAGAGGTGCCTGGCACATATTAGGAGAACCTTTTATCATATTGTGTCCACTTTGCGAACGAACGACAATATATAAGTGTTGCTTCTATATTTGTCTTGATGCATAGTCTATTTGCTGGCTTGCACACATATCAATGGTTGTGAAGTACACACATGTTTATGAAGCTTGATTCCATAGTGAAACACTTCTGTGTGAATTTCCTAAGCTCGCATCTATTAGTCTTCTCCAACGGGATACGCTTTGGTGGGATTTCATTTTCTAACATGGTATCAGAGCCCTGATGAAAGTTCTCGAGAAGTGGAGCTTGAAGGCAAGGACATGCTAAAGGACAACCTTGATTCATTGCTCAGAGGCATTAGCTTCGGCTTCTAAAGGATTATACCCAAGCGAAAGGCTCAAGTTCAACACGCATCTGAAGGATTAGCTCAAATTCAAACAGGTGTACACTCTTAACTCTTCACCTCTTTCAGTTCATCATCATGACCCATAGATATCATACCAAACTATGGTAAGCCAGGCAAGCTCGACGGGACCAATTACCCATTTTGGAAAATGAGGGTTCGGAGCCACTTAGTGTTGAGGGAGCCGTGGGGGATTGCGAGGGGGACAAAGTTGTTGCCTTATCCACCGTGACTATCCCAACCACAACAACCTCGACGACAATAAGAAAACCAATGGACCCTATATTAGTAAGATCTGGCATAAGAGCATGGCAGATCCGAGATGCGAAAGCCATGGCTATCATTGTGGATACCAAAGAGGATATGATGCTTCTGCACATACAGATGGCAAACTCTTCTTTCAAGGCCTGGACGACATTGAGAGATATGTATGAGCTCAACAATCTTGAACCTCAAGACGGAGCTATAGATGGATGAAGCGAATTCGGTACAACATATCAGCAAGATGAAGGTGGTGTGGAATCAACTAGAAACAGTTGGTCAAAGAACAAGCTTGTCCAAGATGGCACGGTTGTTTTATTAGGAATGCCCCCCCATAACTATAATAGTTTTGCGACTACAATGATGCAAGAAAGAGAGCGACACAAGTGACTTTCAAGGAGCTAGTTCCATTATTGCTGCAATAAGAAGCTCGGAAAAAGAAATACAACGATACTGATAAGGATGACAAGGCCCTAGTAGCTTAGGGCAAGAGCAAAGGCAAGCACAAGGGTAAGCCTAGCAAAGGCAACCCAAATCCGACGGAGGAGTAGACTCTTCAAAAGAAGACAAGAAGAAGAAGAGAGAAAGAGAAGAAGTATTTCTATTGCGATGAGCCAAGACATTTTGTGAAAATTGCAAAAAGAAGAAGGCTAATTAGAAGAAGGGTACCAGCTCAGAGTCAGAGGATTCAACTCTTGGTGGTGACAAATGAACTTTTCTTGGTGGCAACTATGAGTGCTACTAAGATTAGGTGTATGGATTCTGGTGTTACTGTTTGGATGTCAAACATGGAGAATTGGTCAGGAGAGGAGTCAAAGACCTTTGTGAAGGTGATGGGCAACGATGAGTGCTTGCAGTCATTTAGGTGCTTGGCTAGTGTGTTGAAACAGAGGGGGATTCCTCAACAAGACAGGAGACTGAGGTTGTGACTAAGAGGGGGGACGACACAAAACCACAATTGGAGCTTCACGATCCGGGTAATCTGGGTTTTTGCTTGGAAGTTGATGTCTCAAGTATGTCGTTTGGTTCCAAACCTAGCCAGATGGAGGACGAGTTGAAACAGACCTTGAGAGCTTGGTGCTTCGACGACTTCAAGCTGTTCACCCATCATTAGGGGTTTAGGGTTTAGGGAGGATTTTGGTACCTGGAATGCTGGAGTTTGAAGGCAAGTTTGTGACTGAAGGTGGTGGTGCCATGAGGTGCAGCCAAGGATGGACATGTGTATCAGACCAATGTGCAAAAGCGGAACCGGACCTGACGGAGCAAGAGCTACTGGTTGAAAAGCCAAAAAGATTACGAGGACACCAGAGTGTTCAAGGGCTACGATATGGGAGTTACTGGAGCATCTTCATCAACAGATTTGGAACAAGCCAATGTGGGCAATGAGAGGGGGTGTTGGAATAGGATTTGATCACCTCCCCACCTATGAGGCCCCATATGACTGCATCAGGGGGGATGGACCATGGAATAGGAGTAGGCATGGGGTAGAGTAGTCTAACATTGAGATGTAACTTCAAACTTATTTCTACATGTGCTTGACCAGGCAGGAAATATCTACCTCCTACTATGTGATCTTTTAATCCAAACACACGCGTATCGAGCAGTTGAGGACGAAACATTGAATGCTCAACCTTGAGTAGAAAGAGACTTGTATTGATCCAAATATTCCAAAGCAGCACACTTCCCCCAAACCATACCTCATGAAGCTTATCAAGACTTTTACATCCAACACATGCTCTACTATGTTATGAATGCTCTTGCTATCAGAGCTTTATGTCCCAGCAAATATTCAATTAAGAAATACCACGTCATTTACACCCTTAAATTGCAAACAACCCAACCTCTAGAGCAATGCAACCGTCAGGTGATAAGATTCTATGTTTCTGTGTGCTCAATTATGAAATTTATCTACATTGCAGCAAATCTATCACTATTACACACAATATTTGGATTTACCAGTGATTCCACATATGGCCTTGACATCTGTATGCTCATACATATGTACATGTGCTGCGGAAAAACACCTTTTATTGCTTAACCCACCATCTTGCAGCAGTCTTAGCAACTAGTCCCTGCTGTGCATATTTACAGGAGTTGAAGCCTTATGGATGATTATCATCAAGCTATTATGAGGCTTAAACTGCACTTCTCTTTTTGTGCTGCAACAAGATCCATTCTAAAGTATATGATTTTAAACACCTTTTTCAATGTTTGAACAGGCAAGATTAATTAGCAACATGCATACCATATATTCATTAATCACTCAAACCTAGCCAACATAAAGAGAAAAAGAGTCATGTGTAATTCATAGATTGTCAATTAAAATGCAAGACAGCACTGTGGCAGATGTCTTTTCCTGCCATGTCTTGATGCCTGGTACTCCAAGACTGATGCTCTTTGAAGGCAAGGTGATCATGCACACAGAATATGACGACTTCTCAACAAAATAGATATTTTCTCATGCAAGCCAAGAGCAGCTCAAATAAAGGATGACCACCAGGAAATGGTAGCCGAATATAGAACGCTATGAGAATGGAGCACGTGGTCCCCAAAAAGCCATCTTCAAATAGAATGGGCCACAACCTTTGCCATAGCATCATCGTTAACTCCACCACCAGGAACATTGTTTCATACTTTCCTTTTATCCCTGCGTGCTGCTTTTCTATTTCCAGCATTTCAAATATGGAAAGTCGATCAACGTATATATGCATCTCAACATGATAAAGGATCCAAAGGAGCTTGATAGGCATTTCTAGAGCCAATATGGCTAGCTTCTTAAGTTCCATCTGGGGATGCCAGCTTCATGCAACGCTAAACATTACAGTAGTCTGTAAGATCAAAATTGTTTTACAAGGATGATGCAAAGCATTTACTGTAGCAGAGTATCAAATGCCTTTTTCTTTTGAATCTACTAGTGACATCAGCCCAATACTTCAAAATACAATCTAAGATTTTCAAACAGGTGACGTAAGCATCCAGGGACAATGTTACTCGTCTCCTGTAACAATATACTCAAAGATGCAATCTAAAAAAATCAGAGAGTTACCTGCCCAGACGTAGCTTTGACAAAGGACTGCCATGGCTTGTGCATCCACTAGTAACACATCACATACAGCTCAAAGGGTCACAGAGGCATGGAATATGTAAAAAATTAGAACCAATTTGAGATGTTGTAGTCCCGAAAGCCCTTCAGGTAATTATCCATTGCTTCTTTTGTCTTATTCCAGTGCAACTCTTGTATGACTTGATCTGGATTTTTCCTTTTAGACTGGTATAAGATAGGCACCATGTTTTTCATTAGCTAGCTCTCTATCTCTCTCTCTCTCTCTCTCTCTCTCATACATATACACATACATGCAGACATTAACAAACCTCTCTCTCTCTCTCTCTCTCTCTCTCTCTCTCTGAGATTACAGGTCATGATACTCTCTCACATGATTCGGGGGGAGAGATATACTCCACACGACATTATCTTGGCCAAGTTTGCAGTGAGACCCCTCCACATGGATGCCTCAATCCAGATCATCACATACCTAGACCAAGTCAAAAACAGACATGGGTAGACATAAACTACCTTGCAGAGCTCTCATCAGCATCCATGCAGTCTGCGTCTAAGGGGAATGAGCAATGCTGGTAAGCATGGCCACCAAATGTTTCCAATCACGAAGAATGTCAATCATCTGTACCCCCATATCATGCAACCAAAATGGCCTTCTGTTGTAACATTTCCTTCACTTGAGGAAGGATGGCTTCATGCAAGCCGAGATAGGCATGGCAGTTTGCTATTTTACGCCCCCAATCTCCACAAACAAACAGATCACAAGATAACGCCTTCATGCGTTTGGGAGAGAATATATACGGGTACTCAAAGGATCACGCAATCATCCTAGCAGAGGATTTTAATGCATGAACGGCATCTAAGGAGGCCATCATAACAGTAGCAGGGAAAGAACCCATTGTTGATAGAAGAAATGGAACAGGATAGTTAAGAAAGTAGGGGCTGAACACAGAGGCCAGAAGTGCAGGAGAAGGCAGTCTTATTTAAACGCGCGAATTAACCCACATTGGGTTTTCTGTCATAGAGAGACTTGATACGGTGTCAGAATCTTAAGCACTTTGGCGGGAAACCTACTCAAAGTATGATTAGAGGACATATTGGCTTCCATCCCAAAAAAGCCTTTAGCAGCATAATGCGCTTCTGGACGAAGCAATCCCCCAATCGTGTTCCTTCTATACTGAGAGATATGGCACTGTGGTGGGACTCCAATGTCTCGTCATCAATTCTGAGGTACTCCACGATATGCTTTGTGGGTGGATTGATAATCGTGTAGTCAATTGATCTCACGCAACCCTTATGGGGTTCTACATGTTTAGCCTCCAGTGTCCTTGAAAAAGGGAGATCCATTGCGTGTTCGTAGTTCTAATCATCCACATAGGGTGAGCAAAGGTTTTCCTATGAGAATGTGAAGCCTTTGGGCTGTGCATAGATTTGCTTACGTGGGACACTGCATACTGAGTGTCTAGCTGCATATTACACAAGTAAATCAGGCATCCCACAGCCTGGCTGTAAATGGTGGCATCAAATGTTTCACTGGTATCATGCAGGGACAGCTTAAGCTCTGGCTCCATAGGATGTGAAATGGGCTTGGAGCTTTAAAATCTGAACCGGTATAAGACCTTCTTGGTTACATGATTGTAGGGCAGGCTGTGAAAGGTGTGTTCAGATACCTACAGGAGACTAGGTTTCTTGGTTTGCTATTTCGAGAGAGAGGACGGGGAAGGGGGGGGCTTGATTTACATGCTTGCAACGACTCGGACTGGGGTGGAGACTTCGACACTAGGCATTCAGCCAGCGGTAATTGTTTCTACCTCGGAAATTCATGCATTTCTTGGCTTATTATGAAACAATCGACAGTTGCTACCTCATCTTGTGAAGTTGGGTTGAGTGCAGCTTTCATAACCACAGTGGAATGTGTTGGGTTAAGGTGTTTGTTGGCAAATCTACATGCATCATTGGAGGAGCCTACTAGAAATCGTGGTGATCAAACCTTAGTGAAAATTAACTTTGTAGTCAAGCATTCAATGCTGTGTGAGTCGATGTGTAAGGTTGCGAAGTATAAGGCGCATTGATGGCAGCTCCTTGTGATCACCGCTCATGAAGATTCGAGTCCTTCTCTCCTTAAAAACCTTTGTGATATTGCTAAAACTGACTGAGAGCCGAGTGGGAAGGTGGCAGAATCGGCTAATTGATGGCAGCTCCTGGTGCTCACTGGCCATGAAGATTTGGGCCCTCTCCTTAAAAGCCTTTGTGATTAAGATAACTAAAACTGAGTTCTTGCTCAAAGCAGAGGCTAGGTTAAAGTTTGTAGAACAATGATGGTGATGAGAAGCTCGGTTAAAGTTCATCTGCACACCCAAATGGCGGACACCATAAGTGAGGCTTGGAAAATCTTGAAAGATATGTACCAAACCAATGCCACACAAATAGTTACTCTCCAAAATCAGTTATCATCACAATTGCACTCAAAGAAGGGGAACCTCTCAATGACCTATGGTCAAGGTGGAGGTTCTCAAGCCCCAACTTGTGGCAGTGGGGCCCAAAGGTTTACAGCAATCAGCATGCCATGCTTTTCTTCAGTAAGCTTCCACGCAGTTTCAATGAACTAGTGACTGCCCTAACGACTGTAGAAAGGTCAAGGCCTCTCATGTTCGAGGAGGTCTGTTCTTTATTGTTCCAAGTAGAGGCTAGATTAAAGTTGTAGGATAATCATGGTGACGAGAAGGTGCTTTTGCAGGGAAGGGTAAAGGAAAACTCAGAAAGGGTAAGCAAAACAAGAAGGATTCTTCACAAACGGCAACTATTCTAATAATGACGGTAAGAAAAAGATGCATTGCTACATTGATCAGTGCAGACATCTTGTGCGAGATTGCAAAAGAAGAAAGCGAATCAAAAAAAGGACAACGAGCCCAAAACGAAGAGTCTTGAGCCAGATTTAGCCAATCTGATACAACAAGAATTGTTCTTACTCAGAAGCCACAAGATCGGTGTCATTGATCAGGTAGGAGCGTATGCATGTCCAACATAGAACAATAGTCAGAGGAGCTAGAGACTTATGTGAAGCTGATGGGCAGCACATGTTGCTCCATCATGCTAAGAACAAGGCTGTAGTGGACCAAATTCTAACGAAATGTAGAGAACACACTAGTGAATGCCCAGTGCCCACAGATTCAAAAGGAGGCTATTCTAACAGGTACTTCGAGGAGGTGCCTGACTTCTCCAAACACAAGGAGAACATATGGCCAAGGTATGTTTTCTCAGTCTGCATTGCTATGCTCTGGCAAGAGGCAAGAATTGAGTCCTAGATATCCAAGCAAGTGATGCTCAAACCATCTATCTTGTAGACTGGAGAGAACATCTCAATGTGGAAATTGTGTCGTCCCTCGATCAACCAGCGGTCTTGAGGGAACGTTGTCAGATCCTCTAAGCCTCTAGACAACTCCACAAGTAGTGAGCTATCGTCTCAAGGTCCCAAGCATCACAGCAGTGATGCCCCATCTACTCTCATCTGCTCCAATCATGATTCTACTGGGAGCCCTCCATGAAAGAAAGAAATTTTATTAGAGTCTTCGGAAGACCGATGGGTCTATGAGACTGAAAGAAAACCTGATACAAATCACAGTAAGGGTGGAGCTACTGAAACGAGCATCATCACCCGTGCTGAATCCTAAGTCTGATCATACATAATCAAATACATCTGGATGTACCAATGAAAAGAAAAGGACTGGAGCGGAGCGGAATCCTCCGTATGTCATGTCCCCCTGGCTAGTGCATAGCCGGTGATGGGATGTTGGTGCCCGTCAAGGGGTGCCGTGCGTCTCGGTCTCCTGGACGAGCCTCGACGCAAGACCAGAGCCACCGTGACTCCTGTGGGACGTATCCCAGGTCTAAACAATGACGGGAGGTCCGCCAGAGTGATCTATGTGTCCCCTCGATGTCTCGTGTGTCGTGTTGCAATCGTCGGGTCGGGGTCTCTGTCACGTCGACGGCTAGAGACTGGACGATCAATGTCACTCGATGGAAGAACTCTGTGATCCTGCTCTGAGAGGTGTCTGATGATGTGGCCAAGCCCCGTCGCCTGAGTCACTACTCTCTATCTCGGATTCCCTCGTGAATGAAGGCCGCGAGGCATCTCTGATCTGAGTAGCCGAGGAATCTGGAAACGAGCCCGGAGCCGTCTCTGAAGAGGCAGTGGTAGCGACCTCGGATCTCGTAGTACACTAGGCGCCTGAAAATAAAGTACTCCTCCGACTCAATCTCCTAACAGTCGCACAATATGCATAAGCGATGCTCCCTAGGAATCCCCTTTGCTCTGCCGCTCTCTATGCGGAGGCGGTGTGATGATACCTGAAACTGTCCGATGGAGATCCGTAGTGAGTGAGGCATATGAAGCTCAGTGTACCCCGGTGGTGTGATGAATCCCTCCTCCGAAATGCGAAGACAGTAATCTCAGTAGAAACTCAGCTTCGTTGGAAGCTCCCTCGGCTCCAACCAAGTCCTAAAGATGTTAGCTGCAGGAGATCCTCTCGAATCACTTGGTTGGTATGTGGCCCAATCGGGATGGTGGGTGGGAGTACCGGAGGGGCATCTAAACTGTACTGAAAAGAAGGTATCCTATCGATGTGGAACCCTAGTCTCACAAACCATCTGTGAGTCCGTGCATACCAGCATCGCTCGTCTCCCTCTACTGCCAACCTCACGGAGTAATCGAGAGCCAACCATGGCAACCTCTATCTCCCTGATGTGCAGTCCCCATATGATCTAACCCGGTGTAGATATGTTTTGGTCTGAAAGGCTGCATCTAGCTAGAGTGGAGAAGCACCAAACTTGTCCTGAATGATGTGATGTGGTACAGACGGTTTTCCCCGGATCATCCGTGAGAGCATGAGAATCTGCAAGCACTCCACCCGTGTCCACTCCATCTCTGACATGTCAAGCCCCCAACAAGGGCTACCATACATATTGGCTGGTCGGACCAAGGAGTCAAAGAGAAGAGCCTTGGTCCGAGGGTCCTGGAAGTGGGAGTGAAAGCACTGTCTCTCTAGCCGAGCTAGTGAGGCGTATCCCTTGCTCAGTCTGGCCTGCATCGCTGGTCTCATCATGAAGATCGGGCCAGAGAAGATGACCCCCAAGTAAGTGTATGAAGATACGATCTCAACTGGTGACCCACCCAAAGTAAAAGCAAACTGTTTCTGTTGCATGTTTGCTCGAGAGGTGTTAAAGATCATGACCTTGGTCTTGCCAAGGTTAACCTCCAAATCATGGGATAAACAAAAAACCTGCAGTTCATCCACATGTCACTGGAGCCTCTCGGGTGTGGACGACAAGAGTGCCACATCATCTGCATAATGAAGAATCCTGATGATGATCCCAGCAAGTGAGCAACCGGTCCCTCCGAACGTCCCCATGAAAGTCTCAAGCTCATCGATGTAGAGGCCAAACAGGGTCGGTGATAAGGGACAACCCTGTTTGACCCCTATGGTACTCAGGATCTCATCTGTCCAACCTGCGCCTGTACGAACTCGGCCTGAGACTCTCATACAGTGCCATGACTGCCCAGATGATCTCCTGATCAAATCCCAGTGTCTGTAGACGTGTGATAAGACGAGCTCGAGGTACTTTGTCAAAGGCTCTGTGGAAATCCACAAAGCAACAGTATACCCTCACCTTCCGTGATCTGGCCTCCTCAATGACACTCATGAGTGTGAGTATGTGACCCATAGTCCCATGGTCTCGCCTGAAACCAACCTGACCCTCTACTCTGAGCCCTCTCATCTCTGCGAACAGGCTGACCGATGCATCCAATACAGCTGCAAAGATCTTGGACATCACATGTCCAATCATGATAGTCCTGTAGTGTACTCGGGTCCATGGGATCCCCTACCTTGTGGATGGGGGTGATGGTGTTGAGTGTCCAAGTGCGGGGGAAGCCAAGGCAAACAACGTCATTGAATAGCTTTGCTAGGATCGGGGCTAACGTGTCGGTCCCATATGCGATAAACTCAGTGCATAGCCCCTCGTGATCCTTAGCTCGGCCATTGTGCAGTTTCAATGTCGCGTCCTTGACTCCCCCTCTGGTCAACAACGTGCAAGTGGCGGGACGAGGTGTGTGTACGAGGTCTGGAGTGGGCTGGTGTGGGACATCATATAGATGGTGTGCATACGTGTCCCAGACTCTCGTGTCGATGAGGGCTGATGGGGACCTACGCTCAAGGAATCTCTGCCAAAAATCCTTGGAGTTGCCGCTGAACAAGATGTGCAACAGCTCCTCCTCATTTTGACGAAGAAAAGCCTGCTTCTTCCGACGTACAAGACGTCGGTACTTGCGTACCGTGTTTGGTGTGTTCGGGAGGTGACGTCTGGTTTCAAGTCGGAGCTGTCGGCGATAAGCCTTGCACTCCGCATCGTACCAATTGTTGCAGGGTACAGAACCAAGAGGTGGTGGTCTAGTGGACCATGTGGTGTGGGGAAAGATTTGGAGGGCAGCCTCGTGGAGTGTGCGACTAATCAGGGCAGCACGGTCCTCTATGAGTGGTATGTGATCGATGTAGGTTAGGAGTCTGTTTAGGCATCCAGAGTAGGCTGGTGAGAGGCTGTGATCAAAGTGTATGTCGTGGTAGGTGTCGTGCTTCCTATGTGGCGTGTGTGGTGTGGCTAAGCATGGGGTGGCGATAGTGAAGAATAGGTATGTGTGATCAGCTCTTAGAGGGAGTGGTGCTACGGTGAAATGGGTGATATATGAAGTGAAGGTAGGGGATCCCATGATGTAATCTACTACACTAGTGCCCCCCCCCATGTGGGAAGCAAGTAAAACCACTTGAGGAGGGCCATAGGTCCAGCCCGTTGTAGATGATGAGATCATGCATCCTGCCTAAATAAAGGAGCGTGTGTCCATATGGTGTAACAAGCCCGTGTCAGTCCGATGAGGTCCTAGTCATACCTGCTCCATCTAGGTCCATGTCTGGAAGCATGATAGAGTCGTCTCAGAAGTCCAAGAGTGGCGCCTGCCGTGTACTCGTCCTGGCGTTGAAGTCCCCAACAAGGAGAACTTTCCCGTGGGCTGAAAGGTTTGGAATATCCTGATGTAAGGGTGCATATGGAGATGTCTCACCCTCTTCTCGTGCCACTCTGGCGAAGTGGGATGTGTCTGGGAGGAAGTAGCATATTGCTATGAAAAGGTCACGGGTGTCTGTGCGTCGGATCCGGATCCACATGAATCGGGAGTGTCGTCCTTCCTCTCAATGGAGATGGCTCCAGCGAGGGAAGACCTGTACAATACTGCAACCCCGCCTGATCCTCGGACTCCTCCTGTATCCCTCGTCTCATCCCTGAAGGCTAACTCCCATGTGTAGCCACTGACTATCGGTAGTGGACGCTCTGGGCTCTGGTGTGTCTCTGTGTAAAAGACTATGTCTCGTCCTGTATAAGACTCAGAGAACTTTCCTAGGTCTGACCATAAGGTGCCATTACAGTTCCAAATGGTGCAGTCTAGGGTCTCGAAAACCTGAGTCTCATAGGCCCCGTCCCCCAAGGGAGTACGGGTGGGAGCCCAACGGGTGCCGATCAACAACCTACCATCTCGGACCACGGCCCATTTCCCCTCCTTGCGGGCAACATCCCGCTGCTGCAGAAGAACTCGTCGCTCCTCAATCTGTAGTGGTGTCAAGTCCTCGTCCATGGACAGGGTGGGATGCTCTCGTAGAGAGGCTCAGCGTCGGAGTGTCGCTAGACGAGCATGTGAATCTATGAAGCGAATGACTAGGGGCTGCTCTCGGTTGGGATCTCTCCCAACACGCCATGCTCCCTCTATGCCATGGTCGGGGACCCCCATGGTGGTGGTCACAAAGGTAATCGCCTCCTCCATGGGCGTCGTAGTGGTGCTAGTGCTGTCTCGCGTGATCCCTCGTATCCGGATGTTGAGGGCCTTCAAAGCCCTTTGCTGCTGCTCCTGTATGGCGGCTGAAACGGTTGCCTTTGCGGGCTCCCGTTTTGCCACGTCCACCCATCCAGTCGTCTCTACTATAGCCGATTGTATCGTGGCTATCTGTGCCTCCATCTCTGTGATTGGGGTCCCTCCAAGCGCTGCTCTGAGGGTCCCGAGCTCCTCTGGAAGCTGTGTGATGTCGTGTCTGAGTTCCTGGATAAGGGTGCCCTGCTCGTGTATAATGCGGGCCTCCTCCTGGGTGTATCAGGCCTACTCCTAGGTGTAATGTGTCAGCTCTGCCTGACGGGCCCGGATGCTGTGTATCTCAGCCAATAGGGAGTCCCAAGCATCTAGCGGGGGCCTAAGATGTCCTGATCCAGGTGGGAACTGGATCTCGAGAGGGGTTGGAATTAAGGTGGGCTGCTGAGGTTGTATTGAGGGTGGGGACAGTATGATTTGGGCGGGGGAGTGATATGTAGGAGTAGCGAGGTCAGACGAGGTGATGAAGGGTGGCTGACTGAGAGGTAGAGGTGATACGAGGGGAAAGTACTGTGGAGCCGTGGCTAATGGGGCCAGTGGTGAGGCTACTGGAGAGGAGACCTGTGATGATGATGCAAGAGAGGGGGAGGAGAGAGGTGGCGTAGATGATGAGGCGGAAGATGGTGGTGAAATAGTAGTGGTAACCATAGAGGTCGAGGATGTGGTGAGCGGCATGGGCTTTGGGTGGGCCCCTTTCTTCTGGGCCGCGGTGCTGTCCACTGTCAAACCGCTCCGGTTGCTGCGTTTGTTCAAGTCCTCCATAAGAAATAGGAGATCTTTCCTCGGGGCAGAGGCTAGTCTTGGGCCCAAAACCTAGTAAAGGTCTTATGTGGCACTTGCCACTCTAGCCAATGCTACTTTTGTGAGGGAATCCATGCAGTCGCATCTAGCTAAAACCATATACCATGAACCTCAAGTAAGGGACTACCCTCACATAAGCGGAGATGCCACCTAAATTTCAATCAATACAGATAAGGTTGGGGATCGACGGTCCAAGTCCGCCCCAAAACGGCCAATACTATTATCCTCTACCACTCTACAAAGTCTAGGACCCCATCGTCCCCATGTCACTGTCCCCTCATTCTGACTTCACCTGGAGTATTCACTCACGCCCATACAAAAGAAATTGGGTACTTTTCAACACAATCCTCTTGTAGGTAGAAGACTCTAAGAACATTAGTCCTGAAGAACCACCCAAACCAACATGGATGGTCCGTGGCATCGATGGTCCGATCGAGTCCATCCCACCATGCCCCCGGAATCTCTTGCATCAAATCTCATGCATCCTAGTGCTCGACCCTCTCAATCTGGTCAAGAGCACTAGGCCTCTTCTCGGCCTACTAGGAGAGCCGGTTGCATATCCTCCAAGCACCTCAATAGGCCACCATCCCACTGTGCCCTGCTTATCAATATGCTAGAATGATTTGGTGCTACTCTAGGGGATGCATTCCTTTGGTCTGGATCAGATGGTTCCGGCACCACCAGAGCCCGGGTCGCCTGGCAGACGGTCATTCTCCCCCAGACAGAGGGCGGCCTTGGCATCATAGATCCAGAACTGCAAAGTTAGGCACTACTTGGCAAGTTAGTCATCCGCGGTCTGACCCCAGGAGGGCAGACGTGGAAGCTCTTGCTTTAGCATGGTCTCAGCGCGTGTACCCCCCAGAGAGGGGGTGATTGGCAGCCATCTATCCGGTGGATCTTCACTTCTGCCCCA
This sequence comes from Dipteris shenzhenensis, assembly GCF_047967505.1. Classification (NCBI taxonomy): domain Eukaryota; kingdom Viridiplantae; phylum Streptophyta; class Polypodiopsida; order Gleicheniales; family Dipteridaceae; genus Dipteris; species Dipteris shenzhenensis. The sequence continues at coordinate 1,649,477 of NC_141613.1, forward strand.
TTGACTCACCCCGTTCCCCCTTCCTCTGTAGCCTCGTCTCGGTCTGGAGGAAGTTGCGACACACCCTCTCCCAGGTTCCCCCTAGCTGCCGAGAGGAGATAGACAGACAGCCCCTGATCTGGAACAGCCAAGTGACAGATGATACAGGTCGCCAGCTTGGAGAGAGATCCCATATCCCTTGGGCGCTCTGGGTGCCTGGGCCCGCGCGCTCGCTCCGGGTTTGGAGGGACGTCTACAACCAACTGAGCCCAGGCGAGTTGGCAGCAGCAGTAGGTACGGCACGTGGGATCCAGGCTCGGCGAGCGGAGATCGATGATGCCATTCTTGCAGGTTGGAGGATTCCCATGGTCACCGGACAGCTCTTCCCGGGAGATCAGAGGTGGCTAGGACAGTTCAGTCCACGGGGCATTCCTTTGGTGGTTGCATGCCTTTTCTCGGACTCCTCGATCCACTTCTTCTCCGTCGCCGATGATAGCCGCCTACAAAGCAGAGAGGACGTGATCGACCCCCAGCTTCCCTGGCAGTGCCTTCGCATCGTAGGGCTGCAAGGGAAAACGTGGCGTATAGACCCCCTGATTATGCAGGACCAGGACTGGAGACTCTGGATATGGGAGGGCCGTTCCTTGACAGAGGTGGAGTGGGACCCAAGGGAGTGGCGCTGGCCACCATTGGAGACCTCAGAGAACCCTACCCCCTTCTTCTCTTACAGTGCGCATACTGGTAGGCGTGCTCTTGGGGCTCTCTAGCACGGCCTACCCACATAGGCACATAGTTGGTATGCCCAGGGGATATCTCTGGTCTTTCTTCGCACTTTCTGGAAGACTCTTTGGGCAAGCTGGCGGCCGAGGAAGATCTCTTACTTTCTTTGGATGGTGGCACACAAGGGGCTACTAGTTGGCAGCTGGCTGAGGCAGATGGGGCAGGAGGGGCACTACCAGATGTGTTTTCAGGAGGAGTCCCTGAAGCACTGCCTTTGGAGCTGCTCGCATGCGCAGATAGTTTGGAAGGGAGTCATGGGGATCTTAGCGAGGGCTGCACCCGAGCTAGGACCGATCACTTGGGGAGCCGTTTGCTGGTGCAGCACTGAGATGGGACATCACTTGGCTTATGAGTTCTCTAGGCAGGATCCCGTCTTCTTCATCACGCAGGCCACCTGGGCATACATGGACAGCTTCCCTTGGCATCTGACAGAGACAGATGCAGGAGCGATGACTCAGCACCCAGTTTGGGAGATCATAGGGAGCATTACAGGCTGGCATATCTGGACTTCCAGGTGCGTGCAGACCGTAGGAGATCAGGCTTCTTCTGCTACCCAAACCCTAGCAGACATTTGGAGCACGATCATTCACACGCTCAAGGGTCAGTGGGATCAGATTCAGGGGGAGTCCCAGGCAAGGAAGGAAAAGAGACGGCGCTTCCTTCGCGGGACCACCAGGAGTTGTTCTTCCAGCACTCTACTCACAGTCTTCAGTGGCATTACGCCCCCCCACCGTGGCTGTTTGTCCACTCTCCGATGATTATGTCCTGAGAGGCGTGTAATTAGCATTTTGGCTCCTCGAGCTGTATCCATTTTGTGATTGCAGCCCGCTGGCCTTTAGGCCCTCTTGTACTCTCGCTTTCAAGTAATATAACTAGCACTACTTTTTGCGCAAAAAAAACTCTAGGGGATGCATTTCTCAGTTAAGTGACATCGGGAATTTTCTATGGAGTGGACTTGATTGGTCCTCGGATAGAGAGCCATAGTGGTTTGGGAGACCTTGGTTCTTTCGGCGCAAGAGGAAGGGGTGAACATTATTGACCCTAATTTTCAGTGCAGAGCGTGCTTTGCAAGCTTGTGACCAGGCTTATTTCGGGGCAAAAGCCTTGGAAAGATTTCTTTCTTCGTTGCACTAGGTCTTGCACTCCTTCCGGCGATTATTGGATGTATAGCATTTAGTGGATTTTTCCTTCTGCAAACATCAAGATGCCACTTTCACCTCGTATAGTTAATATTGTCAAAAGCTTGGCGGAGTTTCAAGAATTCATAACAGAGGGGTCTGCAAGATAAGAGACAATTGTTGGAGTTGAAGCCTAGGTTACATCCTCATGTGGTTTGGTCTCTTGTTAGATGGTGATTGGCCCATGCAAGGATTTTTCCTTCTGCAGACAATGGACATCAAGATGCCACTTTCACCTCATATAGTTAATATTGTCAAAAGCTTGGCGGAGTTTCAAGAATTCATAACAGAGGGGTCTGCAAGATAAGAGACAATTGTTGGAGTTGAAGCCTAGGTTACATCCTCATGTGGTTTGGTCTCTTGTTAGATGGTGATTGGCCCATGCAAGGATCCTTATAGTTAATATTGTAAAAAGCTTGGCAGAGTTTCAAGAATTCATAACAGAGGGGTCTGCAAGATAAGAGACAATTGTTGGAGTTGAACCCTAGGTTACATCCTCATGTGGTTTGGTCTCTTGTTGGGACATAAGGATACTAGATGGTGATTGGTCCATGCAAGGAAAATGTTGTTGATTGGCTCGTGAGCGTGTTTTGGTGGTGGATCAATTACAAGGAGGGCACGTGGTGCTAGGCATGGGTGGTTGTCTCCACATGGACTCGACTAGACACTTCTTCAAGGGACACGCGACCTGTGGCAGTTCTCTCAGCTCCAACCGTGTGCACGGCGGGTGATCAAAGCAACGTTATAAGCAACTGAAAGTTCTTCCTCTCTTTGTCCAAGCTTTGAGCCTACAGTGTTTATTAGAGTCTTGCAGCTGCTAGGGTCCTTCGTTGAGTCGTACAAACATATGTGTCTTGTAACCTGCAACAAAACCGGTCGGTGTGAGCAAGAAGTCTGTCGTCAAAAGCTCTTGAGTTGATGTCAATTCATTAGTGATTATTATAAGTGTCGAGAAGCTTTCACTGTCTTTCGCTTTTCAATATTGATAAAGCCTTAGTCGTAGATTATTTGAGATAGTTGTTTTGATAATACATGCATACGACACTTCGTCTGAGCTAGCTTGTGATTGAGAAGCAATCTTTGCATGCAATATAGAATCCTCAACCTAACAGTGGTATCAGAGCGGTGTGCAATAGATCTTGTGGAAGGATTGTAAGTCCACATGTCGAAGAGAATCTACTCTTCATCTGTCTCAAGTCATGCAAGATTGGAAGGAATGGGCCTTGTTCAAAGGCAAAATGGGAAGTGTGGGTGCTTCTTCAAATCTTGGACACATATTGTTGGAAGTGATGGACAAGGTGTATTGAAGCCAGAAGAGTACTTGCTTGAGAGCTCAGTGAGAGTTCGTGGTCTAATTTATCTGAAGATATTCTTTTGTTGTGGACCTTGCCCAAGGAAGGTCAGGATGAAACAGACCCTCAAAGCATGGAGCCTGGAAGACTCCAGGTTGTTCACTCATTATTAGGGGAACAACTGGAAGATCATGGCATCTGGATTGCTCGAGTTCGAAGGCGGGAACATGACTGAAGGTGGCGGTGCCAGGAGGTGCTACCAGAGATGGACCTGTGTACTGGGATGGTGTGCAGAAGCGGAACCAGACCTGGTGGAGCAAGAGCCCCTGGATGAAAGCCAGAAAAAGATTTCGACATAGAAATGTTCCAGAGGACTAACACCAAGGAGTTACTGGAGCATCGTCATTGACGTGTTGGCATTGGGCCGAGAAGTGTCGATAAGAGGGGGTGTTGGAATAGTCACCTCCCCATCTGTAAGCCCCCATATGAGGAGAGCATGGGGGAGGGAGACCTAGGACATTGGCCCAGAGAAAAGAGTGAAGAAAAGGGGCTGCCACATGGACAGCATGATGGCTGTCATGTGGGCAACACAGCAAAGGGCAGAGGCTGCCAGATTGGCAGCACACAGGCTGACATGTGGGCAGACAGAGGCACGCAGGAGGCGGAACAAAGCTCGCACATGGTGCAGCATGGCGGGCCAAAGAGTGACTGCAGAGGGAAGCACAAGGGCTGTAAAAAGGGGGGGAATTGGGCAGGCAAAGGGCCTGCAAGAGGCTCCTACAGTGTCAAAGACAACAGCCCGAAAGGTCCTGTCATAGGCCCTTATATAGGGCTGGTTGGACCAGCCAACCAAGTCGGCCAGCATGCCTGTCGGCCATTACGCTGACTGGTCAGTTTTTGCAAGCAGGCGCTGGGCCTATAAAAGAGGGCCATTCAGCCCTCACAAACCATCTTCTGGAGCAGCCAATCCACCAGAAGAAAGGAGCAGTAGCAGGGCTATCTTTGGGCCTATGTTCAGGAGGAGAAAGAGACCTTGAAGCTGCATACCTAGCTCACAGAATTCTGCCCATCTAGGCTGTACCCAGGCAGTAAGGTGGAGAAGAACATTCCGGACAGAGAGTCTACTATGCTCCAGGTGGAGCACGTGGACTCAGGGTTCTAGAAGAGACTAGAAGATAGAGAAGGACATTTAATAAGATCAAAGGCCCACATCATTGGTGGGACTTTGAATCTACCTCTTTTGTTGTGTCCATAGTTTTGGACAGAAATATATTGTTTTGGTGGATTCTATATCTGGCTATGTCTACTGTCTATTTCCTGTTCTATGTGATGCATATAAGTTTAAGAAGTTTGTGATTCCACTCCCCACACATTGTGTGAGCTCGTGGGCTATTCTATCAGTCTTCTGCTATGTGTACCCTCTGTTAGTCGATTTCTAACACTGATTGCCTGTCCGTTTGCGGATGAAATGCGTTGGACATCAAAAGCTTGGTGCCAAAGTTTTCAAACACAGCCCTCCATAAGTGTGAGGTGAATTTGGAATCTCTGTCTGCGGTAATGGTCCGTTGCAATCCCTTCACTCGGTTACCAATACTTGATAAATAAGCAGGCTATGTCTTTTGCACTGGCTGTCTGCTTGCACGGAATAAGCATACAAAATTTACTGAACTGATCAGCAATGGTTAGACATTGAGTATTTCGCATACTTGTAGATGCGGAAAGGGGTCCCACAAATTCCATCGTGATGCCCTAGAAAGGACCTTCAGGTGGTAAGGGCTCAAGCAATCCTACCGTCTTCTGATGGGACAAGTTTACCTTTTGGCAGATTTGGGGTCTCTACACATAGTTGTATACATCCTTCCGCATTTTAGGCCAGTAAAAATATCGCTCTAGCTTTATTCTGTAAGGAAACTTGCTGGGAGGCATTAAATCTGGGACTAATTCAATCCAATGGTCCTCGGGTCTATGGGGCGGAAGCTGTGGTGGAAGATCATCCCAGAGCATAATATCTTGAAACTCTTGGATTAGATCGGCCATGGCCTGCCCCAAAGAAGGAGCTCGCTGCACTGAATTGAGCTGACAGCGGACATACACAAATGCACATACGACACCTTTGCGAACAACACGATCTACTTGGACGTGGGAGATCAAAGGGATTCCAGGAATGCTTCTGTCCCGTGGATAATGGCTAGGTCAGGTAGTTCTTCAAGAATGTTGAAGGAATCCTGCCGCCAATTGGGCACAGGTGAATATTCTCGAAATCACTAGATACCCAGTATCATGTCGCAACCTAAAAGAGGTGTGAGAATGAAGTCACACTAAAAAGAGGCCTTATGAACTGAGAAAGAAATCTTTCCGCCTTGTGTGTGATCTGAGTGTGTAGCCCTAGTGTGAACCCGTCCACCGCAAGCTCATGAGACACTAAGGTGAACCCCATCTTTTTTGCGAGCTAAGAGGAGATGGTGGCTTCTGAACACCCCATGTCAAATAAGACAACAAATTGTTGTCCCTTAGCCGTGCCATAGGCCCTGATGAGGGCTTTATTTTGCTCGTCGAGCATGCCCTCCTTCTTACCTTGAAAGGCCACCGAGGGTATGGCGTTCAAAGCAGATAGGACTGCGTTCATAGTTGTGGTAGGTGGAGTTGGGGGTGCCAAAGCAGTGGCAATGATAGAAGTTGGCACTTTCACAACCTTCTCGACCAACCATTTGGGACAATCCTTCTTTCCATGCCCAACGATGTGGTGACAATGGAAACAACGGTGCTCCGCGTGGTACCGCTTCTGTTCGTGGGCTGTAAGTATCCTCCCGTAATGTCCGCCTTAGCTTTTTCATCTGCAGTCATCTTGGGCTCTAACCAGTTGATTGCTGGTTGTCCTTTTGAAAGCTATTGTCCTTTGACTGAGGCCCTTTACCCGCTAGGTTGGTGGACTGTTGCGGGGATTTGACTACAAGTTGGACTTGCTTAGGCTTTCCCTCGTTCAGCATCATTTCTTTATTCTAAGATCGGTAAGCGCACGCTTGTAAGTAAACGGGTCAAAATTACGGAGAGGGCATCGAAGTCCAGCTCCCTAATAAACTGCTTGATCTTGTTGGTCTCGGACACACCTAACTACTGGGCCAGGGTAATCACCTTATTACTATAAGTTAATACCAACAGACCAACTTGGGCTAGATGAGGGAACTCGTCTTCCAAGTTCATCAAGTACTGAGGTGGCAAAAACTGAGCTTTGAGGTTGGTCACTGACATATCCCACTTAAAGCTAGTAACTTGAGCAGTTGGATTCGTGTAATACTTAGAGCAATGCTGCCTCCAGGTAACTGCGCCACTAATCAGATGAGAGGCGGCTAGGTGGACTTTGTCTTGTTCATCCTAAATATGAGCGAACGGAAAATTAGCTACAAATTGATGATTAAAATACAAAATGTCTGAGTGGTCGCACTTACCATCATATTTCGTGAAATTCGGAGTGGACCGGGTGAGTGGAGTAACTTTTGGTGCCATCAAACCCGAGGAGATAGTGCTCATGCTAGCCTGCATAGTGGCCAACATCTGTTTGTATTGGAGCAACATAGCTTCCCGATCGAGCTTCCCGATCGAGTTGGGTGCTGCTTCTCGCTTGGGCCATCTCATCACACCGAAGTGCTGCCTCTTCTTCATGCTCTTCGTGCATCAGCAAGAGTAGTTTTTCCAATTCTGAGAGTCCCTTGCCTTCTTCAGGTTTGTTCTCCTCTATACTTTTTTTTACTTCGAGTCGTTTCTGCGTTTCCTCCAGCTGCTTATCTTTTTCGCCCAACTGCCATGAAGTGTCTTCAAGCTGGGCCAAGAGGAGTCTGTTCTGTTCCATGAGCTTCTCTAACATTGTTTCAATGCTTGGCGGAAGTGTACTTTCTTTATCTTCCTAGTAGTCAAAGCTTTTCTCTTCTCCTCTCTGCTGCTCCATGATGATGACATGTGTGTCCTTTCCGAATCTCAACAAGACCATGCACTCGCGGTAGTCAAGCTGGATCACATACCGAAGCTTTGATACCAATGTAAGATGCAATGGTGAATGATCGTATAATGCACAGTAAGACTTTCTTTAAACCTTTGTGCGAAGTGTATGCATGTGCACCACAAGAGCGAGAGAGAGAGAGAGAGAGAGAGAGAGAAAAGAGAGAGAGAGAGTAGGATTAGAGAGAGAATGTAGACGACACCAGATTGGGTCCCTGTACCCACCGAGGGCCCCCCTCCCCAAATGGGAAAGAATTTGCTTTATATCTTGGAGAGTTGTAAAAGAATACAACTGACACTCCTTCAGAGAGCTCGCGAGGCAACTCTGAGGATGACCCTTCAATACAGAGAGCTGACGAGAAGCAACCCAAATCTCGACCAAGACCATGCCGCCCACACGGAAGATGTGGACCATTGTGCAAGGCTATTGAAGAGACTTGTGATGTCCCCAGGCATGCAGCAGAGCTGCGTGAGTGTGAGAGATGAAGGGAAGACATAATGGAAGCTAAGACAGAGCTGAGATGTGAACTGAGAGCTGAGTGATAAGAGCTGTGAGTGGGATGAGAAAACTGTAAAAGAACTGCTGAAACACGAACCCCAAACCTCAAAACTCCGAGCCAAGCTATGATGCTGCGTGGACACCTTCCTGGATCACCCTTAGGGACTGCTGAACTGTTTGCTGTCTTGCAAGGGACTTCTGGAAGGGCTGAGGACTGCACTAGGCTGGAGAAACTGGATGCTTTTGCCGGGAGCTGGATGAGAAATGAAGGCAGCATCCCCCCCTTTATATAGGGGGCTGTAGGGCTGGTAGGGAGTGAGCCAACCAGCCTGAAACAGGCCGACCAGCCAGTCAGCTGGTTGGGCTCACTTCCCTAGCCCTAGGCTGCCTAGGGAGGGGCACAGGGCAGCCTATAAAGGCATCCCTTCCCCAGGCCCATTCTCCCTTGATGGGAGCTCATTGGCTCAGCCCTGAGGGGGCCCTTCTGGGCTCCTATCCTAGGCTGATGAGACATAGACCTACCTAGAACCCTAAGACGGAAACACTAACCTACTATTCTCCAGTGGGTACTGTGAACAAGGACTGATTTGGCTGAGAGACTGACCTCCGTAGCTCGTGCCTGACTGTCCTTGGACAAGGGCTCATAATGGGGTCATGGCATACGACAGGGACTGTCCCTGGACAAGGGCTCATAGGCATACGACAAAATATCCTATCATAGGAACTATTTGCACTTTGTCGATGAAGCCAATTGTCATCTTGCACCCAAGTGCAACGGTGCATGTGACATTTTTCACGCACACGTGTCACTCTTCATATCATAGGTCTCTTGTGGGGCAATGGAAAGGATACCTTGGTCTTCATTGTGCAGTCTAGAGGTAGGTCAATCGAATCCCTGGACTTTGATGTGGTTTTTGATGCGCACTTGGAGCCAAACAAGTTGTGGGCTGTGTTGAACAATGTTATTTTGCTTTTATTTGGTTTGTAGAATCTCATTAGAAGGATATCCATCTTGGTACTTGAGGGACTTTAGCTTTTTTTCTTTTTCTTTTTTTTTTTTGTTTAAGCAAAAAGAGACTTCTATTAAGTATTAAAGAAAACCGTTAGAGCAGGGGCTTTAGCTTTTCGGGGATGTCCCCATAAAATTTAGAGATCTCGGGGAATAGGAGCGGATTGTAGCGGACAACCACATAAAGGAACTTCCCTTTTTTGACTTTACAACAAGAAATGCCAGAAGTTTCAGATCACTGCCAATGGTGGGAGACCTTCCACAGCTCATCATTGGGAAAGTTTATGTCACAATTTTTAGTGGCTCTATCGGGGACTTGTCTTTCCAAACACGTGTCCTTCGACCACGAGTTGGGTGATGCTCCAAAAATGTGTAGACTAGGTACTCTTCACTTTGATCTTGCAAAAGGATGCATGCACTTGGAGTGAATTCAATTAGAGGTGGATTTTGGTTACCTCCCCACGACTATACGTCGATTGACAGCACACTCCTAATTAGAATCGTTATGGCATCTTTGTCATGGAATCTTCTCCTACTATTCCATCATGGCCACTAAATGCTCCTAGCTTTGATGAATATTGGCCTTATGATCCCAGTCATTGTGAATTTCGATCACAATCTTGTGAATGATGTCCTTGAACACCTTCTCCGTGGCCTCCGCTTGAACATTCGCCACTGGATAGTAGTATAAGACTATTGGGGTAAAGGCACATTGCCACCCCTTTATTAAAGATATGACACCTATGACTGTCTTAAGACAGTCATAGGGTGAAAAACCTAATCCTAATAAAACCTATGAGTTTGTGGTGTGGCTCATCACTTCACACCCGCATCTTTGGTGTCTACACTCTCTCTCTGACTCTCTCCCCCTTGTGCTTCTGACTCTTCCTTCCCTCTCAACTGGTATCAGAGCCAGCCTCTCCTATCCTCCTTCTCCACTCCCTAGCCCCTCAATCCTTGTGCCCTCAGCACCCTCAGCAGCGAGCAAAGCAGCGGCAGCAGCAGCAAGGGCGGCGCATCGTGGGCCAGCGGGACAGCGCGGTCAGGACCGTAGGGCGCGGGCAGGAACGCAGGGCAAGCTGCAGCAGGGCGGCGCCGAGCCGCGCCAGCAGCTGCACAACAGCTGCTAGCTGCTACAGCCTTCGAGCTTCGTCCAGGCGGCGCGCAGGTGCGCGCAGGTGTACGGTCGTACGGCCGTCCGTACCGTTGTACGGACTCCGTACAGGCGTCCATACAGTATGGACGTCGCCGTACTGTCCCTTGGTAACTGCGACAGGGAGGTGTTCCCTTTTGTCTGCAGGAAGCAGCGTTAGGCATCTAGGCACGCAGGCCTAGGTGGCATTCGAGGAAGAAGAAGAAAATTCCGATTTTCTTCAAAAGCACAGCAGGTACATTTGTACCCTGCACAGGTACACAGGTACAAAAGTACAGCAGGTACATCTTTTTTTTTGGGGAAGAAAGAGAAGGAGACAGAGCACTCTGCTCTTCATTCAGGATCATCTTTCAGTTCTCAAAACTATGTTTTCTTGAAAGTACAGCAAGTACCTTCATCTCCCTCGTGCTTGAGGTGAACAGAACCACAGTGTGTGGTTGATTGCACAGTTATCTGTTTTCGTGAAGGAAATGCCTTGATTTTGCAGAGGACTTTTATGCTTTTACTGGGTTTGAATCTCAGTTTACGGGTGAGCAGATCATAGGGCTTTTGCCTGTCAGTTGATGCTTTGTATGCCTTGAGGTAGTGTGGTGCCAGAGAGCACACATTTGTCTCGATTTCCGCAGTGTGGAGGTGACATTTTCATGCAGGTCACCTTTCTTGTGCAACACTCAGAGAACCTCAGTTGAGCCACGCTTGGCCAGGGCGCATCGAGTTTACTCGGTCCCTAACTGTCCATCGTTGACAGTGCTCAAAAGGTTCCTCATTGAGTGTTTGTACGTTGGGATCTGTGTATGCCTTTTCTACACAGGGCAGTATTTGCATTACACTGTTAGTTGATTTTGTCAGAGAGATTTGCACATTGTATGCCTTATCCCTCAGTGTTGAGGTGTTTTTCACTTGGTACAGGTGTTAAATCAAGGGGCTTTTGCCCAGATTTTGCTTGAGAGCACTGGGTTACTGTCAGAGATCTTCAAATGCCTTTTATCCCCTTGGCAGAAGGGTGATTGCTTGGGATTTATCCCATTTTCTGTTGCAGGTTTGTGACAGGCTGAAGTGTCTGGAGCCTCTTTTTCAATGAAAAAAACAGTGTATGCCAAGTGGTTTATGCATATTAAATCAGTGCAATACCTCATCTGAGGTGGGAGAAGTGATCAGGACAGCAGTGTTTTGTGCTTTGTCAGCTGATGATGCACTGTTAAAGCACTTGTGGAGCAGCTGCAGCATTCTGAAATTACTGTTTTTATGCCTATTTGAGCACGGTACAGTGTGTCAGAAGGTACAGTAACTGGAGGGAATTTTCTGTTTTGCTGCAGATTTTCTGACAGTAAAAAACAGCACTATTGTGAGTGCTCCTGGCTCTTGATAGAGCAGGTTTTTTCTGAGAAATCAGAATTTTATTCAGTTTTTTTTTACTTCCAGGGAATCAGGCACTTTCCTTATCTGATATGGCATCAGGGGGAAGTGAATCATCAATTCTGAACATAAAGAAGTTGGAAGGGGCACACAATTATGCATTATGGGCAGAACAGTGTTTGAATGTACTTCTGTTAAACAAGATTTCTAAGCCCATAAGGGTGAAGGGTGTCAAGCCATCTGACATGACAAATGATGACTGGGAAGAGCTTGATTTGTCCGCAAGGGCAGCTATCATGCTCACTATTTCTGCTACTCTTGTGTTCAATGTTCAGGCTGAAAAGACCTCTTATGGCCTATGGCAGAGGCTAGAAGAGTTGTATGCCCAAAAGAGCTCAGCCAGTAAGGTTTATTGGTTGAAGAAGCTGGTTGATCTTCGCATGAAGGAAGGTACAGCTATGACCTCACACTTGAGTGAGTTCAATGCCATCTTTACACAGCTTATTGCACAGGGATTGAACCTTGATGAGGAGTTCAAGGCTACTTTCTTGTTGTGTACCCTCCCTGAGAGTTGGGACACTTTCAAGACCACCCTGTCAAATTCGAATGTCACTCTTATGTATGCTGATGTAGAGAGCTCTCTCCTTATGGAGGAGATGAGCAGGAAGAATAATGCGAGCAGCAAGTCTTCAAATGCCTTGCAGGTACAGGATAGAGGCAAGACTCAGCAGAAGGGCAGATCTGCTGGTAAGTCCAAATCCCGCAGTCAGTCCCGTGGTAAAAAGGATATTGAATGCTTTTACTGTGGCAAGAAGGGACATGTGAAGTCTAAGTGCTTCAAGTTCATACGGGATCAGAAAGCCAAGAAGGCTGAAACAAAGGATGCAGGCAATGGAAGCAAAGGCAAAGGCAAGGCCAAGGCAGATGACTTGGATGCAGTGAATGTTGCAGCAGAGGACAGTGACAGTGACATACATGATGTTTTATGCTCTTCTGCTGTAATAGCACATACTTTGGTTATTGATGGCCATGACATGCACACCTGGCTCTTGGACTCAGGTGCTTCTTTTCATGTTACTCCTCATAGGGAGTGGTTTACTTCCTACACAGGTACTTATGGAGTTGTTCATCTTGGGAACAACTATGCATGTCAGATTGCAGGGATTGGCAGTATACAGATAGTATTCCCTGATGGACGCATATTTATGCTTGATGGTGTCCGCCATGTGCCACAAATTAAGAAAAATCTGATTAGCACTGGCTTGTTGGATGACAGTGGTTACCACACCACATTTGGGGATTCCAAATGGGTGATTACTGATGGCCAGGTCGTAGTGGCTGAGGGTTATAAGAGTGATACCTTGTACCCTCTTTATGTTTCCAGTATGGGTAATCATGTTGTTGCCATAACCGAGCTGCCAAAGGTTTCATTGTGGCATAGCCGGTTGGGACACATGTCTGTTAAAGGAATGCAAGAACTGTCACGTTTGGGTTATCTGCCGTCTCTTTCTTTTTCAGATTTGCCTACTTGTGATCATTGCATATTTGGAAAGCATTCTGTGACTCCTCATAAGAGGAGAACTCCCCAGAATAGAGCACCGCTTGATCTAGTGCACACTGATTTGTGTGAGATGCCACAGTTATCACTAGGGGGTGCAAAATATTTTATTACTTTCATTGATGATGCCACACGCAAAGTGTGGGTCTATTTCTTGAAGCATAAGGGCGATGCCTTAGATGCTTTCAAGAAGTTTGTCGCTCAAGTTGAGAATCGGACAGGTCGTAGGCTGAAATGCCTCAGATCCGATAATGGGGGTGAGTATGTGTCACATGCTTTTGTGCAGTTTTGCGAAGCTAAGGGCATCAAACAGGAACTCACAGCCCCTCATAATGCATCTCAAAATGGTGCAAGTGAGCGGATGAATCGAACTATTCAGGAGAAGGTTCGATGTATGTTGTCTTATGCTGCATTACCCCATGGCTTTTGGGCAGAAGCCGTGCAAACAGCAGTTCACATTATTAACAGGTCGCCAAACAAGGCTTTGGAGTTGAAAGTGCCAGAGGAGGTGTGGTCTGGCAAGCCACCTTCATATAAGCACTTACGTGTATTTGGCTGCGAGTGCTTTGCTCATGTACGCAAAGAACTGCGCACCAAACTGGATCCAAAGTCTATCAGATGCATCTTTATGGGTTATGGTGACGAAGGTGAAATGGGGTACAGGTTATGGGATCCCGCTAAATGGAAGATTATACGCAGCAATGATGTCATCTTTAAAGAGGATAGTGTACACAAGGAACCCGTGCAACCTGTGGAATACAGGAGGGTTATTTATGATGATGTTGGACAGCAAAGAATGCCCATTTATATGCAGTAGCAGGCTGCTGCAGATAACCCTGTTCAAGAGGGTATACAGGCTGAAAATCAGCCAGATAATTTTGCCAATGATGCACCACTGGATATGCCAGCAGATGGGGCTGTAGAACAGCCAGATATGGTGGTACAGCCACCCGTCATGCATGACGAACAAGCTGGACAGCAGCCTAATCCGGAACATTTTGTTAGGAGGAGCACCCGTGTACAACGGCCTCCTGCCAGGTTTGTTCCAGGAGCCAATAATGTGGCTGATTTTATCATGCTGATAGATTGTGGTGAGCCTTCCAGCTTCAAGGAAGCTATGGGAAGAACAGAGAAAAGGAAGTGGGAGAAAGCCATGCAGTCTGAAATGGACTCTCTACTTCAAAATGATACATGGGACTTGGTGCAGCTACCTGCAGGCAGAAAGGTTTTGCCATGCAAGTGGGTTTACAAAGTCAAAGTGGATTCAAATGCTTTACCGAGGTATAAGGCCAGATTGGTTGCCAAGGGATTCAAGCAGGAGAAAGGTATTGACTTTGATGAGATTTTTTCCCCTGTAGTCAAGATGACTACTTTGAGAGCAGTGTTAGCTCTTGTTGCTCATGAGGACATGGATTTATGTCAGATGGATGTGAAGACTGCTTTTCTTCACGGAGATCTACATGATGAGATCTATATGAGTCAGCCAGAGGGATATGCTGTTAAAGGGAAAGAGCAGCTTGTGTGTAAGCTCAAGAGGAGCTTGTATGGACTCAAACAGGCGCCAAGAGAATGGTACAAGAAGTTTGATGCCTTCATGCAGTCCCAAGGGTATCATAGGTGTGAGACCGATCATTGCTTGTACACCAAACGGGCAAAGGATGGCAGTTTGATGCTACTCATTCTATATGTGGATGACATGCTTATTGCCAGTAAATCTCAGCATGAGATTAGTGCTTTGAAGAAACAACTGCATAAGTCTTTTGACATGAAAGACTTGGGTGATGCAAATCATATTCTTGGCATGCGGATTACTCGTGACAGGTCCAAGGGACTTTTGTTTCTGTCACAGAAGGAGTACATTGACAAAGTACTGCAGCGGTTTAAAATGGAGGGGGGGAAGTCTATTAGTACCCCGTTGCCTCCACATTTAAAACTCAGCAGTAAGGATAGCCCCAGATCAGATGATGATAAGGCTGAAATGGCCAAGGTTCCGTATGCATCTGCAGTTGGTTCTTTGATGTATGCCATGGTTGCCACTCGTCCGGATATTGCCTTTGCGGTGGGAGTCATCAGCAGGTATATGGCAAATCCAGGCAAGAGGCACTGGGAAGCAGTGAAAGGTGTCTTGAGGTATCTCAAGGGTACCAAAGACTTGTGCATATGCTATGGTAGGCAAGATGCATTGGTGCATGGTTTTACAGATTCAGACTATGCAGGGAATGCAGATAACCGGAAGTCTACTACCGGTTATATTTTCACATTTGCAGGAGGTGCTATATCATGGGTGTCTCGGTTGCAGAAATGCGTTGCACTGTCAACTACTGAAGCTGAATATGTTGCAGCCACTGAGGCTTGCAAGGAAGCAATATGGCTTACTCGGCTGGTGGGAGATTTGGGCATTACAGGAGATATGCCAGTTTTGCATTGTGATAGTCAGAGTGCTATCATGTTGGCAAAGAATCCGGTCTTTCATCAGAAGACCAAGCACATAGATGTGAAATATCATTTCATCAGGGAGGTACTGGAAGACAAGCGACTTGAGCTTGTGAAGGTGCATACTGATGATAATCCTGCAGATTTGCTCACTAAGAGTTTGCCTGCAGAGCGGTTTGCACATTGCCGCCACATCATGGGATTAGGATGAGACCATTCTTATTTTATGGTCTTGTATACAGTAACTGTATATTGCTGTAATTTTTATTCTTTTCTCCCCTTTAGGCACATTGGCCTTTAGGTGGGAGGTTGTTGGGGTAAAGGCACATTGCCACCCCTTTATTAAAGATATGACACCTATGACTGTCTTAAGACAGTCATAGGGTGAAAAACCTAATCCTAATAAAACCTATGAGTTTGTGGTGTGGCTCATCACTTCACACCCGCATCTTTGGTGTCTACACTCTCTCTCTGACTCTCTCCCCCTTGTGCTTCTGACTCTTCCTTCCCTCTCATAAGACTTCCTACGCTGAATTAAGAACTCCAACACCTTGATTTGTATCACCAAATTTGATGGAGATGACTACAATCCGTTATCAGGACATTTTCCTATAAAAACATGTTATCCCTTAAAGCCTTTGCTTTGGCCCATTTGTTGACATAGTCAATTTCGACCACTCGTTCGATGTTGGTGACTTTGAATGGTCCTAAGAATCTAGTCCCCACTTTTGAAAGGGTTCCATAGTTATGAGTGATTCCGTGGCATCCGCTTTTCAAACTTCAATTTGCCCACTCACTGGCATATATCACATCTTTTACAATGCTTTAGGGTGGAGTAGTTCTTCTTTGCCATCAGCTCACATAGAAGATTGAAAAATCTATGTTCCCTTCAGATTAAGTTAAAACCGACCCAATGCCACATGGAAAATCTTGTTCTGATCGGGCTTTCTAAATATCGATGCCTTCATTGCCATCTCTTGGAGAATTTGGAATGCTTCAGCTTGCTTGTCATTCCATTCGAGCTTCATTTCCTGCTTTCTAAGCTGACGTAGTGGTTTGGCCACTCCAACAACTTCTTGATGAACCTCCGATAAAAATTCAAGAATCCTACAAACAAGCAAACTTGCTTGACTTTGGTCGGCTCCTTCATCTTATGAATAGCATCAATCTTAGTTCCTCAATCACGATCCCTTCATTCAAAATGGTATGCCCCAACAATACTTCTAAAAAGACACAAAACACACATTTAAAGGGATTAAGGGAGATGTGGGAGTCCTTGCAATGTTGGACCACCTTTTCCAAACACTCCAAGTGTCGGCTTCATGCTGTACATTTAAAAGCCATCTAGAAAGATTGCTAGAAATTCATTGATGTACTCTTGGAATATCTCCACCATGAAGCTCTAAAATTTTGATAACACAAATTATAACCCAAATAGCATCCCTTTACTCAAGGATGCCTCCCATTTGTTGGTGAAAGTGGTCTTCTTCCTGTCTTCATCAGCCAGGGTAATCTGGTTGTACTCAATGTACCCATCCATGAACAAATACATCTCATGTCCGCAACATTATCTAGAATACTATCAATGAAGGGGACTGGAAAAAAGTATTTGATAGTTTGTTTATTCAACTTCCTATAATCCCTAGACCCCTGAGCTTTCCATTCTTCTTAGGCCTTATGACAGTGGGGAAAAACCATTCGCTTCGGTCCATAGCTTAAATGAACCCTGCTCTTAGTAATTGATCAGTTTTGTCCTTGACCAACTTACAAAGTTGGGATTTAGTATCTTTGCTATCTAATCCGCTTTGCATCTTGGGATTAGTTGCTCAATCAAAGTGGTGTGTACGCCCTTTATATCTGTTTCCTACACAAAAACATCCTTGTATTGCGAGAAACATCGCGACTCTGGGGTTCAATAGTATTCTTGATCTCTTGCTCTCTTCTTAATGAATCTTCGGGCTCAAAGATAAGGAGTATGAAACAAGGAGAAGATAATAAAGGTGTCGAGTATGCACTTAGCATGGTGTGGGCCATCATACAAGACACACATGGAATCTCAAATATCTTATATGTATAATATGGACTGTAGCCAATACTACATTCAAACACAATACACATACCTTTAAGTAAGCCTTTACTATTTTATTTCAAATTTTATATGTAATACAATATACATACTTGAATATTCATATACCGATGAATTTATATAATGTAAGTTGTTACCAAAATATTTCAAACTTTGTATGTACTTTATATTAACAGACAAAACCTCCAAAAAAATCACGCATTGTTACTCAACAAAGTTCGTGAAACGCATTTTGCAAAAATGTTTCTAGTGATACCGGTCTTTGCATATACTCATGTTCTACAGTTAGCTCCTAACTACTGAGTACCTAAAACTACAAAGCGTGTTAGATATAATCAAAATTAATTACAATTTTACCATCTAAATTGCTCAAAAAAAAGAAGTGGAAAGACTTACAAGCACACTCAATTGTCTAACAGCTGGAAAGATTTCACTGTCTAACAGATTTTAAAAAACCTTTGATTAGTTCAAATTGTTCAAATTTGTAGAAGAAGAAAGAAATGGACTGTTACAGATGGAATAACACGGAAGGAAGTCCCTTCGTCCCTAACAATCAAAACCTCGTCACTCCTGTCACGATTGACACCACCTGGCACATTCAACTGAAACACCATAATGTTCAGCACTTTATTCTATACATCCAAACTGATGCAGTCAACTGTGAGTTATTTTTTCTTTTAAGGTTACAAACACATACTTTGGCTCACATTGAGTATACAAAGCTACTGTTACAAGACTTGAGCAAGTGCAGATGTATGTCTTACTAACCGTAACCTTTGCTCTTGAAATAGACTTGGCTTTTGAGTCAATGACATAAATTTGTTCAAAATCGCATACAAAATTCCAAGCATCTGATCTTCTATTCTTGAAATGCTTTATAAGGAATATCTGCATATTTAACACACACAGAATAAGTTCCTTCAAGAAAAAAGTTCCATACTAGTAGGAAGTAGCACACTCACCAAACAAAGCATCATCATTACGGATACAAATAAATGTTTGCATTATTATCAGAACACCAGCATTCTCCACATGCACACAAGTTCAAGTTGTACCGAAACCTTTTGAAGGAAAAGCATCAGAACGGTTTAACCAGTACGGATTTAATCACTTCACAACAGGAAATGTTGAAGAGGTAAGAGGAGAGGAAAGAAGGAAAGGACTGTGAGAACTCAAAAGGAATGCAAGAACAAGAGAAAAGATTCACAAAATGGAAGGGAACTCAAGTGTATAAAAAGGGAAGAGAGAAAGTGAAAGAGAAGGTTGCAGCCATGGCTTGAAGGTAGGCTTTATTTGATGTAAGAGCCCTTCCTATGCCTCTTTCTATAAAGAGAGTAGTGGGTTCCAGATATGTGAAACCGGTAAATGTAAATCAAGGAAATCTAAATGCTAGATATTCAGTAATTAAGAAAAAGAATGCAAGAAAGTTTGAAGATAATACAAAATAGGGAAAAAAAATCAGTAAGACAAAATTGAATCCGTGCTAAAAAAGGCTATAAAATGTACAACATCCAACAAAAGATAAAGAGTGGAGTACAGTGTCCAATAAGCAAAGACACAAAACCGCCGACAATCAGTACACAGCTGTAATGTTTGTGACTGAACAAGAATGTTGATATAGGACATCAGGATAATGAGTCTAAAGCAAGTAGGCTGAGAAGAACAAAACAAAGATAAAAGATACCACAGAGAAAGAAAGAAAGAAAGCTTATTAATGTCTACAAAAGACCAAATGGTCTATGAGACAAAAAAGAAACCAGATACAATAAACCTAAGGGTGGGGCCACTAAAATTGGCACCCCTACCCAAGGTGGATGCTAGATCACAATCCAAGGCCTAGATTTTCGTGTTAATATTGTCGTACTGAAAAATGGAGGGAGGAAACATACCATATGAAAGCTTCTAGGAAGACCATGTTCAAAACCGCCCTTGTCAAACAGGATTGAGGTGCATCCAAGATAAGTGTTCAGAGCGGGAAGAAGAAGTTCAAATTGGAGATGATACCAAAGGTAGTGTTGAAGAAGGAAGTATCTTTGTTGATGG
The DNA here is from genome assembly GCF_047967505.1 of Dipteris shenzhenensis. Lineage (NCBI taxonomy): Eukaryota > Viridiplantae > Streptophyta > Polypodiopsida > Gleicheniales > Dipteridaceae > Dipteris > Dipteris shenzhenensis. The sequence goes on from NC_141613.1 coordinate 1,668,836, forward strand.
CTCAAGGTGTGAATGTGGTGTCAAAGTAAGAAAATGATGTCAAAAGGCAATTCTTAAATGCCAATCCATGCATTGTTCAAATTTTGAAAGTTGATGTGAGCCAAATCGTTCAATAATACGTACAAGGGAAACAAAGCCAATTCAGGTGTTTGTTATTTCCGCTGTAATCAATTCCAAACAGAAACGGAAGAAAACAAAAGAACAAGTGACGGATTTGGAACCAGACTCCGATACCGAGTTTCTCATCATAAGACATGGAATGAGGATGTCATCAAAAAAGACAAAGCAACTACGAAGAACAAATACAGAGAATATCACATGTCAAAGAGGAATGATCTCCCAAAGCTCAATTTGGTATGGAGGAAAATCCAAAAAACCATAAAAATCAGTCTTCATGTGGGAGGATAGTTCCAGAATGCCTGATAACATTGTTTACGGAGATCAACGACATTTTTGCATGGGAATACATAGATATGAAGGGTAATGATCCAATGTGTGTGTGCACCAAATCAATTTAAAGAAAAATGATGTTCTCGTAGTCCAGCAACGTTATAAAATGAATCCAAATTTTGCCAAACAAGTCAAGCAAGAAATTGACAAACTATTGAAGGTTGTCTTCATTTATCCTCTTGAGAAAGTGACATGGCTTTCAATACTCATAGTAGTCCAAAGAAGAACGAGAAGTTGCAGATTTGTGTGGATTACAAAAAACTTAACATGGCTACTATTACAAATCTATGTTTTGCAATACACTACCAAACACGAAGTGTACATATGGATTCAGTGGCACAATCTGATCCAAATGGCGGAAGAAGATAAGACTAAACCGTTTTTATGATAGAATGGGGAGTGTTTGCTAGTCATGTGATGGGTTTCGGTTTGATGAACGCACCTCTAACATTCCAAATCTGGATATAGAAGGTATTCATCCCATTCTTGACAACACATGCAAGTCTTTATGGATGACTTCAGCGTGTTTGGGAAAAGGGACTAGCACATTTCTCAACTCAGACTTTGTTTTGATAAGTGAGATCTTCCAGATTAAGCCTGAATCCAATAAAATGAGTATTTGTGGTGTGCAGAGGTGTCCTGTTAGCCCACATCACTTCTGCAGATGGAATGGCGATTGATCCTCCGGAAGTGGAGGCCATTTATGATGCAACCTTGGAATTAAAGAATGATGTGATTTATCAGGCAGGTGAAGTGGCATAATAGGCTTTTCAAGTACTTGTCATCTGTTTGCCATCCACTCACAAAACTTACATAAAAAGGATATTCCTTGTGCTCGGGCGGAAGAGTAGAAAAAGGCATTCTGACGGTCATGGCCCCAATATTGCAACCGCCGGATTGGATTTTTTACTTCCATCTGTTTGTCAACACATCGAATATTGCAATCGAAGTAGTGCTGATACAGCCAAGACCAAAAGGATGGTATCAGCCACCCTATTACGCAAGCCGAACCTTGACACTAGTAAAAAGAAAATACTCTTCTACAAAACAAGAATGTTTAGGCATGGTGTAGTGCGAAGCATGTTCTATCCCTATTTGCTTGGAAATAGGATTGTGCTTCATGTGGATCATCAAGCCTTGTACATGGTGAATAAGCCGTAATCCATACGGAGACTTGCACTCTAGATCTTATTACTACAAGAATTTGATTATATGGTCATTCACACACCAAGAAACCAGTATCTAATAATGGAATGCCTAGGCAAGTTTAAGTTCGAACAGATACCGACAGAAGGCATAACAGTCAATTTACCGGATACAGAATTGTTTCACGTGAAAGCATCCGCAAGACGCACTGCATGATCAGCTGTTGCAGTTCCTTCCAAATGGTGCTCTCTCAAAAATCATGTCAAACGTTCAACGAAGGAGACTCGCTTTGAAGAGAAAGTCATTCATAGTGCTAGCAAGAGCACTATGCAAACGTGGTATTGATCAAGTACTCCGATGCAATGTTTCGAAACACAAATAGAAAGCCGTACTACAGGATGCACATCAAGGTGTTTCTAGAAGCACTTTTCAAGTGAGAGAACGGCCAGAAAGATCTTTCAAGCAAGTTTGTGGTGGCCTACAGTAATCATCAAAGATGCCCATGAACTTGAATGCTAGTATTATCACAGAGAAGGACATCCTATGAATGCAAATCAGATGCCATAAAATCCAGTGTTACCTCTGGAACCTTTCCAAAAATGGGGGTTGGATTTTATAGGACCTTTCAAACCAATGGCACAATTTACTGGCAGCAAATAAAGGTTAGTCCCAACAGATTATTGTACCAAGTGGGTTGAGACGCGAACTCTTACAGATAATCATGCGGACAACATGGCAAAGTTCCTATATCGGTTTAGATGCCCCATCGAATTAGTTTCACATCAAGGTGGACATTTCCTAAAAGAGACTTTGTTGCTTGATACGGAGTGGGAAAACAACAAAAATAACGTGATCAAAAAGATGCATGTGCATATGATCTCGCATAGGTAATTTATGACTTATCACACGCACGTGAATGGTCAAGCAAAAAGTAACAACAAGCTGATGAAAAGGATTCTCAAATTGACGGTTTTTGAAAACAAGAAAGATTAGGATATAAAATTGGATTCTGCGTTGTAGACGTTACACGCACATCTTTCAAGGTCATTACAGGAATGACCCCACTGATATTAGTTTATGGAGTAGAAGCACTGGTGCCAATGGAATTTATATCATCCACTTTACGAATTGTAGCAAAAAAGCGAAGTTTGGAAGAGTCAGCGGAGTTCCGACGACACCAATTGCTACAGTTGACGAAGATCTACTGCTTAGTTCATATACAACTTAGGTTATCCAGAAGAGGAGAAAGGCCTCGGTAAACTGGAACATTAAGTTTAAAATCTTTAAAAAAGGGTATTTGGTCTTTCAAGTATAATTCCAAATCGCAAAGATTTTTTGGCAAACTAAAACTCCGATGCAACGGACCGTTCCATAATATTTAGGAGTTGGGACAAGGAACATTCGGGATTGCGGATCTTCATGGTAATGTCTTGGAAAAAGTAGTGGACAGACTTCACTTGAAATCGTATGTCGGGATTCGTGGAGCTATCAATCAGTCAAGGCATGTGGTCAGTGTGTGGAAGTGATAAGACATAGTCCATATTGCAGTATTTTATTGAATGACTAGTGGCGCGTGTTGAGTAGCCAAACTAGACCTTTGAGTTTCAATTTCTCTGAAGATCAGTGTCAGTTTTGATTTGTGCATGTCCTCTGTCGAATCGCTGCCAGCGCTGTCCAACATGAGAGGAGAGATCAAGATGCTGATGTACCCGAAGAATCGCAAATCAAGGTGAGGCAAGGAGTATCTCGTCTAGCATGCAAGTAGCTTCTGATTCCAAACGCTTTCAAACACGGGAAGTGCAAGGTTTTCTTAGAATATCATCTGAATGAGGAGATTGAATTGCATGAATATAGTTCTTTGCCTTGGTGGAAGTGAACAGTCAATCTACAGGCTGCAGAACAGTTTCGTATTTTGCAAAATTTCGGAGCGTGTTTTAACTTCAGAAGTTTAGATTACTGAGGAGCTTATTGCAGAATTGTACAAATTACCATTACTCCCTGATGCTCATAGTAAAGCACCCATTAAGTGTACAGAAGAACTAATGATTAGGAAGTCTGGCAGAGCAATCACTGCACGGCATTATTATGTTATCAGGAACTGTAGAAGTGCCAATAAAAAAAAAAAGCTGTTGTGGTACTTGGAGAGAGATTTACTTCTCACCAAATAAACTTATTTCTCTATAGATAATTATTCATTGCTTTATACAACAGAGCAAGGGAAAAAAGTGAATTGGACAAAATTTGTGCACTCACGGATTTTGGGTGAGATATGAGGGAAGGACAAGAGGAGAAGCATCCAACACTCTAAGTTGAGACCATTTTTAGCAGCTCTGTTTTCTGTGGTTGAAGTTATGAATGCACCTGCTAAGCCATTAGCAGTAACAACAGAACTAAGTGCTGAAGTAGGTAGTCTATTAGGGGAAGAAACTCACAAGGGTTTGTTAATAGCAAGGTACACTAATGAAGAAATGAATTTATTGTTTGACAAGAAGCCAGAAGATGAAACCAGCCTTCAATTATTTCAAAGGGCAGTAAAACCATGAGGTAACCAGTCAACACTGTTACAATAACAATTCAGCAAAAGTATTACTGGCACATTGGGAGCTACAGTGCCCCTGCTAAAAAACAAAGACATACATTGGCCCCAAACCTTGGCGCCCCTTCCGGTATTTCTTTAATTAAGTGAGAGACCCAGAATTCCAGGCTACATAAAGGATACATCCCTTCTTACAACTAGGGTATTCCACATCCCAGTGGGCGTCCACATACCCCACAAAGCCTTTACTATTCGCTGCTCTCACCACTCCTGGCAGTAGGTCTCCATCCCTAGTCCAGGTCAAAGCAGAAAAAGAAAGCATACACAAGCTCTCTCCTCTGACCAGGACTGCCATGACCAATTGTCTCTCACCCTATGGGTCGCACATATCCTGACACAATAACTTGTTTCCCAAAAGAGGTCTAGCATCACAATACACACAGAGACAGCCACCCTTGCCACCTCCTCTACATTCGAATGAGCCCCTTCCCTAGATGATTGTAGTATGCCCCCATATCCGGATGTAAACAAGCCAGTGCGGGGGCCCAAGGCCTCACATCTCGAGCTTCTCATAAGGGAGCTTATCTAAACCCAGTCTTAGAGAAACAATGCTTAATAGATGCTCAAAACCTGGTATGAGAATGGTAAGATAAATTTGAGCATAGACTCAAGGTCAACATAGGGTCGGATACCATCCACCCTGACCATTTTACTACTCATAGGGGAGCAAAGGCACTTAGGGTGCCAAAGAGAGTGGAAGAAGAGGAACCACCCACTATGATAACTCAGAGGTTTTGGATTTGATGCAACGGATGTTTCAAGAGGACCCAACTCAGAATGGTCGTGCCCGTTTCCTTCGTACCTTGAAGCTAAAGAAAGAGGGATGTTGCTTCATTTGCGAGGAGCGGGGCCACACTAGGAATGATTGTCCTAGGCGCAAGAACCATAAGCAAGCGCCGGGACCGAAGCTCCAGGCAGGTCCGAGTACCAAAGCTAAGGGAGCTAATCAAGTTTCGATGACAGGTATTTCTGTAAATGTCATTACCTGCCCACTTTCTTGTAATTGCACTTTTAATACTTCGTTATTTGGTTCCCATGATCTTTTCCAAGTTTATGGAGAAGTTAGGGACCAAAGAGTTCACATTCTCTTTGACCCGGGCAGCTCTCACAACTTTGTTATTTACAAACTTGTGCAGAAGATGGGGCTGTCCATGATACCTAGCGATCACACCTATGAGGTGCAGCTTCCAGCTGGGAAGCAGTTTTGGGATTGCAAGATTGAAGTGCTTTCTATCCGGATTCAAGAATACACAACGGCTCTTACGTGCTATGTCATGCACTTGGAGCATCTGGACTTGTTAATCGGAATCGAGTGGTTTAAAACCCACGATATTCGGATTGGATGGAGGGAACATACTCTTTCTTTTTTGGATAAGGACACCCAATTTTGTATTCAGTGTGATAATATTCCCTCTTCTCAGGGACCTATTGTATCTGCGATGCACCTTCGGAATATATTAAACACTTCTCATTATGATGTCTATCAGTGTGTTTTGATTTTGCTTTCTTCATTTGTTGTCTCTGTTAATAACAAGAACGATTTAAGTGTGTTTGAACACCGTGAATTGAGAACGTTGTTAGATGATTTCACCAATATATTCCCTGCTTAACTGCTAATACCTTCAGAAGAAATCTTGTGTCCTAAGTAAATGATCTCCTTCATAAAGAAGTCACATTTACTCATCTTGGCATAGAGCTTATGCTGTCTTAGAATAACTAAGACAATCCGGAGGTGTCCTATGTGATCCTCTAGCATTTGGCTATATACCAAGATGTCATCTAAGAACACTACAACGAATTTGCCCAGAAAATCTCGGAACAAATCGTTCATCATTTGCTGGAAGGTGGCAGGAGCATTGGTCAAACCAAAAGGTAATACAAGAAACTCGTAGTGGCCATACCTAGTTCGGAATGCGGTTCTATCTACGTGTTTAGCATAGATACGGATTTGGTGATAACCCGTACGCAAATCAATCTTAGTGAAATACTTTGCTCTGGCCAATCGGTCTATCAGATCATCGGAACGCGGTAGAGGGTATCGATTCTTAATTGTCACTTTATTCAATCGTTTATAGTCAATACACATTCTCCATGAAGTATCTTTCTTCTTTCTTAAGAGGACAGGTGCTCCCCAAGGTGATTTACTTGGGCGAATATAGCCCATATTCAAATAATCTTGTAGCTGTGAAACTAACTTATCCTCCTCAAGTTGGCTCATCCTATAAGGTGGAACACTAATAGGTTGAGCCCCAGGTACTAAATCTATGTGATGGTCTACTGCCCGTTCTAGAGATAAATTGATCTGGATCGTATCCAAAAGGTTTTAGAATGGCCTATCCCTCAGACTGTGAAACAACTTCGTTCTTTCCTAGGATTTACGATATTTCTACAGAAGTCTGTGCGTGATTATTCACACATCACGGCACCCCTGACAAACATATTGAAAGGTCGTGGACATAGGTCTACCCAACCGATCTCTTGGAATGATGCATTGAACAAGGCTTTTAAAACCTTAAAGTTAACTATCAAGGAAGCACCCGTTCTTGCATTACCCGATCCTACCCGGCCTTATGTTTTAGAGGCCGATACGAGTGATTTTGCGATTGGGGCAGCTTTATTCCAAGAGGGCAGACCGGTAGCTTTTGAGAGTAAGAAGCTAAACGACACCCAATATCGTTGGCCCACACTAGAAAAAGACCTCTATGCAATCGTGTATGCACTGAAGGTTTGGAGACACTACTTGTATGGTTCAAAGTTTCTTGTATTGACTGATCATCAGTCAATCAAGTATGTGTGTGATAGGTTTGAATTGAGGGGACGGAAAGCTAGATGGGCAAAATTAATGCAAGATTTTGATTTTGAAATACGTTATCAGAAGGGTTCGTTGAATAGTGTGGTGGATGCCTTAAGTCGAGTCAAGTTTGTAAATGCTATGTCATTTACGGAAATATCCTCAGACCTATTTCAATCCTTGAGAGGGCTTTGCGCAACTGATAGTCATTTCAGTTCTTATTAGCAGAAAGTCCAGGATGGGAGCTCCATGGTTGACCAAGACTCAGGGATTGTGCCCCCTACGGTACAGGCGGCGAGAGGTCAGTGGATGATTAGGAACGGCTTGCTGTTCCGAAATGGAAAGATTTGTGTGCCAGATGTTCTCGAACTTCGATCCAAGATTCTCTGGGAGTGTCATGATGCTCCTAGTGCTGGACATCCGGGTATACATCGGACTCTGTCTCTTGTGAAGCATACCTTTTATTGGCCTAAGATGTGTGCATTTATTGAAAACTATGTGGTAGGTTGCCCGGTTTGTCAGGTTACTAAGGCAGAACGCCTTAGAAGTGCGGGTTTATTACAGCCATTGCAAATTCCAAGAAATAAATGGAAAAGTATTTCCATGGATTTTATTACTGATTTGCCTCGAATGCGCAAGGGTCATGACTCCATTCGGATCATAGTCGACCGTTTGACAAAAATGGCTCGATTCTTACCTACTAGAACAACTATTTCAGCTGTTCAGCTGGCTCATGAGTTTGTGGACCACTTGTTTAAGCTGTATGGTTTGCCCTCTAACATAGTCAGTGACAGGGACTCAAAGTTTACAAGTAACTTTTGGACACTTGTTTTTGAGAAGTTAGAAACTACTCTAAGTTCCTCAAATCATGCACAATCAGATGCACAATCAGATGGCAGTACAGAGAAGGTCAACCAATTGGTTGAAGATATGCTTCGGGCATATGTTTCTAAGAGACAGTCTTCATGGGAAGATTATCTATCTATGATAGAATTTGCTTATAACAATGCAAAGCATTCGAGTACTGGTTACAGTCCTTTTATGCTTATGTACGGGTTTCAACCTAAGTCACCAGTTATGGTTGGGTTAAAGGGAATCCAAAATGATGCTGCAAAGACCTTCTTACTAGACATGTAGAAAATGTTGCACTTTGCCAAGGAGTCTATTAGAAGTGCCCAAGATCGGGACAGATTTTATGCTAATAGACATCGTTCACCTAGAGAGTTCTCTGAACGAACGATGATACATTTGCGAATTCCCAAGGAATCCAAGAGCCTAAGTACTGGTTTGGTTCCGAAGTTATCCCCCAGATACTGTGGTCCGTTCAAGGTTATTAAAAGAATTGGACCACTTGCATATAGACTAGAATTGCCTCCTAATGTTAAAGTACATCCAGTATTTCATGTTAGTAGACTGAAAGAAGTATTGGGTGCAGATGATCAACTTGTTTCTCCTCAAGAAATAATAGAAGTTACAAATTTGACTTTTATTCCACATGAACCTGAGTGTATTCTTGAATTTCGCGAAAGACAGATTCGTACTAGAACTATCACAGAATACAAGATCAAGTGGAAGGATCGTGTTGAGGAGGATGCAACATGGGAGACATTACAGAACCTCCAAAGGACATTCCCGGGTTTTTTAGCGAACTCAGGAGTGAGTTCTTAGAGGAGGGGAAGTATGTCATGTGCACGGATTGGTAACCGACGTGTGCTGGGTACACAAGACTAGCTCAAGTAGCCTGGGGAGGCTTAGAGCTAGGCAGGCTTGATTCTCGGGTTGAGTAGCAAGGGTACAAACCAGTTAGAGGTCTTCGCCATTTTTGGCGCTTGGGGCCCGAGTCTATATAAGGAGCCCAAAGGTTCAGTTCTCAGGGAGCCGATGGGAGCAAGTTTCGTTCCCAAGTGCTAGGTCTGATCCTGGATTGAGTCATGGACGCGCGCCTGCATCATAGTATAGCCCAAGGCCCAGCCGCAGATCCCAGGCTTCACAACGCCACCAAGTGGTATGGGACACCAGGCTGGTTAGGATCTGGTTGGGAGTTCGTGCCAGTAGCTCAGCTCGTGGCTCGGAGGGGACATCTCCTGATTCGGGATCACATCTCGTAGATGTCATGGTTGGGTGGTGAGCAGCCTACTCAGTTTTCTCACGTTGGTGTGTTCTTGTGTTTGCTTGCAGATCAGAGGTCTCAAGAGTGTTGGGGTCGTGTCAGGCTGGCGTCGAGAGAGAAAGTGAATGATAGAATGATGATGTCGCTCGGCATGTTTGGATCCATCCCTCCTCCTCCGTAGTCTTCATGATGTGGCCCGCTATTTGACAAGCACTATCGTCACTCTAGTGGTCTGTCTATCCACATCGAAGAGAGATGATATGTCTACAGCCCTCATGTGAGTGTCCACTCACGGTCGGATCTGTCGAGTTGTGTCCTCTGGCTCTCTCCTACATCTGATCCCTTGCTGTCCCTGGCTCGGGTTATCGGAGAAAAATCCATGATCTGCTCTAACTGAACTCGGCCGGTCCCTCATGTGCTCTCTTGTGTGCTCATATGAGCTGATCTCTGTGTCTCTGGGCCTCAAGAAGAAAAAATAGCCACCCATTGCCGGCCGAAACCAATACTCGAAAAGACAATGGTGTCATCCATGAATGTCATAGTATACAGAGCATCTCAAAGCATAGTGATCCTTTGTGTCAGTCTCCTGCATATCATATAAATTACAAATCCATCTCTCGTGTGAGATGGCTTCTACTCATCCTCTCTCAATCCACAGACATGTGGGAGATGGATCTAGGTGTAGCCTGGTGGTTAGAAGAACCCCTCCTTTGAGATCCATAAGCAGCGGTTTCTATACATTGGGCCACTGATAGGGATGTGGACCTCCGCTCGAGAAACTTCAATAAAATCCTAGGAGTTGTTACTAAACAAAATGTTCAGTAGTTCTCCCTCATTCTGACGGATAAAGTCTCTCTTCTTCCAATGTAATAGGCTACGATATTCTTGTGTAGTCTCTGTGTCGCACTAGGAAGATGATGCTTGGTCTCGAATCTAAGCTAACAGTGCAAGGACTTACACTCATCATCATACCAACTAATGCATAGGACCAATAGGCGGGTGGATCTAGTGGTATGTGGGAAAGACTTGATGGCGACATCATGTAAGGAACGGGTGATAAGTGCAGCTCTGAACTCTAGAAGTGGGATATCATCAAGGTCCTCAAGCCTTAAAAAGGGGCGAGCGGCTAGGTAAGGGACAGAGTATGATCATAATAAATCTTGGAAAGTAGTGAAATGGGACGTGATGTGCTCTTTTGGTGGCGAGGGAATGGATTAGCTAAAGAACAGGTAGGTATGATTGGCTCCAGGGGTGGCTTGGGAATGGAGAAGTCTCTGATGTACGAGTTTGAGGCAGGAGATCTCATGATATAGTCAACTGGTCCCTCCTCCATGAGGGAAACAAGTGACCCACCAAAGGATGGCCATCTCTCTAGACCATTGAATGATTAGATCAGGCATTCTGCCCATATGAGGTGACGAGGGATCAACGATTTGTGAAATACTCATGAGAAACCTGCCTCATGTATATCGATGTCAAGTAACATAATCTAGTCATGCTGAAAATCAAAGATCGGTACCTGGCGGATGTTTCTCCATCCTCCCAAAGCTCCCTGGAAAAATGCAATGACTTGAGAGGAAAGTAGTAGACTGCAATAAAAATATCTAGAGGCCGATGCGCTCTTGATTCAGATCCAAATGAACCTGGCGTGTGGGTCACGTCTCTACCGTGATCATCCTTGTGAGAGATGATCTGTACAGAATTGCTACTCCACAAGATCCACATACTCTTCTGCCCTCCCTGACCTCGTCCCGACAGGCAAACTCCCATGTGTATCCACAAACTGGCGATAGCAGGCGCTCTAGGCTCTAATAAATCTCTATGTAGGAAACAATTTCTCGTCTTGTGTATGATTCCGAGAAATTCCCTGGCTCTGACCATAAGGTACCATCAAACGGCATAAGCCAGTCCTATGGGTCTCATAGACCCTGCATTCCTATGGGGGTGTGGCAACGGGCCCTTACCTAGGTCCAACCCTCACATACTACAGCCTATTTCCCCTCTGTAAGTGCAGCATTCCATTGCAATAAGAGCTCTCCCATCCCCTCTACTTATAGAGAAGTGAGGTCCTTGTCCATGCAAATATTTGGGTGGTCTTGCAAGGAAACACGTTTGCACAGTGCCGCTAGTCGGGCTTGAGTGTCTTTGAAGCGTATCACAAGAGGTTGATCTCTAGTAAATCTCGTATGACCATCCATGCACTCTCAATACAATGCTCCAGTACGCCTAGGGTGGAGGTAGCAAAGGTGGTAACGTTTGAAATAATTGAACTAGTGCGTGTGATCCCGCGGACCCTAACATTGAAAGCGGCTCTATGTTGTTGCTCAAGTAAAGTGGCAAAAATTGTTGCCTTCATAGGTCTCCGTTTCACAACATCCACCACTTAGAGGTCACCTCAATGACCGTCTCCATCATGGCAATCCTCTCCTCCAAACTGTAGGACTACTCCCTGGGGCTCCCTTTGTACGGCGTCAAGGGTCATCCATCTCCTTCTGAAGATCAACTGCTACTGTCTAGGCTGTTAAAAGCCTATAGACTTCAGCAGTTTGTAGTGCTCCAAATCCTTTGGGATCTTGAGACAAACAAACTGGCCTTCTACAACAAAAACTCGAGGCGAGTGCTTTTGATTTGAACTGAGCTCTATGAGCTCTATCTTGAGCTGGGCAAAGGTTCTCCTTCGCAGACTACAAAATATCATGTTGCAATTGCAAAAAATAAGTAGTTGCTCGTACCTTTATGTTTTGCATACCAACGGTCCACCGAGCCTTAGGCTGAAATACATACATAAACACAAGTGGACTCAGGTTCGTGGCTTAATGCTTTGCACTATTATATGCAAACTCAGCCATGGGAACCCAATCAGATTCCAAAAGTGATTAACTCATTCCCTCTGTCCATTTGACTCCGGTTGTTCATATGAATTCATGCTGAGTTTAATGTCCAACCTTTCACTTGTCAGCATAGGATCACGATCATGGTTGATAAAGACTAAACAATGTCTCCACCAAATACCCATGCCAATTGTGGAGCCTAAATTAGTCTAGGTTGGAACAAACCTGGCCATCTTAGTCAATCTATCCACAACTACCCATATGGAATCATGTCCATATCTAGTCTGCATTAGTCCAACAATAAAATCCATGGAAATACATTCCCATTTTTTATCTGGAACTTCCAACAAATGCAACAAGGTAAGCGTTTCGCTTTATTGACTTGGCATTGTTGACATTCTCGAACATATCATTTGATATCAGTCCACATCTTCGGCCAATAAAAATTGTACTTGACCAAAGCCAATGTTCGTTGGAGATCAAGGTGTCCGGCAAAAGGGATGTCATGACACTTGAAGAGCAGTTATATTCCTTATGTCTTGCACGTCTAGTATGCAGACTTTTCCCTTTCAAAACAAGAGACCATTCCAAATGGAATGCTCATCTTCGATATCTTTCCCCCTTAAATTTGAACCATCTGGTTTATCTAGGCATGCCTCCACCTGGACCTGTTGCCATTTACGTCTGAAATAATGATCATGCTCATACATGCCTTTAAGGGATAGAAAGAGATCAGTTTGGATATCAGTGAAACTCTAAAGTTCACAAAACCAATGCAAGTTGACGCATCAGCCACCACATTAGTGGCACCTTTTGTATTGGATTTCAAAATCGAAATCATGCATGAGCAAACACTCACTAGCCTTACGACCACGCAAAATCCAAAGCAGTAGAGAAGTATGTCAGTGATGTGTTGTCCATACTCACCACAAATTCAGAGCCATATAAATAATGCCTCCATTTCTTCAGTGCATGAACTACAGCAAAAAGCTCATTTTCATGCATAAAATATTTAACCTATAACGGAGTCACAAGCTGACTAATAAACATAATGGGATGAACACCCTTAAACGAAAAATCAGATTTTCTTTCTTTCAGCACGTCCTGCATGCAAGGATAGTACTGTAGATGGATCTTGTAACGGCACAAGACTAGCTACTGAAGCTGAATGCATAAGGTCTTGAATGTTCAACAACTATATTGCCCTTTTTCTGGCTGCTGCAAAAAGCACTCAGAATGCATCTGACTCCCTTTTCCTGAGCACAAAGGCATGCATTCCTTTACTTGTGCAAATCTCTGATTTTCTCTGATTTCTGCTTTTTCTGACAGTAAATACTCTCTCAGATAGGTGAAAACTGCTGGCAGAAACATGTCTTGCTCTGATACCAATGAAACCTCAGTCGTAAAATACAGCAGAGACTCTCTCATTTCTTTCCCTCTCTCCCTCTCTCAACAGAGACACTAGGGCCCAGGACAACAGTCGGGCTGGACCCCCCCGAAGGATTTTATTACTTGAGAGAAGATGAAGTACATAGTTCAGCGTAGAGCTGTACAAGTAGCCAAGTCTCTCCAACCGAAGTTGGCACATCTTGGTTAACCGTAGTTAGCCCTCTTGGCGCATGCCAAGTCTCGTTGACCGAAGTCAACACTCTCTGACCGTAGTCAGAAAGAGTACCCCAAGGTTGAAAAGAAAGGGTTTCAGCCTCAGAAGCCGAGGGATACTCAATTTTCAAAGACTAATAAAGACAAATCCCATTCACTCCTGAACAGATAGCTGAGTTTCGCAGAGATGGGAAATGCTTTAAGTGTGGGAAAGAGGGGCATGTTGCTGCCCAGTGCCCAGAAAAGCCTTCAACTTCGAAGGGAAAAGAGGCAGAGAAGCCACGGGGACCACAAAAGCCAATGGCAGAAGGATTTCCTGACATACTGGGTCATGCCAGAAGAATGAGAATTGCTGCTATCATGGGAACCCAGCAAGCGCTAATTTTATTTGATCCAGGGGCTACTGATAACTTCATATCAAAGGACCTAGCCCTAAGGCTGGAAATAAAGACGGAGGAGTTGGGCAGGGCTTTAGATGCCTATCAGATGTTCTGTGGAAACCCTGTGCCAATCACTCCCTTGATAGGGAAGCTCCGTCTTCATATACAGAGTTATGTGGATCAGGAAGACTTCTTCATTTCTCCACTGAAACATCGTGATGTAGTCATGGGTATGCCTTGGTTTCATCGCAAGGCAATGAAGTTGACTCTTCCTGAAAGAGTGCTGGAGTTTGTACATAGGGGCAAAGAATATCGTGTGGTTGCTAGGAATAGAGGGGAAACTATTCCCATTGTATCAAATAGTTCTGTTGGAAAAGAAATAAAGTCTGCAGTTTCAGCTTACATGATTTTTGTAAAAGAGAGAGATGTGGAAATGTATGCTGAAACAAATGAGGCAGATCAGAATAAATTTGAGTTTATTGAAAATTTTAAAGATTGTTTTTCTGACGCTTTGCCAGGGGAGCTACCCCCTGAGAGACCTGAGGATCATGGCATAGAACTCATTCCTGGAAGCGAGCCACCCAATAGGCCCCCATACAGAGTTAGTGCAACTTAGCGAGAAGAGATTATGACTCAGGTGTAGGACTTGTTGTCCAAGGGGTTGATTCAGCCCAATTCTTCTCCTTTTCGTTCCTCTGTATTGCCAGTACAGAAGAAAGATGGCTCATTCCGTATGTGCGTCGATTACCGCGCACTGAACAAAATGACCATCAAGAATAGATTCCCTATTCCGCGCATTGATGATGTGCTCGATCAGTTAAATGGAGCTTCAGTTTTCAGCAGGATAGACTTAAAGAGTGGCTATCACCAAGTGAGGATACAGCCTCAAGATGTGCACAAGACAGCGTTCTGCACTACTTTTGGGTTGTATGAATATCTGGTGATGCCTTTTGGATTGACCAATGCCCCAACTACCTTCAATAGGATGATGGATCGTATCTTCCGACCCTACAGACAGTTCACCAGTACCTTCTTCGATGACATAATTGTCTTTTCTAAGTCCGAAGAAGAGCACAAGGAACATCTTGCTATAGTGTTTCAAGAGCTAAGAAATCATCAATTCTATGCAAACAGCAAGAAAAGTGGATTTTTCTTGGAACAAATCCATTATCTGGGGCATATAATATCCAAGAATGGGATACAAATGGATCCAGCAAAGATCCGTGCCATTCACGATGGCCACAGAACTATGCATGAAGTTCGAAGTTTCCTAGGCCTGTGTTCTTACTACAGAAGGTTTATCAGGCATTTTGCGGATATAGCCGCTCCACTCCACGATCTTACTAAGAAAAATGCAGCTTTCAGATGGGGAATTCCTCAAAAGACAGCCTTCACCACACTCAAGGAGAGGCTAACTACAGAGCCAATCTTAATCGTTCCAGATTTGTATCAACCATGACCAAATGGGATGGACCTTTTCATGTGACGAAGAAATTCAAAAATGGATCATATCAACTTGAGGATTTGGATTGCCAGCAGCATAAGAATAGAGTCAATGGCTTCACACTAAAGAAATACTTTCATAGGATCATGAGTGTGGGCCGCTGTGGACCTACTGTGATGAAACCAGACAAGCCGAAAGACCTCATGGATGAGGATATCTCTGAAGAAATGCAAATCTTATATACCCCTATTTGCAAGACATGAATGTCTGCAGACTTGGGGATGGGCAAAATGATAGGACAAAATCTGTATCAAGTTTTTTAGCACTGTAAATAGCTGTGAGTAGGCACATAGTTGTATACATCTAGGGTAGGTGTGGGCTTTTGGCATTTGTGGATTTTTCTTTCACAAGCATGATGGACTGATGTATAGTTTTTTGAGACAATAAAGTATGTTTTGCAGGGACTTCATGGGAAATGATGAAATGCAATGTGGTTGTACCAGACTTCCAGAGCAAGGGTGTCTAGTGTGTGATCAAGTGAAATGTTTTTGGGGTCATGTAAAGTCAAGTCATGAAGGGTTTTTTTATACTTTCCTGAGTCAATGTGCACTTGCATGTTACAGGAATTTGATATGTTATGGTGTCCATGTCAAAGGGCTTTTCATGTGTGTGTACAGGGGTGCATGCAAGCTTGAATGTGCATGCTAATGTGTGTGGGAATTGTGTGACTAAAGGTCCAAAATGTGCATTTAATGTGATTTGGGGGAAATGTCTTAAGAGTGGTAAAATGTCACTGATGAGGTGGCAAATTAGGCTGAGGTGCCTGGACTGATTGAAAAGGCATCTTGCACATGCAAGGTGGCTACGTGATGGATGAAGGGGAGCTTCTAGGCTGTGAGCTGGAGCTACGTGGAAATGGCGGCTGGGAGCAGATTCGGTTTTACGCTGGAAGAATCTACGTAGGTAGGGGCTCTGAGAAATAAAGGTGGAACAATCAGAGAGGTTGGAGAGGCTCACAGTTGTTGATGGGAGGTCGTGCGTGAGCAGGAAGCTGAAACCTGTGCATGAAGACATCGTGTGTGTTGACAAAGAGAGCTTTGTGAGCTAGGGAAGTTGTGGTGGTGACTGTGTATGTGACAAGTCTGGGATTTCGACTGGAGGAGCTTGGAGTAGATGGGCTCCAGGTGCTTCATGTTGACAAACTTTATGACACAATTGGCTCTGGCTGGAGTCTTGTAGCAAACTCTATGGTAGTTGCTTGAGGTGCTTCTGCTGACTGGAGGTTTAGAGCGTCGCAAAGGCCTATGAGCGACAAAGAGTATGCACCATGCGCTTCTTGGTTTAATGGGGAAGGCGCGCTACTACACAGGCTGAAGGATCTTGAAGAGGCGTGAGCTCCATGAGCTGTATGAGCATGAGAGAAGTCGTGAATATGGAGATAAGCGACGAGCTGTAGCAGACTAGCGTGGAAAGCACTCGCTATTGCTCTTATTGGGAGCTGCTGGATTTGAGGAGGATGACTATGCGGGCAGTTTGCTTTGGAAGGAGCTATATTGCTGTGGTGTCATTTCTACTGGCTGGAGTTCCTTGGACGGAGGTTGTGTGTAAGAGGGTGCTGCAATGCGCACACGGGTTGGCTAGTTGTGGTGTGAGCACTCAGTTGCTTCAAAGCTGGAAATAGTGAGGCCTTTGGCCACAGGCGGGTGCCGGGTGTTGCTGCAAAGACCTCAACCGATAGAATCTCCAGAGATGGCGGGCTGCATCATTGCTAGTGCTCGATGATGATCTTGGGAAAGATATGATAAGGTTAGCTTGTGGGTTGATATCTTGAAGAGTCACGAAGATAGCCTTCATGTGGGCTGTGGGTTCATAGTATTCTGAGGCTGACTGTTTTCTGAGTTTTGGGGGGAGCTTCAGTCTGTTTCGGGCTGTGTAGTCTTTTGTCTCTCTTTGAGTCTGTGTGATCCATGTTCAGTCAGTTTTTTTTGTGGGGGTTTGTCTCGGTGCCTATTACAAAGACACATACTCTGGAATCTGGTTCATAAGCTCATCATCTACGAGCCTGTGAGAGATTGCGGAGAGAGAGAGAGCAAGAGAGTGAGAGCTTGAGAGCTGAAAGCTTGAGAGCTGAGTTGCAATAGAAGAGTGTAAAGAGTACAACTCAAAGAGTGAGAGAGAGGTTTTGTCCTAGTGACAAAACCCTAGTAGTCACTAACCATAGTCAATGAACTAACTACGGTTAAGGAGAAAAACCTCTTGAAGAGGGAAAGGTGCCCCTAACTAGCTTATTAAATTACATTGGTCACTGCTGAATTATATCTATAATTCTAACACCCCCCTGCAGTGCCAATGTCATGTACAAGGCTCATCAATCACCAAACGGATATAAGTTCAGGGCACTGCGAAATGCCTCAAACTTTTCACGTGGTAGTGCTTTGGTGAAAATATCTGCAACGTTGTCATGTGTGGACACAAAGATCATACTGATCTCTCCTGCATGCAACTTCTCTCTGACGTAGTGATAGTGAACCTCAATGTGCTTCGTGCGAGCATGAAACACTGGATTCTTGGCCACTGCAATGGCACTCTCACTATCAGTGAGAATTGGAGAAGGACCCTCCAAAGACAGATGAAGATCAGCAAATAGACGTCGCAGCCAGACACATTCAACTGTTGCTGTGAAAGCTGCCCTGTACTCAGCTTCACATGATGAGGTAGCCACTGTAGATTGTTTCTTGCTTAGCCAGGAAATGCAAGATTTACCCAAAAAGAAACAATTGCCACTAGTGGACTGCCTAGTGTCATAATCACCAGCCCAATCTGAATCACTGTAGGCATGCATCTGCAAGTCACCCCCCCTGGGAAATAGCAAGCCAAAAGACTTCGTGCCCTGCAAATAACGGAAGATGCGCTTAACTGCCTGCCAATGCATGCTCACCTGAGAGACTGCAAACTGAATATCAGGTCTAGTGTTGCAGAGATATATGAGGCATCCAACAGCCTGACTGTAAAGTGTAGCATCAACTAATTCTCCTGCATCATGCATTGTGAGTTTCAGCCCCGGCTCCATGGGAGTGGCTATGGGCTTACAATCATGCATGTTAAATCTGTCCAAGAGTTTCTGCACATACTTGGACTGAGACATAACAGTGCCACGTCTCTCATGAGAGAACTGGATCCCCAAATAAAAGTGAAGCAGCCCCAAATCCGACATGTCAAAGTTGGTCTGCAAATCAGCTTTGAAATCTGCAATTTTGTCTTCATTGGACCCAGTGAGCAGTAAGTCATCGACATAAAGAAGGATGACTAAAATTTCCCCCCCATCCATCTTGATGTAGAGGGTGCTC
Organism: Dipteris shenzhenensis; assembly: GCF_047967505.1. Taxonomy (NCBI): domain Eukaryota; kingdom Viridiplantae; phylum Streptophyta; class Polypodiopsida; order Gleicheniales; family Dipteridaceae; genus Dipteris; species Dipteris shenzhenensis. The sequence continues at coordinate 1,687,533 of NC_141613.1, forward strand.
TCAGTAGGACTATTGTGCAGCCCCTTGCTGGTCAAAAAGGCATGAATCTTGGCATACCATGCACGAGGGGCCTGTTTGAGCCCATACAAAGCTTTGTGTAGCTTGCATACCTGAAGTGCATTTGCTGTAATTTCAAAGCCTGGAGGTTGTTTGACATACACCTCTTCCAGCAAGTCTCCATTTAAGAAGGCTGTTTTTATGCCCAACTGATGAACATTCCACTCAAAATGTGCAGCCATTGCAATAACTGATCGGATGGTAGTCACCTGGGATGTAGGAGCGAATGTCTCCTCATAATCTATGCCCTTTTTCTGAGCATAGCCTTTAGCAACCAGCCTTGCCTTATATCTGTCAATGGAGCCATCTGGCTTCTGTTTGACCTTGAAAACCCATCGTGTGCCAATGGCATGTTTACTTGGTGGCAAGTCTACAACATCCCAAGTCTGATTTTTTTCAATGGACTGCAACTCATCGTGCATGGCATTCATCCAATGCACATTTTCCTTTGCCTCTTCGAATGTGGCAGGCTCCTCCTCATCAAGAAGAGTACCTGCATATGCTGATTCCACTGAATTAGCACCTTCCATGTGCCTTGCTGCACTGCGAGTCCTGCCAAGTAACGGAGCATCAATTTTACTGAGAGTCTGTAACAGCCAGTTTGGGACTGTTTTTGCTGCATGTATGTCTGCAATTTCTTGCTGCACCACCTATTCCACTGCCTGTGGAGGTGGCAAGACATCCTGTGGCGGAACTAAAGCATCGGGAGGTGGCTGTAAATTCTGATTTGCATCAGAAATATCAGCAGGGGAACCCAAGGCAATGGGTAGCAACCCCTCAAAGACATCCTCTGAAGAAGAAGGCATTTGAAATTCAGCCTGAGTGTGAGCTGAATTTTCAGCAAATATCACATCTCTACTGACAATGATCTTGCGTGTAACAGGATTGTAGAGACGGTACCCCTTGCTTTCTGCACTGTACCCAACAAATATGCACTTAATGGCTTTATCTGACAACTTGTGCCTAAATTCAACTGGCACATGAGCATAAGCAAGGCATCCAAAGACTCAGAAATCATCCACTGAAGGCTTTCTCCCATTCCAAACCTCATAGGGAGTTTTTGTTTTTAAAGCCTTAGTGGAAGCCCAATTCAAAATGTAATTGGCACACATCAGACCCTCAAGCCAGAATTTATGAGGCATGTGTTTGCTTTTCAGCATACATTTGTCCATCTCCATGAGAGTTCTATTTTTCCTCTCAGCTTTGCCATTTTGCTAAGGGGTCAGCCTCACTGTGAGCTGATGCACAATACCCTTGCCTTTCAGAAAAGCATCAAAATCTGCAGACAAGTATTCCCCACCTCTATCTGTGCGCAATGTCTATATCTTGAGTCCGGTTTCATTTTCAACCATGGCTAAAAAGTGTTTAAACACCATGAATACTTCTGATTTGCGCTTCAGCGCAAAGACCCAAGTGAAATTGGAGTAATCATCAATAAAGGTAACGAAGTAGAGATGACCACCCAATGATGGAGTCCTCATGGGACCACAGACATCACTGTGTATAAGCTGTAATTTGCGGACAGCTTTAACTGAACCATCCTTTTTGAAGGGGAATCTATGCATCTTGCCTAAAATGCACCCTTCACAAGCATGTGGAGGAGGTATCTCAAGAGGTGGCAATGCATCAACCATAGAATGCTTCTGAAGTGTCATCAAGCTGTTGTAATGCATGTGGCCATATCGGGCATGCCATAATTCTGCATTCTGCATGGCAGCAGTAGGGGTAGAAACTGCAAGAGCATGGGCTGCTCTTTTCTCAAAAAGATCAAGCTGAAAAAGCCCACGCAGCAGAGTACCAGATGATCTTAGGGCATAATCATCTTCCCTGTCTCCGACAGCACATTTGTCATCCTCAAAGATGACCTGAAATCCAGCTCTGTTAAGAGTGGACACTAAAAGAAGATTTTTGGTGATACCAGGCACATATAAGACATCTGAAAGTCTGAAAATTGAGCCTCAACATCTCCCATGCCACGTACTGAATATGATGAGTTATTGGCACAAGTGACTTTCTTACCAACAGGAGGTGGATGCAAGGAAGTAAAAAGACACTTCCTAGAAGTGATGTGCTTGGATGCACCACTGTCAAAATACCAAGTGTTCAGTGTTTCATTGACACTGAAAGCAGATGCATCCGTAGAAGAGTCATAACTGCAAGTCAAAAATGCATATGTATCATCATTACAAGTGGCTGTACTATCCCGAGCATCTGGAGCAGCCAGCCTAGAATCTGAAATGCAAGATAAAAAGGCATAATCCTGTCCAACAAAGTTGGCTGCAGCATCCCCACTGTCAGATGCATGAGGAGCTGAATATGAAACAGCCATACCGGAGCTGTTTTTCTTCTCTTTTGCAAGCCTTTTCCTGCATTCTGCAATGTGATGACCTGGCTTTTTGCAGTAGTGACAAAAACCCTTCTTCTTGGACTTACTTGCATCATTTTTAGCCTTTTGTGAAGGCTGTCCTGACCCACTAGAAGGCTGATTTACTGATGTCTTTGCCTATCCCTTTGTTTTTTATTTAAACTTTGAGAGCATAGCTTGTTCACCTGCACGTGAAGCCAAGTTTTTCCTGGTCTGCTCTTCTTGAAGCAGAAGTCCTATCAACTCATGAAGACTGAGAGGATTTGCACCCCCCCTCAATGATAAGTTCAGCGAGGTATGAAAGCTGAGATAAGACTCAGGAAGAGAATTCAGAGTGGTTGTAATCATCTCTGAATCAAGAATAATCTCATCTATGTTTAATAATTGCTCTCTGAGATCCTGTAGCTTTGTGAGGTGGACTGACATGGAATCACCCTCTTCCATATGTGTATTACTTAACTCTCTTTTCAAGAAAGATACCCTTGCATCATTCCGGGCTGCATACATGCTTTCTAAAATATCCCACGCTGCCTTCAAGGTCTTACACGACCGGATATGCGGAATGATAAATCTTTTCACTGAAAGAGAGATGCATGACAAAGCTAAGGCATCCCGTGAATCCCATCTCTTCTGCTCTAGAGTAGTGGCTATAGTTGCACCAACAACTTGTTCTGCAGCTGCACCCTATGCACGACCTCTTCCACCTCCTTGCTAAGGAGGGGTATTAGGTGCCATACCTGCTGGTCGGATCTAACCCCCATTCACATAATCCCATAAATCAGAATATTGTGTACCATAAAACTCCAGAGGGAGTAGTTGGTACCATCCAACTTGTCTTCTTGTGAAAGACCACCGAACTGGAAGTCATTCTGATTTTGTTGGGCCATATCTGAGAAAGAGATTTAAGCAAATACAAAACTGAATTCCCTTACTGGGAATGAAATGCACAACTCCCAAAAAACACAGCCAAGCACTGGCTGTAAATGCAACTCAGATTTCTGTACTTGCACTGTCAGAAATCTGTCCAAGCATCAAAAACTCTCCAGAATCTGCCAAAAGTGCTGCAAAACACTTCAAGAAAGGTAGTATGAACTGAAAAATCCAGAAATTGCTCTCCCAACACAAAAGCCCCAAAATAGGCCTGAAATTGCAACCGAAAAGGGGCAAATTGATCAAAAGCCCCAAATGTTGCAAGAATTGCGCTCTGTCTGCAAAAGCCCCAAATTTCATTGCGAAATTGCAGTGTAATTACAAAATCCCCAAATTTCTTCAAGAAATTGTACTGCAAAACTGAAAGCCCCAAATTTCGAGCTTGAAATTGCAACCAGAAAGGGGCAGCAGTATAGAAAGCCCCAAATTTTGCAATTTCAGCAGAAAGCCCCAAATTTTTGGCTAAACCTCTGAATCTGCCTGTAATGTCTGCTTCACAAGCAACAATGAACCCAAAAATACCCAAATGACTGCAAAGATCTGCAAATGTCTGCACAAATACCACCAGATCTATTGGTACGGTGACTGTACGACAGAGTACTGATTAGAATGTACAGATGTACAACAGAGTACGGATCAACGGGTACAGTTTTACGGTGCAAAAACGTATGAGGACCTGTACGGAAGCTGGTACAAAAGCAAGGACGACGACCTGCTATACGGCTTGTACGCACAAGTACGGACGATGACAGCGAACCGTACGACTGGTGGTAGCGAACCGTACGTGCAGGTACGGAACTGTACGATGAACCGTACATTCTGGCGACGGACTGTACGGCACTTGTACGGATGACGAGCTGTACGACGATTACGCAGGTACTGAAGGTACGGACGCAACAGGAGCAGTACGGCAAGTACGGTATGGCAGGGTACTGATGAAGGTACGGAAGGTAGCAGCAGGAGCGTGGGCTGTAGGCTGGAGCTGAACGGGGAAGAAGCAAGGAGCAAGATCAATTGCTCTGATACCAAATGTGAGAGATTGCGGAGAGAGTGAGAGCTTGAGAGCTGAAAGCTTGAGAGCTGAGTTGCAATAGAAGAGTGTAAAGAGTACAACTCAAAGAGTGAGAGATAAGGTTTTGTCCTAGTGACAAAACCTTAGTAGTCACTAACCATAGTTAGTGAACTAACTGCGGTTAGGGGGGAAAACCTCTTAAAGAGGGAAAAGTGCCCCTAGCTAGCTTATTAAATTACATTGGTCACTGCTGAATTATATCTATAATTCTAACAGAGCCCACATTGCAGCTGATCCCTATGAAGTCTCAGCTATCTAACGTGGTGAAGTACATAATTCCTAGTTGTCTTTCTTTTTTTTTCTTATCACCGGGTCAGGAGTTACTACCGAGCTTTGATGCTAATTGTTTTATTGTTGATTTTAGTGAGCCTAAATATGATGATTTGTTACAATATCTCTCTCTGGATACCTTTCTTGTACACATGCCCAAAGATAAGCACTGACAACTTACTATCAAGGCTTGGAAATATAGCTTGATTGGTAGTCAGTTATATCACCAATGTGCTGATGGTGTGTTACAACAATAGGTCTTGCCGCACCAGCACAACATGGTGCCTGCCAAGGCTCATAAAGGTCTTGCTAGAGGTTATTTTGTAGGTGATCTTACAACTTGGGAAGTGTTGCTACCAGAATTGTGATGGAGCGCTCTATTTCAGGATGCACATGCCTTTATTATTCAGTGTGATGTTGGTCAATGTACAGGGAGAATGCTTCCCCTTGATCACATGTCTTTGCAACTGAGTAAGCCTTGGGAATCTTTTCAGCAATGGGGCCTCAATTTCATTGGTCCTTTCAAAACAACTAAAAACCAGAATAAGTATGTAATTGTAGCTACTAATTATGCTACTAAATGGGATGAAGCAAAAGCTGTTAGAGATAACACGGCCCACACTATAGCAAAATTCCTCTTTGAAAATACTATATGCATATATGGTTGTCCTAATAGTTTGTAAGTCATCAGGGACTCATTATATGAATGATGTCTTTGAAATTTTGACAGAGGAATTCATGATTATTCATCTAGTGGCTACTACTTACTACCCCAGGTGTAATGGACAAGCCGAGTCTCCCCCAACAAGACTCTAAAGTTGGTCCTTTCAAAGGCTATTAATACTAATTTCTTCCTGCATTTTGCCTATTTGAATCCCCAGCTGCATTTGCATTTCAATTTCCCATTTGCTCATCTCCTCTTCCATGGAGGCACGCAATCTACGCATGGTCTCTTCATTGCTTTCCCTCATTTTTTTCTGCAAGTTCTCAATCTCTGCATCCTGCATTTTTTAAACGTCTTTCAAGGTGGTGAGGCATGATCTGATGTGCTGGCCACTGCCATTCTGATCATTACTCTTCTGAATACCCATCCATACCAAGCTGTACTTTCTCTCCTTCTCTCCTCTGGTTTTTTTCTTAGATGAGTTGTCCATTTCACCACCTTGAGGCACTTGAAATTTCTCACATATGCCCCCCTGTTACTTCTTCAGATTTGGCCTTTGGCAAGTCCTTCACAGTTCCAATGACGTTTTTGCATGTCCTTGTGGATTCAGCAGGTCCTTCTTTGATTTGTGAGGTTGATGCAGCAGCTCTAGGGCCTAGGATAGGCCCGGGTACCCTGAAGACGTACTTCGCACCCCAATGGGGGGGTCGGGTGGAAGGCTTGCTGTGGAGGCCTGCCACGCAGCAGCAGCCGCCCCTAAAGGGGGGCCTCGGACAGTCGGAAACAGCAGCAGCCCCTATGGGGGGCCTGGTACAGGCACGGCGCACAGAGCCCCCCATTGGGGGTGGCGGTGCAAGCAGCACCCCAAGGAGGGCCCTGGGGGGTCTCAACAGGGTCCCGCACAAGACAGGTGCCGTGGCGGGGTAGAAAGAAAGAAGAAAGAAAGAAAGTTTATTAAAGTCTTCGGGAGACCGTGAAGGTCTATGAGACTAAAGATAACTAATACAATGAGCATAACGGTGGTGGTCTCAAAACGGGCCAACCAACCGTTTCTACAAAAAAGAGGTTATGAAGGACTATGTGTCTAGTCCTAATACAAAAAAATATGTGTCTACCTCCAGATGATACAAAGAAGAAGAAGGGGGGGGCACAAAAAAGTGGGGCAGAGGGAGGAGATACAGTATACATGTGCAGGTGGTGATCGTCAGAGACCAATCATAGAGGGGCCGTCAAATGGGAAGTCGGAAAAAACCCTGCGATGGATGATTGGCCTCTGACGTCACGCGGCCTAGTCGAGCTCGATCGTCGGGGGCGGCGGGTGGCCCTGTGGATGAGGGCAACGGTAACCCCAGTGGGGCGGGCCGAGAGCAGAGACGAGATGTCATGGACCTGGATGCGTGAGTCTGTCCGCTGACGCAGCTGTCGTGACTCTGGCTCTCGCTCACGTCCGCGTCGTCGGCTAGACTGAGAAGAGGTATCCTGTGGCTGAAAGAAGTCAGTGATAGGCCGCTGGGTGTCCTCACGCTGTGTGTGCTGCTCGTGTCGCCGTGCTCGGAGAGAAGTATCTCGGTGGCGGGTCATCTCATGTAAGAAAGCGACAAGGCACCGCTGATCCGGGAATTGTAGCATGTGTGGGAGGGAGCCGAATCTGTTGCGGAAGAGGCAGTGATATCGGCCTCGAATGGCATAATAGATAGGACATCTGAAAGCAAAATGCTCCTCCGACTCAATCTCCTGTAAGTCGCAAAGTGGGCAAAGGCGGTCCTCTCGTGGGATACCCTCTGCGCATCCACTCTCGATCCGTAATCGGTGTGACGAGACCCTAAACTGACCGAGGGAGATCCGGAGCGCATGTGGTAGATGAAGTTGTGTGTAACCCGGAGGTGTGATGAAGCCCTCCTGTGAGATCTGGAGGCAGTGTCGGCGGTAGAAGTCGAGCTTCACAGGAAGCTCGGAGTGAAGAAACCATGTCCGCCAGGTGTGGAGCTGGAGCAGATCCACCCGAATGAGCCGGTTGACCTCCTGGTCAGTGGGGGAGAGAGGAGATGGTGGAGCGTCGAGGCTGTACTAAAAAGGAGGCAACCGGTCTAAGTCGAGGCCCAGTCGGGTGAATCAACTGGAAAGACGACTATACCAGCATCGCTGGTCCCTATCAACGGATAAGGCCATAGAGGAGGATAGGGCTAACCAAGGTAGGCGGAGGCAACCGTCAGCGGAGGAGCCAAAATCCCTGACTCTGTGGAGGTAGGTGATAGCCTGAAAAGCCGCATCAAGCTGTAGGGGTGAGGCGCCGAACTCTGCTAGAATGATATGGTGTGGTACCGATGGTTTGCCGAACTCTGCTAGAGGGGGTTTGGGTTGAGAGTTGGACTGAGGGGGCTGAGGGAGGGGGGGGGCGGGGGAGGGGGCTGAGGGGGGGGCAGGGGGGGCAGGGGGGGTTGCTGAGGAGAGAGGGAGGGAGACGCAATGACACAGGCTAATTGTTTTATCTATTATTTATCAATCTACAAATGTGCACACAATTAACATCAAAGCCATTCAAAGATAGAGCCAGTCCTGGATTTTTCTTCCCTAATTGTGAGAAGAGACTGGATGCTCATAAAACGTGTTCATTTTAGGTTGCAAGGACCAACAAGGGAAAGCTTAGCCATTTATCATGAGCTACCAATAGAGGTACCTCAAAGTCATGAAACCTTATTCCCTTTTAAAAACCAGTTAAAGAGTATAAACTTGAATGGCCTATAAATCAATGCACATCCACCTTCACTGTTTCTTTCACTATTTATAGATTTACCTTCATATTTATAGATTTACCTTCATCACTTGTCTTTCTTGCTTAAACATTGGCTGTCGAAGTGAATCAACTGGCAGCTCTGTGGTTACAATATGCTCAAAATTGCTTTTTGACAAACGCACTGGCTGCACATACAGAACAGAATCACATTGGCCACCATAAAGATGTACCTCAAGGCACAGAATTGAATAAACCCACAGGGAAAGCCACAAAGACATACCTCAGGTCATGGAAATGAATAAACCTCAAGGCACAGAAATGAATAAGCCTCAAGGCATGGAGATGAATAAACAAACCGAAATAAAAAACAAAGTTTACTACAAATTGCTTAATCTAAGCCACTTCCAAGTGAAGGCATTTTTGCAATAAGAAAAACAGGAAGAGTAGTATTTCTCCGAAATTGCATCTGAAAGCATGATGTCAACTATCTTACAAATGTAACCCAAAGTTCTCGTGCAGGGAAGGGTGAGAGTATGCACTTTTTGCGGCATCCTTCCATCCACTTTTGGAATTGCATATACATCTGTATCAGGGGCAGTTACATACATCTGCAAAAGATTAAAAGATGTCAGATCATGTCAAAGATCTATTATATATTGTCAAGCTAAATACATTAGGTTCTATCCTCATTCAAAACAACTTTTAAAGAACTGGCCTTGTATACAACGGAAAACGCAAGCAAGATACTAGGAGGAAGACCTAAGTGAAGGCAACTTTACAGATGCACAAAAGATTAAACTAAAGATACGTACCAAAGACAAATTATGAAACAGAGATAAAGATTAAACTAAAGATATGTACCAAAGACAAATTATGACGCAGAGAACACTGGCACCATAGTGGAGATCAAGGCATTGCTATCTCCACACAACATTGAACAAACTTAATGATCGATAAAGAGCTCAAGCCCTCTTTCATAACAAAATTAAAGATCAATAAAGAGCTTAAACCCTGTTTTATAACAATTTGAAAGGGCATTCCCTTCTACAAAACTAAGAATGGAGGCAAGAAAAGTGTGAGAAAGGCATATGTGCAAGCAAATGTATGGAAGACAACAACAAACAAATTATAGATATGTACCTAAGATAAATCCTGAAGGGGAGAGGCCTGGCAAAATAGTCGAGATAGAGATAAGACATTGATTTCTAGCACCAAAGTCGTGAACTAAGAGAAGTTGACAGACAGGAGCGTGTTTTGCTCCAACTGTCCCAATCAAGTGCGAGCTGGAAATTCATACTGAACTATTAACAAAAGACGTGCTTGAAACGATCTTAAGTACTTATGCCTTTGTCATCAGGGCAAAGCAAAATCTTTCAAAATGTTAGCTAGCCTGAAAGGTCCACAATCTAAAAGTGCAACCCCATGTTCAGTAGCCATTGGTCAAAGCTTCAGAATCCCTTTCACCACTGTAGGCTTCCGAAAGTTTCAACATGATTTGTAGTACATAATCTTCAAAGTCGCGAGATGTGTTCTAGTCTCGTTTTCCACCATGGGCTGCCATTGCTTGAATTTGTAGAACGTTTCTGATTTCTTTGTGAGGCAGGAGACCCATATCTTTCTTGACAAAAATAAGGGCAGCATGTTGCGAAGGCGCTTGACAACTCTCTCCAACCTCTCACACAAGTGCTGAAAGAGAACCTCAAATCAGCAAAAGGGGCATCAAGAAAAACAGCCAAAATATCTCATGTAGTAGCTCCACAAAGTGTGGGTAAAAATGTAGAATCTACAACCGAGTGGAGGCTGCTAGGTAACAAAAAACTGAGAGACTGAGGCTGGGGCTTCTCCTGCTCCTGCCCTACTGTGGAGAGGCTTCAATGGGAGATGGACCAGTGCCTACACCCAGTTGTTGGCAATCACAATGCAAATCTGGTTGTTGCAAACGATCACGTCACATCCTCTTAAAGGTCATGTTCTTACATATTCATCTGAGCCAAGCGAACTCGTGCGCTGCACTGCAAGCCACTCTGTAATCTGCATTTGTCAAAGAAAGAGAAACTGTTGGTTGCTTCTTATTGAGCCAAAGATGGCCCCTGACCCCAACAAGATAAAAACAATATCCTGTCTCGTAGACTGTCTAGTATCTCAATCACCAGCCCATCTGAATCGCAATAGCCTCCCGTAGCAATACGTACCTCAGACATCTGAGTACCCTCATGTGGTCCTTCAAATGAGTCACCCTATTGGCATAGTATCGCCACTTGAAAATCGATATCTAGTGGGGTATTACTTAAGTAAAGCAAACTACCCACCAGCTGGATACTTCCTGTATCAGCCAACCAACATGTTCATGCTTGCTCACCTTGGCTCCAACTGCCACTAGGGTTACCACTTCCTTGCAGTTCTCCATCTTTAACATTTTCAAAACCACGAGACAATATTTGTACTTTTACAAGAGGTTGTTCCGCTTGGGCAAGTACTTTTACGAGAGGCCCTCACTCTGAGGGGGTTTTATTTATCCTCATGATTTCATGATGTATTCCACTTTGAGCTTGCTCTCGCGGGTTTTTTCTCTTACTTAATAGAAGTCTCTTTCTTGAAAAAAAATATATATATATTGTCACGATCTGTGACGTATTCCTTTCTCTTTCTAGACTTATGGATGGTTTAATGAATGGATACTTGTGGAAGGGTATGACCTTTCGACGGGCTCATCAAGGGTCACACCCTTCACAAGGGGTACACACCTCTTCATGCACATACCCTTTGGAGTACACACCTTTTCATGTGTGACTCTTCACTCTCTATATAAGAGAGGCTAGATTGTATGGATGAATCACATCCACCCTACAGACATTCAAGCAATACAGTTATTCCTTGTTCTCTGCTATCTCAGTCTCTTTTCTGTTCCTTACCACAGTTCTAAATATAGTAAATCTAGGATTTCTTACAGTGGTATCAGAGCAAAATTCACTCCTGCCTGTAGGAAATGCCCCCCACCTTCTAGCGCTGATCTGATACTTTTTTGCCGCTAGAAGGACATCCGTGCACATTGTGCATGGAAGAGATGGAGAGGATGAGCGTAAAATTTTTAAACGCCTACCCGGCCTAAAGTCATCCTGGCCTCTCCATCTCCCTCACATCACAAGTTGATGTGAATGGACACGACCAAAATCGTGTCCTTTCAGGTGCTTGGGCTGTCCCAAAACCAAGGGACACACCTTTTCCACCATGGGACACACCTTTTGGTGACGAGTCTCGACTCCTCACTCATGGGACATACCCCATCGTGGGCAAAGGGACATACCTATTCATGCAGGGTCACACCCCTTTTAACAAAAAGGACATATCCCTTCATGAACAGGTGCACCTATTCCAAGGGTCACACCCCTTCGAATAGGCACACCTCCTAGGCCCCAAGTACCTACAAAAGGATACCTAGAGGGGTAAAAAAGGGAAAAAAATAAACCCATCCCCTACCCCTAGGTTTACCCTAGCTACCTAGGGTTAACTAAACCCCCCATTTAATTTTTGGGGCAACTAACCCTTTAGGCAGCCCCAAGCGAAAAGTCGCAGCCTCTCCTTCAACAAAAAAAACTGTACGGACTTCCGTACCCTTCTGCGCCAGCCGTACAGCCCTGCGCCATCCTTCCGTACCTTCCTGCGCAGCCAGCCGTACAAGCCAACCGTACAACTAGCCGTACAGCCAGCCGTACAGCCAGCCGTACCCCCTGCTCATAGCCAGCCCTGCATTCGCGATCCCGCTACAGCCCTGCGCTGCCAAGACCCTGTTTCGCCATGCATGCTGCCAGCCCTGGTTACTCCCAGCCCTTACCTCACCATTTTCGCTGACAGCCCCCCCTCGCTATTTGCAGCCCTGGCCTTGCCATTGCAGCCCTGGATACCTGCCTTTTCCTGACAGCCTGTTGCCCTCTCCTTGTTTCGCCATTTTTACCATGTCATTTCAGCACCAGTTGCAACTATTCTCGCGATGAAGACAGCCCGTTGACAGCCCGGACCAGACAAGCCTCGAGCACTCCTCGCAAAACACTGCAACATGGACCTCCGGACAACGATTTGCAGCCTTCTTCTACGCAATCACTTGGCAGATTAAAGTATTGCCAGGTGGAGTCTTTCCAATCTGCTTTTTACGGATTCTCTTTAACAAATTACAGCAAATGAAAGAATCCACATTAAAGCATGGAAACCCCTGGTAATTCACCCGGCCATTCAAGGACACCTCAGGCACCTGCTACTACACAATATCGTGTTCAAATTGCACAGCCAGCCCATTTTGGAGCCTTTGCATCTTGGGTCTTCTGTGTCACGCGCCCTCCGAGTGACTTGGATCACATCCTCTACCTTCTGCGTGAGGCACCTCAGTTACATTATTTCCTCAGCACAGTACAGGTTGTGTTCCACGAGACACGAAGATATCCGAAACACGATATTCCTCAGGAGTTTGCTGTTCATTTTTGGAGAGAGTTTTACCCTTCACCTTCGGCATCCCCAGGGTACTCTCCACCTCCTTCAGCTCCCAGATATCCTCCTCTACAGGTTGTACCTTCTCCACGTCAGTATTTACATTCTAAAGGCACTCCCTCTCCTGGATATCCTCCTCTTCCGACAGCAGCTCCTTACCCTTTTTCAGATCCGTGGACTCTGCTACCTACCCCTGTCTTATCACGAGCAGTAACACCTTTTTCAAAATCTCCAGTGTTACCTCCGACAGGACCTCCCTTACCAGATTTCCACGGGTGGTTCCATCCTGCCTCGCCTGCCCCCTCCAATATGAGCAACCTCAGGGAGCAGCCCGAATCCTCTTTCAGGGATGGTACAAACTAGAGCGCAAGTTCGCGCTTTTCTCACAGGGATTTCCGACATGTCGCACCGCTCGCGTGAAGCCTCTCCAGAGATTAAAGAATCAAGTCCCAAAAAGACCCCTGAAGGCAACGTCCAAAGTGAATCTCTATTGCAACTTCAAATATCTCAGCTTCAGGACAGCATCTCCGACTTGGTTCAAAAAGTTCAACAACTCCAAGATTCTCGAAGTCCAGCACATACAGAGGATGACATGACGCAACCCGACGACGATGCGGACTCTTTCCCACCAGAGGTAGAAAACACTGAACTGCGTGCCCTCTACCGATTACTTCAAGCTTCCAAAACTAAAAGACTTGACGTCAAACTTCCGGAAGCCTACACTGGTCAACGCAATCGCCGAACAGTTGACCAATGGCTCGCTAAAATGCGCATGTATTTTGACACTGTTGACCTCACGGAAGGCAAAAAGATCGCCTTGGCAGCCTCCCTCCTGAAGGATACAACATTTCTATGGTGGCAAAGACGCTTAAAGGACGGAAAAAGTGTGTTAACATGGGAACGTTTTGAACACGTGCTCCGTAAGCAGTTTGTACCTGCCAATGCGGACTTCCAAGCACGTTCAAAACTCCGACAGTTGGAGCAAACGGGTTCCCTGTCTTCCTATATCTCTCAGTTCACCACATTGGTGCTGGAGATTGATGGTTTAACTAAGGATGATCGCCTTCATGCTTTCATCTCAGGCCTAAATCCCTCGTTACGCATTGATGTTCTTAAAGCAAATATCACCACCACAGATGGCGCTATTGCTTACGCAGAGCGCATTATAGATTTCCTAAACACAGGGAAGCAGAGTGCTAATCGCACACAGAACTCTCCTATGGCCAAAGGTGCTCGCCCTCAAGAAAACACCAAGTTTCGAAAAAACTTTGGTAATCAAGGTCAGCGACAGTCTCAAGATCCCCAGAAGCCTCAGAAATCATTTGCTGGATTCCAACAGAAGCACTCCCCCAAGGATCGTGTTTCTTCTTCTTCACAAAGTCATTACCGACAGCCCCAACATAAAGGTGCGGCCACTGACAAGAAGAACAACTCCAGCTCAAAAGGACTTTGTACCATCTGTACCGGCGACCATAGATGGTTCGATTGTCCCAAGCGACCAAAGCAAAATTCTAATATGGAACCTAGCACTTCCCAAAAAGAAGATGCTACCTCAGCACAAGACAAGAAAGGCAAAGCTGTTCGAATGGCGAATACCATCCACCTGAGCCTTGCCAGCAACCCCGAACCTTCCCTGGCTACTCAAGTACTTTGTGTTCAAGGATCGATTCGAGGAACAACAGTCACCATCCTCATCGACAGTGGCTGTTCTCATAATTTCCTAGCCAGTTCTGTGGTCGATAAACTTCGGTTGACCACTAGTCCTAGTCTCGTGGACTATCAGATTGAACTCGCAAATGGAACAACTTTCTTGTGCAACACCAGGATCAAAAACTTGTCTTTTCGCATCCAACATTATACGGACAAGTTGAACTTCGACATTATGCCTCTTTCTCGGTACGATGTCATACTCGGACAACAGTGGCTCTATGACTATGATCCATCAATCAGCTTTCGCAGCCATACTATCCAGTTTGTCCACCAGGGAAAACTTATTGAGCTAACTGGTTCTAGGGATTCTCCTTCAACCCCAGTTGCCTCTGCCCTACAAGTAAAGAAGTGGGTTCGTAAACGCCAAGCAAAGACTTCACGTCTGTTGGTTACGGCAGTAGAGGAGACACCAACAAAGGATCCTCCTGAATACCTCAACCAACCTTTTTTCCACCCTTACCTGGACCTTTTTCCACAGGAATTGCCAAAGCAGTTACCACCTCGACGACCAGTGGATCACCCAATCGAACTTATTCCCGACAGTAATCCACCGTCGAAACCTCCTTATCGGGTTTCTCACACTCAAAATGAAGAAATCCAAAGACAGGTCACCGAGCTACTCGACAAAGGTCACATTCGGCCCAGTCGCAGCCCTTTCGGATCTCCTGTACTACTTGTGGAAAAAAAGAACAAGTCTATGCGCCTCTGCATCGACTACCGAGCCCTCAACAAGCTCACTATCAAAAACAAGTATCCATTGCCTCGCATTGATGACCTCTTCGATCAACTTCTATATGCAACACACTTCTCCAAGATTGATCTTCGTTCAGGTTATCATCAAATTCGTATACGAGAAGGCGATGAGTACAAGACAGCTTTTCGAACAAAGTATGGACACTATGAATGTTTGGTCATGCCTTTTGGGTTAAACAATGCCCCGGCCACATTCATGACATTAATGAACGACATCTTCAAGCCTTTCCTCGATAAGTTTGTCATTGTTTACCTCGATGACATCCTCGTTTTCAGCAGATCCCTACATGAGCACAAACAACATCTTCACCAAGTTTTTGAAGTTCTCCGCGCAAATTCTCTCTACATCAACATTGAGAAGAGTGAGTTCTTCAAGACCCAACTTGAATATTTGGGACATGTTATTTCAGCTCAAGGTATCTCTGTGGATCCCAAGAAGGTCGAGGTAATCCGAAACTGGCCTACTCCTAAGAATGTTCATGATGTCCGCTCTTTTCTCGGATTGGCAAACTTTTACCATACAAAGGTCTATCAGTTCTCCGAAATCGCAGCTCCTATGTCCGAATTATTAAAAAGCACATTAATTTTTCAGTGGCTTCCCGAAACAGAGTATAGTTTCCAACAACTCAAGCAAGCACTCACTACCACACCAGTTATGGCTATTGCTGACCCAAACCTTCCGTTTGAGGTCATGACCAACGCTTCTGACATCGCTACAGGAGCAGTCTTGATGCAAGAAGGCAGAGTTATTGCTTTTGACAGCCATAAACATTCTGATATCCAAACCCGATATCCGGTCTATGATAAGGAGTTTCTTGCTGTTGTACATGCTTATCGCTCTTGGAAACATTATCTCATGGGTGCCGACTCTGTGGTCAAAACAGACCATCACTCTTTAAAGTACATCTTTACTCAGCCAGTCATGAACGCTCGACAAGCACGCTGGGTTGAGTTTTTGGCCAACTTTCACATGACCATTGAGTACATACCAGGACTACGCAATGTAGTTGCAGATGCTCTCAGCAGGTTACCTCTAGCATCAGCCATGGTAATCTCTACATTATCTGTGGATGTTCCGAATTCATTCAAAGGAAAGTATTTCAATGATAAAGACTTCGGCACCGCAGTACAGGTTCTTTCCAAAGATCAACCTTCGACTTCCGAACAAAAGATTTTCTCATCCTATTCTTATACGGACGACCTTCTGTATTATCAAGATCGCGTCTGTGTACCACATGACAAGGATGTTCGACGTCTTTTGTTAAAAGAGCATCATGTAGTTCCTTATGCTGCCCATCCAGGCATCAATAAGACTTATCGGTTACTCAGTGCAACATACTACTGGCCTCAGATGAAAAGCGATGTCATCAAAATGGGTACATCTTGCTTATCCTGTCAACAAATGAAAGCAAGTCGACGACTTCCAACAGGACTTCTTCAGCCTCTTCCAGTTCCAACTGAAAGGTGGGAAAGTATTTCCATGGATTTCATTACAACACTACCACGATCCTCCAGAGGTAATACTCAGATTATGGTAATTGTTGATCACTTGTCCAAAATGGCACACTTTGTTGCTTGCAAAAGCAGTGCACAGGCCCCGGACATAGCCAAACTCTTTATACAACACATCTTCCGACACCATGGATTACCCAAGAATATCATATCCGACAGAGATCCTAAGTTTACCAGTCACTTCTGGATTTCACTGTTCGAATCTTTGGGTACAACTCTACTGTTCAGTTCAGCCTACCACCCAGAATCAGATGGACAGACTGAAAGAGTCAACCAAGTTCTGGAAGAAATGCTTCGACATTATGTTCAGTCACGCCTCGCAGCCTGGGAAGAGTTATTACCACTCCTCGAGTTTGCTTATAATAACTCTTTCCATAGTGCCATCAGCATGACTCCATTCCAAGCAGCTTATGGACACACTCCGATTGTACCAACAAATTTTGTACTTCAACATCGAGTGGCCCTAGCTGATCAACTGGTTCAAGAAATGCAAGACATTCTACTGCAAGTCAGGGATCATATGCGAAAAGCGCAAGAGCGGTATCAACGGTCTGCCAACAAACATAGACGTCACCTGGAATTTAACACTGGTGACATGGTGCTATTATTTGTAGCCCCACATCGCTATAAGACGCTTAAGTTTGTGTTTCCTAAGTTGCGACCCAGATACTATGGACCTTTCCGGATCGTCAAGAAAAATTCACCTTTAAGTTATAAATTGGAATTACCACCATCATGGGGTAAAATCCATCCAACATTTCATATTTCTTGGCTAAAGACGTACATTCCAGGCAATGAAGCAGTTCCTCCTGCAAGTGATTATGTCCCAAAAATCGAAGACGATTATGTTCTCCTTATTCCTGAGCGTATTCTGGACCATCGACAGCGAGAGACACAACATCGACTTATCACGGAATTCCTTGTTCTTTGGCGAGATCTGGACGACTCCGACGCTACTTGGCAGTCTGATGAAGACTTACAGCAGTACCCTGATCTTTTGCAGCAGTATTTTCAGAAACTACCATGATATTTTCTACATCAGTTCATTATCTCCACCAGGGTCTTCTTTTGAGTGGGAGGGGATGTCACGATTTGTGACGTATTCCTTTCTCTTTCTAGACTTATGGATGGTTTAATGAATGGATACTTGTGGAAGGGTATGACCTTTCAACGGGACACTTGCCCATTCGACGGGACACTTCCTAAAGAGGCACAACCCTTCACAAGAGACATTCTAATGAAGAGGCATTCCTATTGTAATGTATCCTCTCATCAAGAGTCACACCCTTCACAAGGGGTACACACCTCTTCATGCACATACCCTTTGGAGTACACACCTTTTCATGTGTGACTCTTCACTCTCTATATAAGAGAGGCCAGATTGTATGGATGAATCACATCCACCCTACAGACATTCAAGCAATACAGTTATTCCTTGTTCTCTGCTATCTCAGTCTCTTTTCTGTTCCTTAGCACAGTTCTAAATATAGTAAATCTAGGATTTCTTACATATATATATATTTGTACTTAAAAAAGACAATCATGTTTGACTTCTACCAAATCTTAATGCCAAGGAAACAGTGAAGAAGTCATAAATCTGTCAACTCAAACTCCCTATGCACTTACCACGCATCATGATTCATAAGGATTGGACCCCACATGTGCTTGAGTGTGTCTCCTCATTGGTGATGATAACTCACTGACAACAACATTTTTACTAGACTTGCTCTCTACTTCAAATTTGTTCTTGCCATCCTTCTTGTCAGCTGCCTTCTTTCTACAGTACTTTGCAGAGTGCCTCATCTTGTTGTGATAGGAACGCTTAATCCTCCCCTTCTGGAAAGCCTTTAAAGATCCAACAATTTTGACCATCCTTATTTTGAGTAACATCAAACTTTGTTTTACACTTGCCTTTTGATTGAGCATCTTCATCTGCAACTCTTCAAGAGATCCAAGCTTCTCAAATGTGATTGAGTTGCTCCTCTAGAAGTAGTCAGCATCATAATCCCTAAAAGCTCCAAGGAAGTTTTCTGAGAACAAGTGTTTCCAAGCCCTAGTGTCTTAAATCCTCACCATGGAAGCCAGTTGATCTCGAATTACTTTGATCTTGCATGAAACACCTCTACCTTATCTTCTTAGTCATCTTGAGGAAAAACATACGATCCTAGAGATTTAACATCCCTGTACATTTCTCGACCTCGTACCAATCCTTCAAAATGATCCAAGATACCATGAACGCTTGAGGCTAACTGAGCCAATGATATGACCTTGCTCTTTGTAGTTTGAATAAAAATTGCATAAGCATATGTGTCTGCATCTTTTTCCGCTCTGTTTTGACCAATGCAAGAGTAGAAGGGGTCCAAATTGCAGCTGTTGGGTGTGGGAAGCAATGGAAACGGAGTGGAATGCAAGGGAGCAAACAACAAGCTGAATCAAAGCACACAAGAGTACTTGCAAATGGATAATGAGAAAGTACAAAGGGGTGGCCTGTATGGCCCCGAAGTCAACCATATGATTGACTAATGAAGTCAACCTAAGGGTTGACTGAGTCCTAAGACTAGCCTACAAGGCCATACCAGGGCTAAGTGCTAACAAACCGCCCTCCATGGTATGTCTAAAGTATCTTGGATACATCTCAGGTATACCTGAAAACTATATCATGGTTGCACATATTCGTCCAAAATGGATATAGCAACCTATGATAGTACAGGGAGATCAACATCACGTAATAAATGATGCAAGTGTAAGGCATGCCGAAAAGCCTCAAACTTGGGCCATGGTAGAGCCTTCTTGAAAAGATTTGCTGCGTTGTCCTCTGTGGAAACATAGGACAACTGTATTTCTCCAATTGACAGTCTGCTCTCAAATATAATAATAATGAACTCAAGGTGCTTTGTGCACGCGCATGAAACACTGGGTTTCTCGCAATAGCCAAACCACTATGGTTGTCGGTGTGGATGGTAGTAGAAGCTGGCGGAGTCCTGACTAATGTCAAGATCTGCAAGTTATGGAGCCAGACACACTATACTGTAGTTGCGAAGGCTGCCCAGTATTCAGCTTCACAACTGGAAGTAGTAACTGTAGGTTGCTTCTTGCTGAAGCATGAAATGCATGAGGATCTAAGCATGAAACTATTGCCACTGTGGGATGCTCTCGTGTCATAACAACCTGCCCAATCACTGTCCGTGAAAGCATGCAAGACCAGTGGAGACTCATCACCATAGAACAGTCCCATATTTGTGTGGCCTTCAAGTAACGGAAGACCCGCTTCACTGCTTGCCAATGCTGTGTACTAGGCATGTGCATGTACCTACTCAACTGAGAGACAGCATACTGAAGATCAGACCGGGTATGACATAAATAAATAAGGTAGGTGGCATCAAATGCTGCACTCCCATCCTCAGAGGAGAAACGAAAGCCAAGCTCCAATGGTGTAGAAATTGGCTTGCAATCTTCAAGCTGGAAGCGGTCTAAGAGCTGTCCAATGTACTTGGACTGACTCATCATTATACCCCCTTCAACATATGCAAACTGAATGCCCAAGTAATAGTGCAACCGGCCCAAATCTGTCATGGCAAAAGATTTTTGCAAAGCTTCCTTGAAACCTGCAATTTTCTGCAAGTCTGGCCTAGTGATAAGCATGTCATCCACATATAGAATTAAAATCAGAAATTCTGATTCACTCTCCGAGCACAGAGACAGGAGGAGACTTCTTCCTCGGCTGATCCCTCTCAGAGCTCTATCACGGAGTTCTTTCAGCTAGATCACATGGACCCCCACGAGACAAGGCCTCGACATGACCGTGACCCAGAGCCCTGTTACCCGACAGCTTAGACAGAGGGTCGACACATAGATCACACTTGGGGACATCCCCTCCTTGTTTAGAGTCGGAGCCCGACCGACAGGGGTCACAGTAGCCTTGGTCAGACGCAGAGCTACAACCAGGAGACATGCCAGGACCGCACCTCTGAGTGGCCGACAGCACTCTATTGCCGACTTCATGCCTCCACTGCCTCATCCATCCTGATATCTTGCTGCTGCCGATGATGATGATGATATTGATGACGATGCTGAGATTGATATATAGTCGACCATCGACATGACTATGTTGTACTTAGGACTTAGTACTGCCATTTTGCATTTTTGCATTTTGCATTGGTATGGACGCTCGTTTAGTAGCTCCACTACCACAGCTTGTTGTATCACGATTTTCACAATCTCATAGACCCATCGGTCTTCCGAAGACTTTACTAAACTTTCTTTCTTTATTTCTTTCTTCCGAACATAAAGAGTAGCCTCCGTAGGGCTGTTCTGAAACCCAAGGCACAGCAAAAAGAATGTATCTTAGCATACCATGCCCGTACTGCTTGCTTCAAACCATAAAGAGTCTTTTTAAGCCGGCATACCTTAGTTTCAGACCCTGGAAGCTGAGTGACATAGACCTCTTCCACTAAATCCCCGTGAAGGAAGGCGGTCTTGATGTCCAACTCATGGACCTCCCAATGCCTGTGAGATGCAAGAGCAATGACACAACGAATGGTCGTGATGTGTGAAGTGGGAGCAAATGTCTCTTCAAAGTCAATACCATGCTGTTGGGCATAACCTTTCGCAACAAGGTGAGATTTGTAGCAATCAACACTACCATCAGCTTTGCGCTTCAATTTGTAAATTACTTTTTGCCGATGGCACACTTGCCTACAAGCAACTCACACAAGTAGTCCCATATGCCATCTGCTTGAATGGAATCGAGTTCAGCTCTTATGGCCTGCATCCATGCATGACTTTCAAATGCATCTTTGTGACATAAAGGCTCCTCATTACAAGAGTGGCAATCAAAGCTACAGCCAAAAAATTGTCTTGCATCTGTTTGTGCGCACCTCTAGTACGGGCAAGTAAAGTCTCAACCTGCTTGCTGTCCCTGAGGGTATTTAAAAGCCAACGAGGGACTGATTTTTGTTGTCTCATGGCAGACCTCTCCTCTTGAACTGCTTGCTCAATAGCATGGCCATCTGACGGTGGAAAATCAGGCTGAATAGGAGCAACAAGAGGAGGA
Organism: Dipteris shenzhenensis; assembly: GCF_047967505.1. Classification (NCBI taxonomy): domain Eukaryota; kingdom Viridiplantae; phylum Streptophyta; class Polypodiopsida; order Gleicheniales; family Dipteridaceae; genus Dipteris; species Dipteris shenzhenensis. Next base: position 1,709,132 of record NC_141613.1, read on the forward strand.
TTAGAGCTGCTAGAAGCATGTGACATGGTGCTCTGCACTATCTGTTTCAGAATAGAATCAAACACATAAGAGGCTTCCACATGTTTTTTAAGTGCATGCATGGGTGGAAGACCTACGACCATGTCTTGTGAATGCATCTTCACCAAACTATTGAAGTTGAGATGTCCCAATCTCTCATGCCAAGATGTGTATCAGAAATTACAAATTCAGCCCTAGCATTCGCTTCTAGAGCATCCTATTGTGCATATTTGTCAAGATGATATAGTCCTCTATCAAGTGTTCCAGTAAGTACAATATAGTTGGCATGCCGATTATCATAAACGGCACAGCGATAACCATAAAAAAGAACTCTGAAGCCATGTGTGGAGATGACTGAGATAGAAATCAGATTCCTTTTTATACCTAGAACATATTAAACTTCCACAATTGGACTGGTATCACTGACACTGTAGTGACAAGCACTTGACCAAGTCCTTTCATGGGATTTGTTGCATTATTTGCACGAGTGACAGTGCTCCCCTTTGGAACACCACTCAATGTGTAAAAGAGATTTTTGCAAGAAGTGATGTGCTTAGAAGCACCACTATCAAAGTACCAATATGAGGTAGAATCTGAGGCTGCAAAAGCTGAATCATGCAGAGTAAGATTATAATGACACTCCACAATAAATGCCCACTCATCATGAACAAGATTAGGCTGCCTATGTATTTGTTACATTAGCAGCTGAAGTATTTGTGATAGACCTTGCTGTCCTAGCTGTCCCTCGTTCTTCTTCTAGGAAGCAATACGCTTCAGGCACTCAGAGATGTCATGACCTGGTTTCTTCTTCCCATCGGTAGGAGAGGAAGAGGATGAGGTACCAGATGTAGGTTTGGGCTTGCTGTGATTTTTACCCCCTTTTCCTTTGCTCTTGTGATCAGTCGCAAAGGGTTGATCTACATGAGTGGAAGCAGTCCTGTTTTGGCGACTCTACTCCTCGTACAGAAGTAGGGAAACAAGCTGATCAAAAGAAATAGTGGTTGGGTTTACCCATGGCCACTAGTCGAAGTGTTGTAGCAAATCCTTGATACGAGTCACGAAGCCCATCAAGTGTGGTAGACACAACTGGTGAGTCTGGTAAAATCTCATCAACATTGATGAGCTGCTCTCCAAATTCTTTAATTGTCAAATAGGCATCCATGTTGCCCCCTTCATTCGTCTTAACGTTGTTAAGCTACCTGCACAAATAAGAAACTCTGGCCTCATTGCATATCTGATAAAGATTCGCCAAAATTGTCCCATACAGTCTTCGTTGTTTTGCAAGACCGAATGTGAGGTATAACAACTATCTTGCAATTCATGGTAATCACTGCACGTGCCTATGCATTTCGTTGATCCCAACGAATCTATTCTTGCGTTTGAGGGTCGACGGCAGGCACGGAGGGAGTAGTGGTAGATGAACCAGAAGTGGTAGGTAGTGGCTACAATAGCAACAGGTGCCTATGATAAAGAGAAAAGTCTCCTCTCTGATCCAGATACAATTCCCCAAAAGTTCATGGACACCAACAGGTGGCGCACCAAGTACGACCACATGGGATAATTAGTGCCATCAAGCGTGTCCTCAGCAGCAAGCATCCCAAAAGATTCATGGTTTGCCATTGCAAATGAAAATCCCCAAAAAATAAAAATAAAAGTGCCCTACAAATGTCACGGCCTCAAGGCTACAATGCAAAGAGCTGGCTCCCCAAGTATCTAACTGCTGGCTGCAAATGTCAAGCCAAAAATGACAACAAATGTCTGCAATTGTCAATGCCAAGATGGCTGCTCAAACACTAAGTAAAATGCAAGAAAAGGTCTGTCCAATCAAAGGACCCTCCTGCAAATAGCTGTCTTACAAATGACCAGCCCAATCAAAGGGCAAATGTGTCCAAATCTGTCCAATGCAAATTTGAGCTGAATCTGTCCCAAATAATGGCTGAATGCCACAAATGTCAAAGGACAAATAGCCCAAATCAAAGAGCAAATGCAAATAGAACCCAAATTTGGATGTGTCAAGCAAAGAATGCTGCAAATATGAGCAAATCTGGAAAAGCCCTAAATTTGGAGAGGGAAATTATGCCAAAAAGAGGGCAAATTGGTAAATGCCCCAAAATAAGCTGTAATTTTGCAAATGTGACCAAATCTGCTGCAATTTCTTGCCAATGTCGCTGAAAAACCCCAATCAAAGCAGCCAAATGTCACTGTTATTTAGGAAATGTGACAAAATAACTTGCAAATCTGAAAATATCCTGCAATCTGCCAGCCATAGATCCAAAATCCCCAACGTCAAAGTTCAAATGGAGTCAAAATAGGGCAAATACTGCAAAAGCCCCAAAATGTCACCAAAAGGAGCAAATGTCGCTGCAAAATCTGCAAATGTGACACAAAAGCCCTAATTTCTAGAGCAAAATCACCTCAATGTCACTGCAATGTGTGCAAATGTGACATAAAAGAGGGTGAAAAGCTTCAAATCCAATTGTACCAAGAAGATTTGAGTCAAGAGGGAGAAAATCCCACACAAATTCTGCTAGAGCAGGTTGAAGCAGCTGGAGGAAGGCCCGAATGACTGAAAAGAGTCCACAACTGAGTAAAAAACAAACCAAAAATGCTCAAAATCAACTTTTGACAGGTCGTACAGATTCCTGGCACCGCCGCGCATGTGTCCGTACGGCTATATGGACCAAAAAAATTCAGCTGAAATGGTGCGGGTCAGGGCCGTTTGCATGAGGGCAACTCAAAAATGTCAAAAAACGTCGAAATCGGACCTCAAAAGTCAAATAACAGCCGTTGGACTGATTTTTACTCAAAAAACAGGTTTTTGCAATGAAATGAGGCACTGGACTGAGCTGGAGCCAAATGGCAGGTAGGAGCAATGGGAGAGCATGAGGAGAGGCAGGTAGGAGCAAGAGAACCTGCTCTGATACCATTGTTGGGTGCGGGAAGCAAGGGAAACAGAGTGGAATGCAAGGGAGCAAACAACAAGCTAAAGCAAACAAGAGTACTTGCAAATGATAATGAGAAAGTACAAAGGGGTCACCTATATGGGCCCCGAAGTCAACCATATGGTTGACCAATGAAGTCAACCTAAGGGTTGATTGAGTCCTAAGACTAGCCTACAAGGCCATACCAGGGCTAAGTGCTAACAATAGCAAGTATGATACGAGTGGGTGTTAGGTATAAGCTTGTATGATCTTCCATGTAACTTCTTGGACTTGTGTCATAAAAACCTCGTTTTTAATCAATAGAAAACTCTAAATTTTGAGAGAACATAGAAATAATTCTTGAATTGCCTTAAGTTTTAATCTGTAGCAGACAATTAGCAACCGTATATGTCCTTCCACATCTTTGGCCAATAGAAATAGCGCTCTAACTTCTCCAAAGTCCTGTTGATACCTCTATGACCACCAGTAAGGGCGTCATGGGCATCATGAAGAAGCAACTGCCGTTTGTCTTTGAGTACACATAATCTTTTCTTATAGAAAAGCCAACCGTCCTCTAATGAGTAATGGCCTGGAGCAAGCATCGTGGCTAACTAGAACTGTGTGTCAACTCTGCTGACTCCGCGTACTGTGCCTTCATGCCATCAAGATCCTTTCCTTTGATTTCGAGCACAGTGGCCTACTCAATGGTCTGGATGGAACCTTTCCAACTAGGAGCATCGGCAACGGGGTTGTTTTTGTCGGGAACGTACTCGATCATTCCCCCAAACTGCTGAAATATCTGGCTCCACCGTTGTTGCCGATCGCTCCATTCCGCACTAGGCATTGTCTAAAGCCACTTAAGGGCTTGGTGATATGTCTTAACCATGGAAGCCCGTCCTTATAGGAAAGGCTTCCAATGTTTTAATGCCTGGATGACACCTAGGAGCTCTCTATCATAAACTGAATAGTTCTTTTCGGCATCATTAAGCTTTCTGCTGTAATATGCCACGGGCCTATCTTCTTACTGTAAAACTGCCCCGATGGCGACATTGCTAGCATTTGTAATTACTAGAAATGGATCATCCCAAGAGGCAATCTTCATAACTGGTGCTGTCATGGCCAGCTGTTGCAAGTCATGGAAGGCCTGCAAAGCTTTGCCTGTGACTTGAACTTTTTGTTTGCGTGTCTTTACCCCCTTGAGTAAATCTGTAAGAGGGGTCGAGAAACCATGCGTGAGTGAGAGAGTGAAAGCTAGGAGTGAGACCCCAAACCTTACTCCGTTCACTGTCCCGACTCTCGGTCTAATGCGTTGCGGAAGCACCTTCCCAGAGGGCTGAACTGATGCCAAAGGCTGAGGCTGGTCAGAGGGCCACTAGGGATGAGTGTCAGGCTGTTCAGAGGGGGCTGAGGAGGGGCTGTAGGAGGCTGAAGGAGGGGCAGAAATGAATGAGGAAAGAGAGCTTGGAGGCCCCCTATTTATAGGGCTTTTGGGGCTGGTTGGCTGGTCCCTTGGCCCCATAAAGGCAGCCCTAGGCCCCATAAATGGCAGCCTTGGGAGGGGTGCAGGGTAGCCTCTAAAAGCAGCCTTTCCCCTACCATTCTCTTCACTTGTTCCAGCCCTGAGGGGCCCCAGAAGGGCTCCTATCCTAGGCTGGACCTAAACCTATCCCTAAACCTAAGACGGAAACACTACCCTACGGTTCTCCAGTGGGTACTAGTGAACAAGAACTGATCTTCCGACTTGACCTAAGGCTGAGAGACTGACTTACGTAGCTTGTGCCTGATTGTCCTTGGACAAGGGCTCACAAAGGGGTCACAGCATATAACAAAATTTCCTATTAGGGAACTATAATGCACTTGTTAATGTAGCCAATGTGTCACTTTGCACCCAAGTGCAAGAGTGCATGTGATGAGAGCAATGTCAAAATTTCTACTTAGTAAAAACACTATGCAAAAGAAACCAATTCCTTTAAGAAACTGCAATAGGTGGAAGCTGAAAAGAGAGCTCTCAAGGAGCTTGAGCTAGCTACAGCTTAGGCTAGGCACTTGCATGCCGTCATCAAAGAGCACCCTTTTGGCAACACCTTATTCTTCCACAAATAGATTCTTGGATAGTTAGAGATTTCAACAATCTAGAGTTTGCAGAGGACAAGCTTGGGGGACTTCCTTCTCCACCATGCCTCCTTATAAGTGGGGCACAAAGAACATTTTATCTTCTCCATCAGTGGTCCAGAGCTTTAGCATGAGGCAGAGTTTGCCAGGAGGTATGGGAGCCTCCAATACTGTTTTGGCCAGCACCGACTTGATGAAATTTTGAAGAGGCCATGCATAGTGGTGGATCCATTGGTATGCTAGCAAGCACAAGAATATTGGACCATTATCCTATTGTGTAAAATCTGGAGCAGCCACAACAAGGACTCACCAAAAAACGGTCAGAATTTTATATGCATTGTATGAGGAGGTTCAACATGCCATGGCACAGATATGGACGTTGGAGGACACCCTCCTAGTGGATAGCTAGGCCCAATCAGCAATGGACAACAGATGCAATTCAAAGGAGTAGTGCAGAGCTTCAGCTTCTAATGCATTGCAACGCAACCGAACCGTCTAGGAAAAATGTGCACATTGAGGCAGGATCTTGCCACCATTGAGTGGCTCAAGGAACAAGGGATGGACTCGGTAGATTGCAATGCCAAACTTGACTATAGGGAACAAAGATTCAACAAGTGAATTACCCATATCACTCCTCTCGAGCATGTTAGGAGGTGAAAGGATGACACGGATGATTTTTCACACCATATGCCTGTGGTTGATAGGCACTAAGAACTGCAAGGGATCTTGGATACGAATACATGCTTCTACTGCCAGCTCTTCTAAGCAAGAGATCCAATAAGTGGTGTCAGCAAGAGAGGAGGTATGATGGGCCCACTTCAGCACCGTGTCCACTCCAAGTATGACGACGTGGTTGGAGGTCCCTATCACAAATGAGGAGATGCTTGAGGGCCTCATAGCCCTTCCGGTGCAATTATGCCCAAATGACCCCTTTGAGCATATTTGCACTCCTTTGTGATGGCATTCTAGAAGATCTTTGACTCAAGACTTGCTCCCTCAATTGTTCACAAGAGGGTGGATACGCCTGATCTCCAAAGGGGAGAACCGCACAAATATTCACTAGCAATGCCGATCACCTCGTTGGACACTGCCTATAAAATATTGGCTAATGTCTTGGGCCTACCACCATACCCTCAGCTGCTAAATATTAACCATGACACTCACAGTGGAAGAGGAACAGCCTAGACAACATCTTCATTGTTCGGAAGGCCATTGACTCGACAACGAGGAATCTCAGCCTCACGAAATCTTCCATTTGGATTTCGAGAAGGACTACAAAACAAATTCTTACATGTGGGGAAGGCCTTCTCACTCTCTCGCTCATTGTCACAAGGCTAGACACTCACCCCTCCCTCTCTCTATGGTTGAGTCACTAGGATACTTCCTTCGTTTGCAAGTGGCTGACCTAGTAGGGATGCGTCCCCCAATTTGATGTGAGTTGTTGGATTCAGAGTTTGCAAATGACACGGCATTGCTTGTAGAGGATTCAACTAAGAGCCTGAGAGGTCACAACTTTCACAAAAGATGTATTGTCTAGCCTTAAAATCCAAGACAGACTAAAAATAAATCAATGGGCTTTCTCACGCGAACTAAGGAGATCCAAAGTTGGGACCTGGCCTTAGATTTCCCTTGGATTCCCAAGAGACAGACGGCAAGCTACTAGAGATGTCAGGTGGGTCTAGGCAAAGAAAGCTCTGAAGGTGAACCCACTCCTCACGGGGCCGGTACATCGCCCCTAATGGTGCTTTCATTGGAGTTGCATGGGGCAGCTGACGTGCTTGCAATGCAACTTCTCGTGGACACGTTCGAATAGCACGCGAACACAAAGGCCAAGGTTGCTTGGAAGACGGTGATTTTGCCCCAAGTAGAGGGGAGTCTAGTAAATATTAATCAAGAGATGTAGAGGAGAGCCCTTTTGGACAAGCTCATTGAACAAAGTCTTGCCCAAACTCCGGTAAGGGCTTCTAAGGACTACTCCTCCCACAGGACGACATTGGCAAAAGTCTCGCCAAGACATTCAAGACTCGGTCTCTACCTCCCATCTAAGACCCAAGCATTTGCCAGAGGACAGCATCTAGTAGACGGTCGCTAGCATCATTACCTAGAATATTTGCGTGGCACGATGCAGTTTAGTGATGGGTGGCAGCAAGTATGGTCTGCAACTACCCCTGTCAATATTTGCCATGATATCATATAAACCCTACGATCTACTTGAAAGCAAGGCGCGGAGGGGTCTAGGAAGATTGCTGAAAGGAAAGAGCGTCTCTACAAGGCATGGCCTACATGCATCTTCTACACTTTTATGGATCAAGAAGTCCATTGGTGGTATAGCCCTCCATTCTAGCTGTTGGTACGTGTATCCCCAAAGACCTAGGCAATGAGTTGGGATCCTGAAAAGCAAGCTGCATAGCAGTCAACATTTCCCTTTTGGTCAATGCCTCATGGATAGCTCCTGCAATTCTTGATTTATCCCTTCGTCAATGCTAACCCCAAAGTTGGGCCTGGGGTTCATCCCAACTCAGAGTGACGGAGAAACGACCTTGAGTTGGACTTGAGCAGCACACAGCAAGTCTGAAAAAAGGAGAACTTGGAGCTGCCACCAGACCCGACCTGAAGCCAAGACTTGGCAACATGACTTGCTGAGGTTAAAGCTGCTGGCGCAGCACGGTCTGCAGAGGCTTGCTAGGAATAGAAAATGAGCACAGCGCGTGACTTGCTGAGGCTGGAGCAACCTGCGTGGGAAGGAGCTAGGTGCGGGTGAGAGAGGGAGGGGGGAGGGAGGGAGAAAGGGAGGGAGGGAGGGAGCTAGGTGCAGGTGAGAGAGGGAGGGAAGGAGCTAGGCGCCGGTAGGAAGGAGGGAGGGGGCCGGGGGGGGGGGGCAGGGTGGGGGGAGAGAGAGAGAGAGAGAGAGAGATTGTGGACATGCACAGAGAAATAAAGAAAGTTTATTGAAGGCCTTTGAAAGACCGGAGGGTCTATGAGACAAAAAAACCACATACAATGAGCTGAATAGGTGGAGCCTCTAAGAGAGTATCTACACCCAAGACAAATGCAACATAAACATAAAAACATAAAGAGAGAGAGAGAGAGAGAGATTGTGGACATGCACAGAAGACAACGCATCATTTGTTGCACTATTAGTTATGCTAACTACTCTTTTATCCTTAGGTTTGGGCCTGGCAATCCCCAAATACCCATGGCAGACAAGTGTTGGTCCTCATTGAAGAGGCTGAACTGCTTCATCTTGGTCTAGATCTGTGGGGCTGGGGTTGTGTTGGCTCCATCTAGATACAGGACTAACTCAAGAGCACTCCAATCTGAAGTACAAACAACAGTCAAAATACTTAAAGTATGTTCCACTAAAACAGGTAAAAACCTTACATTGTGCTCCCACAAAGTCCCAACACCTTGCTACCTTTGTTGCTGAATGGAGAACTCTCCATTCTGCTCCAAACTCTGTCCGGTGAAGGGCAGACTCACCCATGATGAAGGCTAGCAGCACTCTAGAGGTGAAAGGCAGACTCAGCCATGATGAAGGCTAGCACTAAAGGAGAAGGATAATCAAAAAGTAGTCCAAAATCTCTTCATTGCTTTCTCAAACGAATGCCTTGGCGCTAATGATATGGAGTTCATGTCAACCTAGGGTCATGTGAACTAACCATAGAATAATTAGCACATGACGTACCATCGGTATAGTTAGGGTAATCTTAGGATTGAGACACCTAGGAGGTTCTATGCCTATAAAAGTGTGAGGCACCTAGGACATTCTATGCTGTGAGCGTGGCTCATTTGCATTCTTGGGAGTGGGGTGTCTAAAGACATACCTAGCTAGGATGGAGCCTATCCAGATCAGATGCATGATCTCACGGAGCTACATGGTCAAAAGTTGCCTAGCCTTAAGCTCGGGTGTGATCCTTGCAAGAATCTAAGATTGGGTGGCAATGTTATTAGAAATGGACCAATAGAGGGTACGCACAGCGGAAGACTGATAGAATAGCCTAGGAGCTCACACAGTGTGTGTGTGGGAGTGAAATCACAAACTTCTTAAACTTATGTGCATCACATAGATGTGCATACTCATCAATAGACAATGAACCAACCAAATATAGAAGCTACCAAAAGAATATATATTTCCTTCCAAAGCTATGGACACAATACAAAAGACAGATAGATCCAAAGTCCCACCAAAGCGTGGTCCTTTGATCTTACCACGTACTTCTACTATCTACCGGATATCTCTAGACTTGAGCCCGCGTGCTCCACCTCGAGCGTATGTAGACTCTTCATCCAGATCCCTTCCACCTTGCTGTCCGGAAGCCAGCCTAGGTGGGCAGCCCTTTCTCAGCTTTATCTGCAGTCTATGATGTACCTCCTTCACCTACAGAAGATAGGCCCAAGGTAGGTCTTCCTGTTGCTCCAATCTGCTGACTTCTGGCTGCTCTAGGTGATGATTTATGAGGGCACAAGGCCCTCCCTTTTATAGGCCCACAAGGCTGGCCAATCAACCAACCCAGCAGGCCCAAAATGGCCAACCTGCTGGTCGGACATCCTGCACCCTCTCAGGAGGCCTCACAGGCCTATCATCGCTCAGCCTCAGCCCGTCGTCCCCCAGCCCATCGCCCGTCCCGTCGCTCAGCCCGTCGCCATCCCCTCCATCGCCTCAGCCCCCTGTCGCTCCTGTTGCCTGCCCTTCAGCAGCTTTAGCTGCACCTAGCTAACTAGCTAGCAGGGCTGCCGTCAACAGCCAACAGCCCCCAACAACCACCAGCCGCCAGCCCCCCCAATCACGTCATCAATAACAAAACCCCCCCTAGTTTTCTTCAAACAACAAACTAACCTAACCCTAACCTCAAGTTGAGCCAAGCCCCCAACCCAACCCGGGGGGTGGATTCATCTAGGGGGTTCTACAGACAGCCAATTCTGGACTGGCCTATCCTCTCCTCCAAGTCCCCTCAACTTCTTCAACCTCCATCAAGACTCGATACTCTACAGTTGCAGCCATGACACCCTCTCCGTATGCACGCAATTACCAACAAGAAGGCTCAAAACAATCCATCCTTGGGCAACAGGATCAGATTTTTTATCTACTACAGCAAGCAATGAGAGAGCTACGATTGGAACTGGCCGAAGTAAAGGCTCGACTTCACATTTTGGAAGGGCCTCGTAAGCAAGCAGCAATTGATGAGGCTGTAAAATCTTGTAAGGATTCCCCTGCTACCCCGCAGCTAGCCTCTACAGTCAAAGATCTTGTTCACATTGAAGTACAAACTGCTAAGAAGGAAGTGATTGTGGAAGTGGACACCAAAGCAAGTAAGTCTGATATTCAAGCAGAGATTAAAGCACACGAGGCTAGATGTGATAATGCGCTGAAGATTAGAATAGGGGGACTCCCAGAAGATTGGGGCAAAGAGGAGGGCACTTATAGTGAAATATTGACAAAGATCAAAGCAGGCTTGCCCAACATTCAATGGACAGATGATGATGAGCAAGATGATGACATGTCACGAGGACGTGAAATTATGGGACTTTTGATTTGCGACTCCCGTAATTTGCACATGACTGCCTTGAGCCTTTGGGGCGCGAGGGTCCGACCATGGGACGGGACTTGGGGAATTAAATTTCCCTAGTGGACTCTTGGAAATAGTGAATGTGCGCCCAATTACTAGGCAATTAATTCCTAGGGCCAAAGTGTGCAACAGGGGGCCAAAAGAGTGGTGCAATTAAAAATTGCTATTTTTAGCCCAGGGTTCTAAAAAGAGCCTAGAGCCCTTCTTTTGGATTCAGAAGACCAAATCAGTTTCAAAAGGAGCCAGATCATCAATTGTGAGCTACCAGAGCCTGCCAGGTGCTGCTAGAGCCAAATCATCATCTACTAGAAGCTTCCAAAGCCTACCAGGGAAAATCATCATCAGCCAGGGCCAGTTCCAATGCATCCAGGGCCTACCAAAGGAAATCGCACCTGATCCAAGAGCCTGTTGCAGATTGTGATTTCAGCTAAGGTGTCCTTTGCAGATTGCAATTTCAGCCAAGGTGTCCTTTGCAGATTGCGATTTTACCTCCAAGTTCTCCGGGTTGTGCCAGGTGACTGCGTCCTATTCCAAGACTGTTTCCAAGCTGCTACAGGAAACTGCGATCTATTTCCAAGTGTTTCCACGCTGTCCAAGCTGTCCCAAGAAAATTGTGATTTACTACCAGGCTGTCCAGGCTGTGCAGGGAAGACTGCGATCTGTTTTCTAGAGACTTCCGCATGTTGCTGCTGATTTTGGTAACTCTCCAAGCGTGGGTGTTCGCTTCTAAGCTGCTTTTGGGGCTGTGCCAAAGCAAAATCAGCTTTTCTCTACAAGATCTAGGGTTTTCCAGCCCCAGTGACCTCTCTTCGATGGATACTGGGTAGAAGAAGGCTTGCTTTTGCCTGCTTTTGCCATTCCCTTATTGGTTACTAGCTAGTTATTGCTTTTGGGTTTCTTTCCTCGCAAAGAAAGTTTGATTTATGTTGTTGGGCGGTGGCCAGGGCGGCTATAGATTGAGGCAAACCGCTTGGGAAGTGCTTTGTCAATTGATTGCACCAGAGTTTATACCTAGATGAATCCAGGAACATTCCCAAACTCATCCTCTAAAAACACAACATAGTGCAGTTTCAATCTCATGATAGTCACTCACAAGGTTGAAAACCATAAACTCCATCATGCATAGCAAGGACTAGCTACTATGACATCCCCACTGACGTCATCAGCGCCCAACAGTGGGTGTAGACCATAGTATAAAAATATGCTCTCACACATACAAATCCATACACCCACACATACTTGAGCATCCATTTATACAAAGTCTTCGTACTGAGTTTCTGTCGGCACTCCGGAGGTGAAGGGCAGACTCAGCCATGATGAAGGCTAGCACTAAAGGAGAAGGCTAATCAAAAGGTAGTCCAAAATCAAAAGGGAGATTGCACCAGAGTTTAGCTGTTGAGGGCTTTGTCTTGCAGTTGTTCAGCCGTGTTTGGCTAGTTGGGCACTTGGTTGTGCGATTGCAAGTGTGGCTCAGACAATGGATGCTATTGGGGTCTCTGTTGCATGCTTTGGTTGGCTGAGGATACAGGATTGTCTAGTGATTGGATGCCGTTCACGGTTTGAAGTTGAGCAGAGAATTACAGGGTGGGCTGGACGGGGAGTCTACGGGCGTTGGTTTGCCTACCATGCAGCTTCCCAGAGACCTTTGTAATCAGCCGCTTGGCTTCAAATGAATGTTAAATAAATACCGCAAGGGGCGCCAACGTTTGGGGCAATCGGTGTCCTTGTTTCTGAGTAGGAGCGCTCTAGCTCCCCTATGATTTGTTCTGTGGTGCATATTTACTTGTCAATTTACTTTGTATGTTGTAATTAAGTGGATCCTACCACCCTTTACGTTGTTGAGGCTGGTTTCATGTTGACTCCAGGCCAGCTTCTAATACACACTATAAAGGTCATGCAATCCTTATTGTGAAGTCAAAAGATATGCAGATCAAGCTTCTTCGACAATCTTACAAGCTGAAGGGTACCAAAGTATGGATAGCTGAGGAGCTCAACTCAAGAATAAGGCAACTGAATTAGCTAAAGTCAGAGCTGCCAGAAGGATGGAAAATGGGCAGTTTACTGTGAAGGTGTAGCCCTAATCAGTGAGTTTAAATCAAAACCCAAAGACTCTCAGTCTTAAACTGATGTATGGCTGATTACTCTTTCAGACTATTATGTAGGTACTCTAAATAAATTGGGGTTGCTTTTGCACTCCTTGGGAGCTGCCATGCGCCCTCCCTAAAGCAGATGTACTAGAGGGTTTCTTGCTGTCCCATAGACCTTTTGGTCTCCAATGGACATTAACAGACTTTCTTTCTTTATTTCTTCCTGGCCTATATAATGTGCCCCTTTTGGGACTCAGAACAAGGGCTCTCTTGGCCCACAAATCTATGGCATGAGCCCTCATTTCCATGCAGGGGCCCAGCCTCTAGATCTGCCCCAACCAGGGCCTGGTTGGCTAGCTCTTACCAGCCCTCCTTTCTGGCCAACCAGGCTGCTGGTAATCCTAGCCAGGTTGTGCCACATACAGGGCCTACTCCAGGTCATTTTCTTGCCCACACCCACTACCACGTGGCTCACCATATAAGCACCTATACCCTGGGATACCCTGCCATCTTTTGCTACTCCAGATCTGCCATCTTCCAGGCCAGATCCATGCCATGTATGCATCGCCATCTGCCATGGTCTTGACGAAATGTGTTGCAGCCACTTTGATGCGTCCACGTACTTTCCTTTCCCTCTCTAATCTCTGCCCTCATGGCAGCCATAGTGCTGCCCATGTGGCCTTCCATCAGTTCCCAGGTCAACCCCCCCCATGCTCTCCTCATATGGGGGCTTACAGATGGGGAGGTGACTTTTCCAACACCCCCTCTCACCGATACATCTCGGCCCAATGCCAACATGTCGATGATGATGCTCTAGTAACTCCCTGGTCGTAGTCCTCTGGAACATTTCGATGTCGAACTTTTCCTGGCTTTTCATCCATTCGCTCCTACTCCACCAGATCCGCTTCCGCTTCCACACACCATCCCGGTACACAGGTCCATCTCTAGTAGCACCTCCTAGCACCACCACCTTCAATCACATTCCCACCTTCGAACTCGAGCAATCCAAACGCCACAATCTTCTAGTTGTCCCCTCATAATGAGTGAACAACCTAGAGTCTTCCAGGCACCATGCTTTGAGGGTCTATCTCAACCCGTTCTTCCTTTGGCTAGGGCCGCAACAAAAGAACCATATCGAGAAATGAAATCCCAAGAATATCTCCAGATAACCTGGACCACACGAACTCTCACTCAGCTCTCAAGCAGGTAGTCTTCTTGCTTTAGTACACCTTGTCCATCACCTTCCAGCAATCTGTGTTCGAGATTGCTAGAAGAAGGCCCAATCCTTCCAACAATCTTGGACAATTCCCCTTCTGCCTTCGAAGAAGACCCATTCCTTCCAATCTCGCACCTGAGACATATGAAGAGCAGATTCTCTCCACAGCATGCTATAAAGGCTCAAATTAAGAATATCAAGTACATACCAGATCGTTGTACTGCCTGTAAGCTTGCTCTGAAAGCAAACCATGCACCGCATCGAGGCACATACCAATAACCTATGCAATCATGTACTGCCCCCTTCTGAATTACAGCATCCATCTGAACATCAAACCCTAGGGCTCTCCATGGAGTCCACCCTCGTGTCAGTATCAACAGCCACGCACCTGGAAGATTCCAAGCACTCCATGCTGTCCTTCACCTTCACAAAGGTTCCTGACTCCCCGTGTTGGAAAGGTCACCTCCCCATCTGTAAGCCCCCATATAAGAAGAGCATGGGGGGGGGACCTCGGTCCTAAGGGATGGCACATGGGCAGCAAGATGGCTGCCATGGGGGCAGATATCATAGAGAAAAAGGAAAGTACCTAGATGCATCAAAGTGGCTGCAACACATGGCGTCAAGACCATGGCAGATGGCAATGCGTACATGGCATAGATCTGGCCTGGAAGAGACAGATCTGAAGCAGCACAAGATGGCGGGGTATCCCGGGGTATAGGTGCCTACATGGCGAGCTATTTGGCGAGGAGTGTGGGTAGGCACATGGCCTGCAACATACCCTAAAGATGGTGCAGGAATACGGCGGGACAGATCAGCAAACAGGTCGGCCAACAGTAGGGCTGGTTGGGGCTGGTTGAGCAGCCAACCAGGCCTTGGTTAGGCTGGTCAAAGCCCGGAACAAAGGCTGTAAAGGGCCTTATATAGGGCCCTGGTTGGGCTGGTAGGGGCAGCCAACCAGGTCGGTTTTCAGCCAGACTAACTCAGCCAATATAGGGCTGACCAGCCGGCTTATTTGACCAGGCCTTGGGCCTATAAAAGGAGAGGTCCTCGGCCTCATAATTCATCCAAAGGCAGTAGACAGGAGCAGCCAGAAGCCACTCCCTTGGGCCTCACACTGGGGGTGAAGGAGAGTGGAAAGTGTGCTTCAGACTGAGTTCCGTAGAGCCTGGACCTTGGCTGTCTTCTAAGGCAGCAAGGTGTTGTGATCATCAATATTCTCTGGAGCAGCAAGCAAGAGCAGCAGGAGCAGCAAAAGACCAGCACTTGGAGCCTATCCTGGAGGACCAAGAAGGCTGGGGAAGCTGCAGACCTAGCTCAAGGTGCTGCCTACCTAGGCTGATCTACAAGCAGGAAGGTAGAGAGAACCACTCCGGACAGAGTCTACATATGCTCGAGGCGGAGCACGCGGGCTCAGAGATCTAGAAGTGCTTGACATCTAGTAGGAGAACCTTTTGGTATTGTATCATGTCCTACTCTGTGAATGGGCGGAAATATAAAGAGTTGCTTCTATGTTTGTCTTTGAGCATTGTGTATTTATTGGCCTGCACATCTTGCACATTAAGTTAAGAAGTTTGTGATTCCACACCCCACATGCACACATTGTGAGCTCCTGGGCAACACTATCAATCTTCCGTTGTGCGTACCCTCTATTGGGTCATTTCTAACATCCCCATAGGCCCACATCTCAATGTCAGACATCTTCATTGTGGCTTCTAGGTTGGCATATCTGACCTCAATGACACCTGGAGATGTCATCAAGAACATTTCTTTAATTACCGTTGGCTTTTGTGTCACCCTCTGAATCTGAGTTGGACTCCTCCTTGTTTTTCTAATCCGTCTTCTTCATTCTGCAATCCTTTGCAAAATGGCATGGGGTGTCACAATAGAAGCACGTCTTCTTCTGCTGCTTCTTGGAAGTGTCCTCATCATCAGAGTCATCCTTCTTGGACTTGCCACCGTTAGGCTTGCCCTTCCCTTTGCCAGTATAATCCTTTGCCAACAACGCCTTGTCATTGTTGTCATTGTTTGTTGTAAGCTTCTCTAGCTTCTTCCTGGAGCAATAATGGACCCAACTCCTCAAAAGTCAAAGGTTTGGCCCTCTGCCCAGCTGAAGAAGTCGTAACGAAGCTTTTGAAACTGCGAGGTAACCTCCTGAGTATCATCAAGGCCAACTGGCACGAGTCCACCTTTTGACCAATCGATGCTAGTTGATCCCTTACCACCTTAACCTTCGTCAAGTGGTCATGTACCCAATCTCCCTCATCCATATCCAAGTTGTAGAGCTGATGTTGAAGAAGCGAGATCCGGGATGTGTTATCTATCTCGTACAGATCCTAAACTAACGTGTTGGTCATTTGGATGTGACGAAGCACAGAGTCCGCCGTAGTCCCTATGATCAATGCCAAGGCGTCGGCATCTCTATCTTCCCAAGCTTCGAGCTCCTCTCCGGCTACTGATATGAGTATCTCCCCCTTGTTTTCCACCATATCCTCCGGCTTTGCCTCTGCTCCCGTTGTCAGTTTCCAAGCCACTAAATGACTCCGGATCTTCACCTTCCAAATAGGGTAATTTGTCCCATCCAGTTTCCCAGACTCTCCAAAGTTAGGGATGGTGAAAGAAAGAAATCTGGGGGAGGAGGAAGGGAGAGAAGGGGCTATAGAGGCTTCTGACATCAACATCTCTGCTACTAAACCACACAGCAAAATCGAACAAACTCAACCTTCTGTAGACCAGAACTCCTTACCCACCTAATTGAACGTGAGTCACCCTCCTTCTCGCAAGGGCACTGTCCTCCAAACATGGAAGTCGATTTCCAAGGGCTCTCGAATCAGGGTCGTCCTTCAGCAAGGTCCCTACCTTCAAGCTCCCACACTTGTAAGTCTCCTACTTGTGTTGGAAAGGTCACCTCCCCATCTATAAGCCCCCATATAAGGAGAGCGTGGGGGAGGGAGACCTAAGGCAGAAGATGCCCACAAAAAGAGAGGGAGGGGGATGCCACATGGGCAGCACCTCACAGCCAAAAGAGAAGAGATGGCTGCCACATGGACAGCAGCAAGGCTGTCACATGGGCAGCACTGCTCAAGACATACTTGGACATGGCACCACTGTACGGATCAGTACAGGCTGCTGCAGGGCAGTGTACAGCAGGTGGCAGGGCAGCACAAGAGCTTGGCAAAGGCACAAAAGATGGCGGGACAGGCAAGGACCTGTACAGACAGGTACGGCCTCTCTACAGCAGCATGGCAGGTGTCTACAGGCAGGGACACGACCTGCAAGCAGAGCTGGCACATGGTGCAGCATAGCAGGAGCAGAAGCGTGCCTTGTGGGCAGGATTGCAACCTGCAGAAGGCCTGGAAGAGGGCGGGACCTATGGGCTGGACCCCGCACTAGAAGGGGCCAGCAAAGGGCCCTAATGGGGCTGGTCGGGCTGAGCCAACCAGGTCGGCCCAGTTAGGCTGGCTGGAAGATCCATTTGAAAGGGCCTTGTGCCCTATAAAAGGAGAGGCCCCTTGGCCGCATTTCACATCCTCTGACACATCCTCTGGAGCAGCAAACCTACAGCAGACAGGAGCAGCAGTTAGGGCTTTCTTGGGTCTACTCCCAAGAGGTGAAGGAGACCTACAGAGAGCTGCAGACTGAGCTAGTAAGTGCTGCCTACCTAGGCTGATCTACAGGCAGTAAGGTAGAGAGAATTGTTAGAAACGACCCAACGGAGGGTACGCACAGCGGAAGACTGATAGTAATGCCCAGGAGCTCACACAGTGTGCGTGTGGGGTGTGGAAAAACTTCTTTACTTAATGTGCATAGATGTGCAAGCCAGTAAATAGACAATGCTCAGAAACAAATATAGAAGCAACTCTGTATATTTCTGTCCGTCCACAAAGTAGGACAGGATACAATACCAAAAGGTTCTCCTACTAAATGTCAAGCACTCCTAGATCTCTGAGCCCGCGTGCTCCACCTCGAGCAAATGTAGACTCTCTGTCTAGATCCCTTCCACCTTGCTGTCCCGAAGCCAGCCTAGGTGGGCAGCACCTTGAGCTCAGTCTGCAGCCCCATGTCAGCCTCCTCCTCCTCCTGTGTGTAGGTCCAAGGATGGGCTTGCTGCTGCTGCTGTCTGCTCCCCAACTGCTTCTCCAAGTGATAATGATCTCAGAAACCTTCTGCCCTAGAAGACAGTCTAAGTTCAGCCTCTCCCGGGAGCTAAGTCTGCAGCAACACCTCTCCTTCACTTCCTGTGTAGAGGCCCAAGGATGGTGGATGTGCTGCTCCTTTCTGCTCCTCCCAAAGCTGCTTGGCTGGATGTCAAATGAGGCCTGAGGCCTCTGCTTTTATAGGCCCTTAAGGGCCCCTTGTAGAAACCGACCGGCAGCCTCAATCTGGCCGACCCAAACAGGCCGACCAGGCTGCTGCAAAACCACCCTAAAAGGGCTCTCATAACCAGGGCCCCTGGCCCACAAAACTAGGGCTTTTGGCCCTCACTTCAAGGGCTGATGCCCTCTTATATATGCAGGGTCCGGGTAACCCCCGCCATGTTGCGCCTCTGCACCAGGCCCTTCTGCAGCGCCGTACAGTTCCGTACACCCCGCTGATGTCATCGTGCCCTTCATAGGGCCCTGCTGCAGTCCGTACGCCTGCTCTGCAATTCCATCTTGCCAGGTCTGATCCAGGGCTTCATGCCCCTACCATCTCTCCTGCACACTGGCAAGTCCAAGAAAGACGACTCTGATATGAGAAGGACACTTCCAAGAGAAAGCAAAAGAAGAAGTGCTTCTACTATGACACGCCAAGACATTTTGCAAAGGACTGCAAAAAGAAGAAGGCGGATCTGAAAAAAAAAGGAAGGAGTCCGGGACTCACATTCAGAGGGTCATACAAAGGCCAAAGCAAATGTGGTAATCGAAGAGTTGTTACTAGTGACATCTCCCTGTGTTACTAAGATCAAATATGTTGACCTAGAAACCACAGTGAGGATGTCTGACATTGAGATGTGGGTCGACGAGGAGTCAGATGCCTTTGTGAAGGTGACGGACAGCATGAAGTGCTTGTATCTTCCAAGTGCGTGGCTGTTGACACAAACACGAGAGTGGATTCCATAGTGCCCTCGGGTCTCATGTTCAGATGGGTGATGTACTTCAGAAGGGGACAGTACAGGATTACACAAGCTATTAGTGTGTGCCTCGATGAGGTGCATGGTTTGCTTTCAAAGCAAGCACACAAGCAGTACGACAATCTGGTATGTACTTGATGTTCTTCATTTGAGCCTTTATAGCATGCTGTGGAGAGACTCTGCTCTTCATTTGTCTCAGGTAATGCGAGATTGGAAGGAATTGGCTGTCATGACAAGAGAAATCACTAATTTGTGATTAGTAGACATTAAAACATTATTATTATGTTATATGCCAATGGTGTAATATGTATTTGTATTTATGATGGACACCGACCGATTTGTTATGGCGATGGATCATCTGAGTAGATAGGACTAGTTGAGCTGGAGCCACTGCTTCATACGGCATCGAATTTGGACATGTGATACTTATTCTATTAATAAAAATGTGCACACACGTGTCTAGGTCCTAGGGGCAATAGGAAGGGAAGGGTGCATTAAGGTGCATTGAATGGTAGATGCATGGGTCATAGGCTAAGGGTAGGTGTAAATGGAAAGATGGAACTTGAGTGATCTCAAGGGACATTAATGAAAGGTTATCACCCTTTCATTGTAAATCTCACATAGCATTCTCTCTACCACATTGCATTCATCCGTCATCTCTCTCCCACCTTGCATGTAGGTCGAAATAGAAACAAGTACTCTCACGAGGGCACTCTTCCCCATTGGAGGGCCAATCGGCATTCGAATTCTGCATGCATTGCACACATTTGCATTTCTCGAAAAGTGTGGATTTTCACATTGGCCTTCTTCGAAGGCGGAAGGGGAAGTGTGGGTGCTTCTTCAAATCTCGGACGCAGATTGCTGGAAGGTGATGGACAAAGTGTACTGAAGCCAGAAGAGTACCTGCTTGAGAGCTCAGCGAGAGTCCATGGTCCAGGTTATCTGGAAATATTCATTTGTTGCACACCTTGCCAAAGGAAGGATGGGGTGAAACAGACCCTCAGAGCATGGTGCCTGGAAGACTCTAGGTTGTTCACTCATTATGAGAGGGACAACTAGAAGATCATGACGGCTGGATTGCTCGAGTTCGAAGGCAGGAACGTGACTGAAGGAGGTGGTGCCAGGTGGTGCTACCAAAGATGGACTTGTGTACCCGGATGATGTGCACAAGCGGAACCAGACCCGGAGGAGCAGGAGCCACTAGATGAAAAGCCAAGAAAATATTTCGACACTGAAATGTTCCAAAGGACTACGACCACGGAGTTACTTGAGCACCATCATCGACGTGTTGGCATTGGGCTTGGATGTGTCGGTGAGAGGGAGTGTTGGAAAGGTCACCTCCCCATCTATAAGCCCCCATATGAGGAGAGCGTGGGGGAGGGAGACCTAGGGCAGAAGATGCCCACAGAAGAGAGGGAGGGGGCTGCCACATGGGCAGCACCTCACAGCCAAAAGAGGAGGTGGCTGCCACATGGACAGCAGCAAGGCTGTCTGGGCAGCACTGCTCAAGACATACCTAGACATGGCGCCACTATACAGATCAGTACGGGCTGCTGCAGGACAGTGTATAGCAGGCGGCGGGGCAGCACAAGAGCCTGGCAGAGGCACAAAAGATGGTGGGACAGGCAAGGACCTGTATGGTCAGGTACAGCCTCTCTACAGCAGCATGGCGGGTGTCTACAGGCAGGGACACGACCTGCAAGCAGAGCTGGCACATGGCACAGCATAGCAGGAGCAAAGGCGCGCCTTGTGGGCAGGATTGCGACCTGCAAAGGCCTGGAAGAGGGCGGGACCTATGGGCTTGACCCCGCACGAGAAGGGGCCAGCAAAGGGCCCTAATAGGACTCGTTGGGCTGAGCCAACCAGGTCGGTTGGGCCAGTCAACCAAGTCGGCCCAGTTAGGGCTGGCTGGTTGGTCCATTTGAAAGGGCCTTGTGCCCTATAAAAGGAGAGGCCCCTTGGCCTCATTTCATATCCTCTGGAGTAGCAAACCTACAGCAGACAGGAGCAGCAGTTAGGGCTTTCTTGGGCCTACTCCCAGGAGGTGAAGGAGACCTACAAAGAGCTGCAGATTGAGCAAGTAGGTGCTGCCTACCTAGGCTGATCTACAGGCAGTAAGGTAGAGAGAACCACTCTCGACAGATAGTCTACATACGCTCGAGGCGGCTCAGAGATCTAGAAGGAGAACCTTTTGGTATTGTATCCTGTCCTACTTTTTGGACAGACGGAAATATGAAGAGTTGCTTCTATATTTGTCTCTGAGCATTGTCTATTTACTGGCTTGCACATCTATGCACATTAAGTTAAGAAGTTTGTGATTCCACACCCCACACCACATTGTGTGAGCTCCTGGGCAATTCTATCAGTCTTCCACTGTGTGTACCCTCTGTTGGGTAATTTCTAACAACTTGGGCTCTGATACCATGTTAAAAATGGACCAACACAGGGTACGCACAGTGGAAGACTGATAGAATAGTCCAGGATCTCACACAGTGTGTGTGTGGGAGTGGAATCACAAACGTCTTAAACTTATGTACATCACATAGATGTGCTAACTCATCAATAGACAATGAACCAGCCAGATATAGAAGCTACCAAAAGAATATATATTTCCTTCCAAAGCTATGGACACAATACAAAAGAGAGAGAGATTCAAAGTCCCACCAGAGCATGGTCCTTTGATCTTACCACGTACTTCTACTAGCTGCCGGATATATCTAGACTTGACCCCGCGTGCTCCACCTCGAGCGTATGTAGACTCTCCGTCCAGATCCCTTCCACCTTGCTGTCCGGAAGCCAGCCTAGGTGGGCAGCCCTTTCTCAGCTTTGTCTGCAGTCTATGATGTACCTCCTTCACCTCCAGAAGATAGTCCCAAGGTAGGTCTCCCTGCTGCTCCAATCTGCTGACTTCTGGCTGCTCCAGGTGATGATTTATGAGGGCACAAGGTCCTCCCTTTTATAGGCCCAGAGGGCTGGCCGATCAACCAACCCAGCAGGCCCAAAATGGCCAACCTGCTGGTTGCTCATCCTGCCCCCTCTGGCCTATATAATGTGCCCTTTCTAGGGTTCAAAACAAGGGCCCTCTTGGCCCACAAAACTAGGGCATGAGCCCTCATTTCCATGCAAGGGCCCAGCCCCTAGATCTGCCCCAACCAGGGCCTGGTTGGCTGGCTCTTACCAGCCCAACCATCCCTCCTTTCTGGCCGACCAGGCGGCTGGTAACCCTAGCCAGGTTACGCCACATACAGGGCCTGCTCCAGGTTGTTTTCCTGCCCACACCCACTGCCACATGGCTCGCCATATAAGCACCTGTACCCCAGGATAGCCCACCATCTTGTGCTGCTCCAGATCTGCCTCTTCCAGGCCAGATCCATGCCATGTATGCATCGCCATCTGCCATGGTCTTGACACCATGTGTTGCAGCCACTTTGATGCGTCCAGGTACTTTCCTTTTCCTCTCTGATCTCTGCCCTCATGGCAGCCATAATGCTGCCCATGTGGCCTTCCATCAGTTCCCAGGTCCACCCCCCCATCCTCTCCTCATATGGGGGCTTACAAATGGGGAGGTGACCTTTCCAACAAATGTACTAGCCTACACCAGCTATGTCCCTGTGTTTGTGTATTGACCTTTGGTGATCTTGCAAGTAGCTCCAAGATAGAGAGACGCTTAGTTGAGAGCTAAGGCTAACCCTTTGGGAGGTGTTTCATTTGGCATCAAAGCCACTCTATTCTTCCACTTTGATTATGTGCTTGTAGTCACATTGAGCTAAGAGAAATTCAACATTTTGAGAGTCAAATAATTGAGGTACCATGAGGTGTCCTGGCTCAGCTGCAATCCTGACATTGCTCAAAAGCTGGAACTGGTTTTTGGAGTGAAATACAAACTGATTTGGAGTGCATGCAACCATTGCATAAGGTTGCATGCCCCCGCCCCCCTCCCCTCCCTTCAAACAGCTTGTATGCTGACTAGGAGGTCATGCGATGTTCTCGACTCCATCTATGTACTGCCGCTAGGCAGCTTGCCTTCCCCTACGCTGGTTGAAACCACCTTCCCTAGCTGCTATTCAGTTCATGCTCTCCGTCACCCCTTTGTTTGCTGGTTCTATCTCACCTTCTATCTAGAGATGGATATGCTCTCTAAAGATGCCACTTATAGCCACCACACTTGCTACGACTAGTTTTTGTTATCCTTTATTGGAGGAGATAGTGCTGAGATCACACTGTTTTGAGGTCTCCTCCTTGCAGGGTTGAACACTTTAGAACCACCGAAGACTAGTGGGGAACAATCAACCAACAATGAACATAGAAATGGGACTTCAGCACTATACGAGACCCCCTTGGTTACCCTAGAATTATATTTTTCTGGCTAGGAAAGAGGCACTACGAGATCCTTGTCTTTCCGACCTCCATTGGTTATCTTTTCTCTCGCAAGGAGTTCCTAGCATGTGGAGATATTTTGCTTGCATGTTTTCTCTTTTGATACCTGTGGATTGAGAGGCATGCTTTGCATAAACATGCAATCGAGTTATTCTATTTCCGACTCGTGCTCTCTTTCCAACTCTCTTTGGTTTCGTGCTTACAGCTTTCAGGTACCTCTACCATAGAATTCCTTTGTTAGTGACCATGGACACGAATCCATAACGCATGAGTCTTCACTTGAGTTCTGACAAACATCAGACTAGATGAGTGACAAACCATCAAATCTTTGTCATTGACTCTATGTGGGTAAAGCTCTCTCTATAACAAGGTTCGACCTCAGCTTCTATACAAGTCCCCTCAAAACATTTGGAGATGATATGCACTCCTTTACATGCATTGTCGAGACCTTGGTACACAATGAAATCATCTCGCTTTAATGCGATGCAAGGCGCACAGCGTACCTCGCGAAAATCATAAACGTCTCCATCTGGATCCGGAATCTGTCTAATAAAAAAATCGCAATGCTGCAAGGACAGCTTATGGAACTCTTCTTCGTTGATTTTGTATTCAACAATCGATTCTGCCGGCTCTCCTCGTGTGGATATGAATGTGTCGCTCTCGGAATGATCACGGTCACTGGATTTTCCAATGTCGTAATCAGTGTCGTAGTCTTGCAGTTCCTCCTCTTCCTCCTCCTCTTTTTCGCCATCCAGTTCCATGACTTCTTCGATTTCAAAGTCATCGTCCTGAGCTCTCACCACCCATCTTGCGCCCAATGAAGTTTCGTTGTGAGGGAATGCGTGAAGTTTCCAAGCGTGCTGGAGGGAGACAAGGGGAAGTCGACGGAGATTGGAAACAAGGGGCATGTGAGCACTGAGGGACTGGAACAATGAGGCGCTGCAGAGGTTGAGAGTTCGAGTGAGCCTCCCATGAGCGACTACATTTGTACGAGTATGAGTATGAGTGCATGGCGAGTCAGAGTAAGAGCAAGAGCAAGAGCAAGAGCAAGCCATAGCTGCTCCTAAATTTTGAAAGTTGATGCCTCGAAGTCACTCCATTATCCTTCTCTCTCCTTAGTAGAGAGTAGACATCTCTAGATTATCACGTGCAAATATATATTTGGAACCTCCACTTTTCATTGGGAACTCTAGCTTATCACGTGCAAATATTTGGAACCTACACATTCATTCCGGATATGGTCACGGCCGTTACCCACTTCCGGCCGCCCGCCCGCCCATGGGAAAAACGATCGGCGATGTGTGTTTACACACCAGTTGGTCTGATGAAGAGAAAAAGGTTGGGCCGTGTGTGTGTTTACACACCAAGTGGACTTACAAAGAGAAAAACTTGTGAACTAACAAAATCACGGGGTGAGCAAGTTCTTCTATTGGGAGGCAAACCGGTTGTTGTCAGGGTTGGGTAGGGGGGAGTGGTTGCCCATGCTCATGGGTAGGCCCCTATTTGCAGGACAGATTGCGTTATTACAAGTAGTAACCACGCAAGCTAACACCCCTTCTTGGGCATAGGGCAGGCACCAATGTGTAACTAGCCTCATTTCCTTGGAGGAAACTCACCTTCCATAACCCTTAGGCTATAAAGCACTATGGGGTATTATTTCCCAATGTGGAGGTTTAAGGAAGATAGAGGAAAGTGTGTTCTCGATTTGTGGCTCTATAAAGACTAGGTTGGGACCTCAGGTGATATGGCTTACACAATCCGCTGACAATTTCCTACATGAAAATTGATTTAATCCAATTGCACCTCCCCTGTTGTCAAATACTTACTTGAAGGAGAAGCTACTTACTCTTAGGGCTTTCATACTTAGGGAGTTTCAAGACACCACTAATATAGAGATCCATTCTAGTTTGTACAAAGGAATTTGTGTTCCTTTCAAAATTCCTTCATACACTAAGCTAGGATCAGTCATGCAATTCTTTTGCTTAATATGCATACATGTACATGACCATTCCCCCAATAGGCTAATTTTGGTGTAACCAATAAAATTCCTTGCGGTCTAATTGACCTAATATATGGGCTTTAGCAACAATACGATGTACCATTTGCAAGTAGAGGTGAAACATTGTGCTTCCCTTTCAACTAGACAAAGGCCAGAGATGAAAGCTATTTTTTTTAAGTTTTCAAATAGTTGGAAGTATCCTCAAATCCAAATCTATAGTGGATGCAAATATTAAATTAATACAATACAACTACTCGCATCATCCGTAGCGATGGTGTGTTTGCATAAAAGCTGATAGCCATTTGCTTTTAGCTATTCCAACCCTAGTCCCCACAATGGTTGTAGTTAAAGTTGTTGCTCTTAGGATCTTGCTTGCATATTAGTCAATGCATTAGCAATGCCTTGCTTGCACATTTGCAACTGGTGCTCTTTAGTTTTGTGGTCATCCTTTTTCTTAAACTACATTCGCAAGCATGTCATTTGCACACGTGAATCATGCTATCAATGCCAGAGCATGTTATTTCCTCACACCAATCTACATGTATTCTAGGTTGAGCCTAGTAATGCTTGTACTACATTTGGAGTAAAGCTCCTCAACCCATTCTCTTTCCCTTCATTAAGACTACATGGGGTGGAGATGTTGCGTGGATTGTGATAGGGCAGTGGAGAATTAATCGAGACAAGGTGGAGAAGTGTGGGAAAGATCTAGAGGCTCAATGTAATCCATTAAGCCTTATTTAAGAGCACTCTACCACTCTATCCCTTTAACACACAATATTTCTATTTATACCCTTGTAGTGTTTGTCACTCCTCACCTTTTACATCCACTAATGGTAATTGATTTTAGCTTTTATGTTGAGTAGGCGAACACAGTGAAGTTCAATGCATACACAAATTTTGAGTTATATGAGTATACGTGCACATCTTCATTTTATTAGTAGAGGTGCTTGGCTTCTCAGTAAGCATCTTGCCTTGACTAGTAGTTGGATTGTTTTACCATAAAGAGTTATGTAAAAGAAAGGAAATTTTATCAAAAGTCTTTGAAAGATCGAAGAGTCTATGAGACTAAAATAACCTGATGCAATGAGTTGAAAGGGTGGAGCCTCTAAGTGGGTATCAACACACATGATGAATATAAATAGCCATAGCATAGAGACACCAACGCACAAAGAGAAATGCTTGTGATTATGGAGAAAATGGAAGTTGGTAGCACTATAATGATCATCAGGAAGCTGGCAGAGAGGTCAAGCCTGAGAGGGGGTCGACAATGTATGATGCTATGGTTGCATTAAGCCAACATTAACATCTATCAATATGTGTGGTCCACTATGGTCTCCTAGCTATAGCCCTCGTGTTGAACAAGTGCCACTATCACTCCCGTCAATTGTGCTTCCGATTTGGTGAGCTTGGAGGGAAAGTCCCCTAGTCTGATCTATGCCTCAACGCACTAGGAGTCTGCCATGTCTCTTCCTCTAGTCCACGGATTCGCCCTCTCCCTAAGACCTATTAGTCAATGCTATTTGCCAAGCCTCATGGATGAAAGTTGGCAGGCATCTATGACCTGGGTAGGATAAGAAACTAGATAGGGTCCAAAACCATCCCCAAAGAGACAATGATAACGACCTCAGATATCATAGTATATAAACCATCTGAAAGCAAAGTGCTCCTTTAACTCAATCCGTGCTATTCACATAAAGTGCAAATACAACCTTCTCTAGGTATGCCCTCAACCCATCCATTCTCAATGCAAAGTCTGGAATGGCATGATCGATATCCTCAAGGAGTGGGGCAAATGGATTCATGTGTATCTTGATGGGTTAATGAATCCCTCTACTAAGATCCACAAGCAATGGTCTTTATAGAAGTTGAGCTTCACAAGTCAACGAGGTGCCAACCAAGTCCTAAATGTGTGTAGCTATAAGAGACACTCCCAGATAACCTAGTTCATCTAATATGGAGTGGGATAGAGGGGGATAATATATCTACGTGGAGCCCCAAACTCTCAAACCATCTACCTCCCATCTACATGTACGTTCATACCAACACCTCTAGTCACCCTCAACTGCCAAAGACATGGATGAATATAGGGCCACTCATGATAGCCTGCATCACCCTCTAGTGCAAGTGCCATACTCCTTGACATGGTAGAGGTACGTAATAACATGGGATGCTACATAAAGCTACAGTGGGAATGCTCCAAACTCAATCAAGACTATCTAATATGGGATTGAAGGCTTACTGCATATCATCTGTTAAAGCAAAAGAACTTGAAGTCTCTGCAATTGAGCTTGATTTGTCTGGTCTAGCCCCCAACAAGGGCTACCATATATACCTGCTGGGTAGACCAAATTGTCAAAGTGAAGAGACTTGGTCCTAGGATCATGTAAGCGAGAGTGAATCATTGCCGCTCGATAGAAAGCATGGTGTACCCCTTGCTTAGTCGAGCCTGCAATGCTGGTTGCATCCTCAAAATCGATCTAGAGAAAAGAACCCCCAAGTATACATAAGAGGCTGTTAGCCTCCACTGGCAGCCAATCTAGTGTGAAGTGCTCTTTGTGCACGGCTTCCCGAGATGCATTGAAGATCATGACCTTGATTTTATCAAGGTTTGACCTTCAAGTCATGTGTCTCATAGAAATTATGAAGTGCATCCACACGTCACTCGAGAACCTCTATTGACGATGAGAGTAGGACCACATCATCTGTAGATAGGAGAATCTAGAGCAAAGATTCCACTAGATAGCAACCAACACCCCTTAGGGTCTGATGAAGGTCTCAAGCTAGTATGTATAGACGCCAAACAAGGTTGGAACTAATATACAACCTTGTTTGACCCCAATAGCGCTCATAATCTCCTGTGTCCACCTTGCACCTATTTGAACTCTACCAAATACTCTCTCATAAAATAGCCCAAATGATCTCTTGGTCATATCCCAATTCCTACAAGCATCAGATGAGGCGAGCTCTCGGCATTGTGCCAAAAGCCTTGCAAAAATCCAAAAGCAATACTAAACCCTCTATCTTCATGCCCTAGCCTGCTCAATGACACCTCTAAGTGTGAGGATGTGATCTATGGTTCCGTGATCTCTTCAAAAGCTTGCCTATCCCACAGCTCTGTGTCCTTGAAGTTTTACAAACTTGCCAACCTTTGTGTCCTTGAAGCTCTACAAACTTACGAACTATTAACTGATTGGCTAACAATATGCCACCACTGGTTAGTGATGTCATTTGATGGATAGTGGCAAGTCCAAGAGCTAGGATTGTGCATCGGATCCAAATAGGCCCTAGATGGTTGTAAAAGAATGAGGAAAGAGAGTGGTATAAAGGGAATAGGGTTGGCCCTCCCTTCAAAATGTGACATGTATAAAAGGCCAAGTGGCTGACTTTGGTCTTCATTGTTGGATGAACAAGTTTGGAATACAAGGTCCCTCTTCTCTACTAAGAGTGTTTTTGGGTGTTCTCTTGTTTTCTTTGTAGTGCCTTTGTGTTTGCCACTCCATCCCCGTTCATTCTCCTCTTCTCCTCCCCTTCTCCCTCTCTTCTCCCATCTCCCCTTTCCCCCTTTCTCTCATGGAAACATAGTACAACAATCGGGGAGCCGCTTGAGTGACACTTAAGGATGGCTCGTGCTTTGCATTTCTCTCACAAGGAGTAGCTTGGAGTGGAGGCTCCATCGACATTCCTTCAAGATCCCCAAGACACGTGAGTCACCATCGAGACAACACATCTTTGTCACCACTGTTGGGGAGTTCAAGGCATCCTTTTGCATTACACTTGCTTTCTCTCGTCATCTACCCATTGCACATTGCTTCAAGCTTAACAAGGAGCATTGATAGTGGAGTTGTAGGAGAGGAACGAGTAGAGAAGTGTGAGTTTTGGAAGGGAAAAGAAGAAGTTGGCATTTTTTATTGGAAAGCATCTTGGATCATTTAGAGCTAGTTGTTGATGTTTTTTAGTGTTTTGAATTGATAGGAAAGGTATGTGTGATAGAAAACTCCAACAAAAACACCCAAAAGTGATGCTTGAAGTGATTTTTGAAGTGGTTTTGGAAGGAGAAACTATCACATTTTGCAAAACACCCCATTTGCCATTCAAATGTTGTTCTTTTTTGTTGTTTTTTGCATTGAGAAGGTAGACTAGGTAGTTTAGCATCCCCCTATCACAAAAAACTTGAACAAAAACTTCAAAATCATCAAAAACCAATCAGCAAAACTATGAGTTCCTATCCTGTCGACCCGTCGTTGCCATAGCTTGGTATCTAACCGACCTATCACCTTAGACCTATTTTGGCGACTGCACATGTCAGCAACCTAACCCACCTAGCAGGTCTGATAAGAGGGTTGACCCGGTGCTATAACTTGCCATCCCTCCGTTCAGTGCTATAGTTGTATCCCTCCACCTGTGCCATATTGATCATCCTACCAACCTGCTATCCTGCCCAGTCGGTGCCTTAGATCTATCCCACCCAGTCGGTGCCTTAGATCTATCCCGCTGAGTTGGTGCCTTAGCTCTATCCCGCCGAGTCAATGCCTTAGCTCTATCCCGCCAAGTTGGAGTTTTAGCTCTATCCCACCATTCGGAGGGATAGCTCTGGGAACACAAAAATCAAGAAAAAGCAGGGATATATATGTAATCTAGCACTTGAAAGCTGGGACCCTGAGCATCATCCATAAAATTTGCATGAAAATTTCATTGAAATAAATCCCATTTTGCAAAAAAAAAGCTGGGAAGCCACAATGGGCTGCCGCCCCTTGAACCTGCATCAAGGTGGACTCAACCTACAATTGGGGCATCAATTGCATAGATTAACACATGTATTTGAGATCAGGAAGAGTCCTACAAGCTCACCCTGAGCCTGATATCTTGTCAACCTCCATACCTAGCTTGGCATCCTCAAGTTCAGTAAGCTCAAAAGTCAGTTTGCACTCCTTGCAAGGACCACTGCCACCAACTCGAAAGAGTCCATGAGTCAAGATAGAGACATGGGTGAACCCTCTAATGTTAGAGCCTCAATGGCTCTAAACTCACAACAATATTTAGATTAAGGGAAACCTTTTCCAATATCATGGGAAGGTTTGGATTGACATACCTAGCAGAATTGCTAAACACATTTTCTGGGCAGAGTAGGGCAACGATAGAGCCTCAAATGCCATCCCAACTACCGATATCACAAGCAATACTCAGGGAAGCAAGTCCCACAATACCTATTGACAATCAATCCCCATCGTACGAATTCTTTGATGATAGACAATCCCATGGGTACCTACTGGTGGCAATCAACCCCCATCATACAAATTCTTTGATGATAGACAGTCCCATGGGGATGGATTTGGACCCAGAATCCCACAAGGGTCCCAAATGCTAAAACAAAGGGGGTAGAGGAGCGACATCAAAGGCCCACAATTAAGACCCTCCACTTCGGAATCCCCTATGATTCCTCCTTGGAAACAAAACATGGGAGATATTCCCTATCCAACAATTGTCCCTTATAGGCCTATGCCTGTAAGGAACATACCACTCCCTAGAGGACTTCCAGTCCGTCCTGTTAGGCCTAACCAAACCCAAGTCACAATGCAAATGCCTAGTGGGCTTGGATCCTCCCCTCCCAACCTTGTGCCATCAAATCCATGGAACCCTTCATTAGGACCATAGGACCACCAATGTATGGGACAAGGCCCACTATTCCACAACCTCCTCCTATACCACAAACGGTCCTTACGTACAAAGCTATGAGAATCCTAGTGCCAACTCTAGGAAGGGGGGCCGCAATGCCACCTCTAGCTTTTCCAGGAAGGGATACCAACCCCGCAAGGAGCAAGCCTATCACAATCTCCAAGCTAATCACCAAGTTTATAGGAGAAGGTCCTATATATTCAATTTATATGCTAGATGTTAAATAAAAAAGTTATGAGTCTCTGTATGTGACTGTTTATGTTTTAGACAGTTTTAACCCCCTTCCAGTAAAATGTCCATAACTTTTCAACCGCTTCTCTATTTCTTACAAAACTTATATCAGCGCGAAGATCATTGCAAGAGAATCTTCAAATGTATGTGAATATTTGATATCAAGTCTTTGTGAGATTTTATAGGCCTTTCTATTTAATAACAATTTGCATAGTGTTTTGAGCTACTTGTAGAGGTATCTATGAAGGAGATGCAATGTTTCCTCGGAACCTACCCATCCGACCCTATGAAAGATAGTGTAAATTGCACCATCTACATAGGGCATAGGGGCAAACCCTAACCCTAAGGGATTCACATGTATATCTTCATGTTCATTGTCAATACGCTTAGTGTATAGGTAACTATATCATGTGCACTCCTCTCTCGCTCCCTCTCTCACTTCCGCTACTATCATGGTATTAGAGCCGATGGTGCTCCACTCCCTTCATGAGTGTCAAGCCCTCCTTCTGTGAGGCATCTTCCATTGAGAGAGTCTTTTGTCAGAGAGAGTGAAACCCCTTGCTTCATCAGGTGTAAGCCCTTGCTCCATCAAGGCACAAGCCCTCTCCGTGAGGCCCCTTCATCATCTTCTCAAGCTCATCTTGTAGAGCTCATTTCCCTCTTCGGTTTGCATCAGAAAGCTCATCATTTGGAGCTATGGAGCTTAACATATAGGTTGTTGAGTGATTATGTTCCTTGTGAGGAGGTTTGAAAGATAGTCTCAAAGGTTTCTTGCAAGAGAAAGGTTTAAGCTTTCAGGTTCATAGGTTCTCTATAGCACTTGGCAAGCTCACAAGTAGCTCGATAATACTCCAACCAGTTGAACCGACAAGCATCTTCAAGATTCTACATCGGCTCCTAAGCCCCAAGCACTCTAAGCTTCCACCTAGCCAGGCCGCAACCTAGACTTTCAACTATTTGGGCTCTTGCAAATGAGCTCCTATCTTAGTGAGCTTCAACCTTCATCTATCATCGGATTTTGCAAAGTTCACAACCAGGCCTATAGCGACTAGTCACGGTGACGAAGACCTAGAACTCAGGTGGCTTCTACATGCTCATGTGACCCTTGTAGTAGTCACGACTTCTTATGACAATGCGATAGCTTCTACAAGTGCCTAGCAACTATACAACCAACTCACGGCCCTCAACAATGGAAACGACAACTCCTTCAAGCAGCAATAGAAGCAAAGGCGACTCAACAACTAGTCACCTCGCCCATGCAAGGCTCCAAAGTGAAACCAACCAACTCAAGCTACTCCAATAGCCAGCAATAACTCAATGAGTACACAAGGGCTCTTCTCTAGTGCCTCTAGAGCACTCCATCGACTTTGGCTTCTCCAATAGCTTTTGAGCTCCTCTACTCCAAACAACCTCCACAGCGCTGTATGGAGGCAAAGAAGTGACACCTCTACAAACATCTAGCAACCTCCAAAAGAGCGTCCTTCGCTAATGACCCTTTATCTGAGGCTCACGGATGGCTCATGACTCCTACAACCAGCAACTCTCTATCTCTAGTCGACTTTGCACACACCATCAATGACTCCACTGTAGTGCTGCTTAGTGCCACGAAGTCAGCACCTACAAGGGGTGCCACGAAGTTAGCACCTGCAAGGAGCTCATGTTCCTCTTCACAATTGTGAAAATGACGGACTCCTACCTCAGTCTCCAAGCTTCAAGCCTATCCACAAACAGACTCTCTAGGGCCATCAACTACTGAAACACCCAGCTCTCTAAATGACAACTCCATGCCACAACCCGGCTCTAAAAAAGATAAGGGGGTCTAGATTAATATAAATCAGGTAAGGTTAACCGGATAGGGTAGGGTTAACTTAGTGCACATGTGGCACCACTACAAAGGGACACATGGTAGCACAATAATAGGACATGTGGCACCTTATCCCACCATCCTTGGCCACATCAGCATGGTCGAGTCATGTGCCACATCAGTAGGACTAACCCCATGCCACATCATCATGTGCCACCTAAGCAAAATGCCACCTCAGCATCCATATGGCAATGCCATGTCACCTTTGCCATGTCAACATCAATTGCCTAGTCAGTATGCCACATCAGCCTAACACCTCATCAATGCTAGCTAGGCATCCTTACCTCTCCACATGCATAGTCCTTCATTAGCATGTGACCCACAGTACCACATCACCACTATGACACTCAATTTGGACACCCTCTTTAGGATCAATAACTGCCCATCCTTCTGAGAGCCATAACTTTTGATCCAGGTGGAATTTCGAGGTGATCCAAAAAGAAAAATTGATCACCAACTTGTGCTCTACCTGTTGAGCACCTTAGATCTCCCATCCAAGATTTCCATAGGTCAGAATCATCAAATCCTCATCATCGGAACCACCTCATGATCCATTACAGCACATCTAGCACATAAAATGAACGAACTAAAACTCATTTTGTTGCATTTTGTGATTCGACATTTAGTCTAGCTGTAGACTAGCACTGCCCCCTAGAGGAGATCCAACTCCACCAAGCCAAGTTGGCCATTGCCACATTACCTGATTAGTTCCGACCTGCATCAGTCCCATTGGATCTATCATCGGTATACACATTCACACACTGACACCGGTTCAATTCTCTTGGCATTTGGCAATTCATCACTCACTATGACACTTGGTAGAGTGATCTTCCTCCTTGGATTCAGGATTGTGCATACATATTGCACGCAGATATGCCACCCATGTACAATCATTTTCATTGACTATTTTTGGCATTGGTTCCATACACATACACATCAGCCTTGTACAGCTTCTTGGCTACTCCCGACATTAGTTGTCATCATTTTACTACAGGCTTGATCCTTGGCACACAACAGTTCTCACATGACTTGGTTTTGACTGTTTAGCATAGGCCCTCCAGTGGCATCTCTCACACAGTGTTCTCATGGGTAGACACTCTCGCTCGGTACACACGTAAGCCTCTTGCAGAGAGCACCAGACCGCCTCTAGCATGGATCGCACCATTGATGATACACCGGTCACGACTTCGGATGAGATCCGTGAGTGGAAAGAGAACCTTCTTCGACCATTTATTGCCATAGGGTATGTACCAGTGTATGATGCCGACTCGAGCCTCATTGGCCTTGACAGATCATATGCAGATGCTTCGGATGTTAGCATGGATCAACCCGCAGTTTTTGATCATGCACATTCCTCATCTGGTAAGCCCTCAGCACGAGGCACATTCAACAGTAAGCCCTTAGCATGAGGCATACTTGATGACAAGTCCTCAGTACGAGACAGTCCCATCTACATCAGCTCTGTTTGATTTCAATGATGTACAACCATCACCTTCACGCATGGATCCGACTCCATCTCTTGCCATGATGCAAATACTCAGTAGGAGTTCACTTATGACCATGCAATTATTCAGCAGTAGGTATGCCCTCAGAATAAGGCACTCACATCCCCAGCCGCATGCAAAGATTTATGCCATAGCACATTCACATTAGGAAAACAAGGAGCTCATTTTGGGGCCCTGAGAGAAATTCACAATTTCTTTATTTTTCTTTCCTCAAACACTAAAATACGACAAAA
Source organism: Dipteris shenzhenensis (assembly GCF_047967505.1). NCBI lineage: Eukaryota > Viridiplantae > Streptophyta > Polypodiopsida > Gleicheniales > Dipteridaceae > Dipteris > Dipteris shenzhenensis. The sequence continues at coordinate 1,744,045 of NC_141613.1, forward strand.
CTCCACTAACACATGATGTAGAGTTCAGTACTTTTGACATCACTAGCACATCTGGAGCAGACCAAAACCCCCAGAATGACATTTGAAACACAGAAAATGCGCACTAGGAGGCTCGAAAAAGGCCGAAAAGGCTGAAAAGGCCCCACCAAAAAATGGTACTAAAGAAGGCGATTTGACAGGTTGGCCTACCAAATTGCACCTTTTTGGCCTTTTCTGGGCCTTTGGGTGCTCGTTTTCAATGTTTCAAATGTTATTCTGGGGGTTTTGGCCCACTCTAGATGTGCTGGTGATGCCACAAATATCAAATTCCACACCGTGTGTCAAATATAATAATATCGCTCAAGTATCCTCATTGAATGCAAACTTGACAATATTTATTTTTTCTTATTTTTTTGTATTTTTTCAACGTTACATTGGCCCTCCTTTCATTGGTGGAGGGCTATTTTCCTTCTAGGCTAAAAGGCCCCAAAATGAATTTCCTTTTTCCCTAATGGCTCTTCAAGTGATTTTTCAGTATCCATCACTGATGCTTTCACCTCTAACACAGAGCATACCTTGGGCTTAGTTCCCTTCAGCAATACAGATTATTCTTATTGCTTGTTGATGCAAAATCATCACTAGGAAGTGACTGCATGGTCAAATACCACTTTCGTCAATTTTGCAGATTTGCCCTTGTGAGGCAGAAGTTGTGTTTTTTGCAGTGACAGAATATTTTTACAGTGTTCTGTAATGGCGTCTGATGCTCTTTCACAAATTGTCACTGAAAATCCATACAAGAACAACTTCCCAGCATGGAAGCTTAGAATGATGAATTTCCTTAAGGGAATAGGCTATTGGGAATTCATTACTGGAGATGAACAAGAACCAGTTATTCCTAATGTTCCCAATCAATAGGAGCTGCAAGCATTTAAAGGATGGCATGAGAGAGCCATAAAAGTTATGTACTGGCTGTCTATCAGTATTTTAGATTTTATAATTGTGCATATTCAAGATGCAAGCATGTCGAAGGAGGCGTGGGATACTTTGACAAAAATGTATAGCACAAATACGCAAGCCAGGAAAATGCAGCTCAAGCAAGAGTTGCAGCAGAGAGAAAATATGAGCATCAATGACTACCACATGAAGGTGAAGAAGTTTGCAGATGCACTTGCTTCCATTGGGTTGCCAGTGGAAGATGATGATTTAGTTTCTGTGACCTTGAAGGGTCTAGGAAAGGATTATGCACATTTTCGAACATCCATTGCCATCCGTGAAAAATTTCTTGATTTTGAGGAGTTGATTGCTCTTCTAATTTCTGAAGAGCAGAGAAATGGTGGTGCATCTTCTTCAGGAGGAACTTCAAAAGAAGTTGTATTCTACTCAAATGCTGGAAGAGGTAGACGTAGAGGTAGAGTAGGCTGATCTGGAGGCCATGGCAGAAATCAAAATATGCAGCAAATTCAAGAAAACCAGTCCTATGGAGGAGGACGTGGTAACTTTAGAGGCAGGGGGGAGCCAAAGAGGTCATGGTGGATGGCAGAGAGGCCAAAATGCAAACAACAATGTTGAATGCTACTACTGTGGTAAAATGGGTGTCATATGGCTAAAGACTACTATAAAAAGTAGAATGACATCATGAATGGAAAATTGCAGCAAGGCAATTATGTATCCTCTAGTAGACAGGGTGATGACAGAAATGAGCATTTGTTTATGGTGCAGCACATGACTAATTCTGTGACAAGTGCAGAAGAAAGCAATGATGTGTGGTATGTTGACTCAGGTGCGTCAAACCACATGATAGGTCATGCAGAATGGATGCAAGATTCAAGGAAAATGGAAAGACCAGGATTTGTGGAGACTGGTGATGATATTGCACATCCTATTGTGCAGATTGGTAAAGTTCCTTTGTCTATGTAGGATGGGAAAAAGAAATACCTTTCTGATGTATTTCATGTCCCGAATATCACCAAGAACCTGGTTTTTGTTGGTCAAATGGTTGAGCATGGATTGCAGGTCAGATTTAATCCTCATGGATGCTTTGTTGAGGATATGAAAAATAAAGGTCGCTTGATAGCAAAAGGGAAGAAGAAGGGTAGAATGTTTACGTTGGATATGGACATGCCTGAATTGAGTGCAGAAATGTTTGCACATGGGACTAGTGTAGTTGTAGATATTGATATCTAGCATAAACGCATTGGTCATGTTGATGTACAGTGACTTAAATTGATGCAGGCCCAAACTATTGTTGCAAGCTTGCCTAAGTTCAAGGTTATAGAAATGCATAAGGTATGTGAAGCCTATCAATTTGGAAAACAGGCAAGGAAACCATTTCCTAGACATGTTCAAGAGAGTAAGAGGCTATTGGAATTAATCCACTCTGATGTGTGGACTAATAAAGCTACATCTATTGGAGGCTGTCATTCTTTTGTCACTTTTATTGATGCAAAAAAGTTTGGGTGTATTTTATGAAACAGAAAAGTGAAGTGTTTGGGAATTTCAAAGCTTTTAAAGCTATGGCTGAAAAAGAAACAAGCCTGCAAATAAAATGCCTAAGGTCAGATGGAGGGGGAGAGTACCTCTCAAATGAGTTTGCAAGGTTTCTGCAGGAGCATGGCATAAAGCAGCAATATTCATGCAGTCATACCCCACACCAAAATGGACTTGCAAAAAGGAAAAACAGGCATATTGGAGAGGTAGCTCATGCCATGCTCAATGAAAAAGAGCTGCCAGATTATTATTGGGCTGAAGCAGTTGCTACAGTAGTCTACATAATGAACATGACTCCCACTATAGAAATACCTGGCATGATGCCAAAGGAGAGGTATATTGGTAGGAAACCAAATATTTCTCATTTGAAAGTTTTTGGTTGCATTGCCTATGTTCATGTGCCAGATGAGTTGAGATCCAAGTTGGATCCAAAAGCTGGGAAGTGCATCTTTATTAGTTATTCTCTGCAGCAGAAAGGGTATAGATGCTATAATCCATCTACTCATAAGTTTATAGTGAGCAGAGATGTTGTTTTTGATGAGATGAGTAGCTGGTATAAACCAGTAAATGTGATTGATAATGTAGATGCACAAAATGGTAATGCTGAACAGAATTCACAGCAGTAATCACAAAATATTAGTGGACCTGTACTGTCCTCTAACAGTGGTTGACATACTTCGCCATGGACAGACAGATTGAGATCAAGAGAATCTCCTCAAAGCAATGTAGATAGTGGTATGCAAGTATCACGAAAGGGAAAAGAGAAAGTAGATCAGCCCATGGGTGATGTGAATGCAGGTCACTCTTATGTGGATGGTGAATCCAGTGGCTCAGAACAGAGCATTAATGATGAGTTGGGTATTCCTTCTGTTGTTACACCTAGAGTAAGGAAGACAAGGGATGTTTTGAGAGCATCTAGTAGTGAGCCTATTTTGCACAGGTCTACTAGAGTTAAGTATCCTATGGATAGTCTGAAATATGATGGATTTACAACCATTCACTATGCCTATATGGTCAAAGTGATACAAGAACCAGAACCCACTTCTTTTGAGCTAGCCATGGGAAAAGAAAAATGGGAGAAAGCCATGGATGAAGAAATGGATGCCTTGGAAGCAAATGCTACATGGGAATTGGTGCCTTTGCCTAAAGACAAGAATGCAATTGGCTGCAAGTGGGTTTATAAGGTGAAGCACAATGCAGATGGTTCTGTGAGCAGATACAAGGCAAGATTAATTATCAAGGGGTATGCATAGACATATGGCATTGATTATGAAGAAACATTCAGTCCGGTTGCAAGGATGTCAACGGTAAGAGAAGTCATCGCTATGGCTGCATCAAAGGGATGGTCTTTACATCAGATGGATGTAAAGAATGCCTTCTTGCATGGTGATTTGCAAGAAGAGGTCTATATGGAGCAAGCACCAGGTTATGTGCATGTTGTTCATCCTGAGTTTGTTTGCAGGTTGAAGAAAGCCTTATATGGCTTGAAGCAAGCACCTAGAGCATGGTCTAACAAGATAGGATAGTATCTTATCACTATTGGCTTTTAGATTTCCAAGGCAGATTTATCACTTTATGTGAGAAAAACAGAGAGAGGTATTATGCTGCTTGTCATTTATGTTGATGATTTGATCATCACAGGTGATAGTGATGAAGATATTCTTCATGTGAAAATGCTATTGAAGTAGAAGTTTGAGATAAAGGATTTGGGAGAGCTGCGTTATTTCTTGGGCATTGAGGTGATTAGATCCACAAGTGGGATATGGCTCTTGCATAGGCAGTATGGATTGGATATGCTGTCCAAATATGTGATGATAGGTTGTAAGCCTATTTCAGTTCCTTTGGAGCAGAATGTGAAGTTGAGTGCAGATGCATGTGAGCTTCTGGAAGACCCTACTATGTACAGACCCATAGTAGGAAGTTTGATTTATATGACTATTACCAGGCCAAATTTGAGCTATGCTGTTGGGTTGGTAAGTAAGTTTATGCAGGCTCCAAGGAAACTGCATTTGGATGCATATTGAGGTATGTGAAGTCCACATTGTAGTATGGACTATATTTATGAGACTGGGGTTCAAATACAATTGCATGGATACACTGATGATGATTGGGCTAGTAGTATTTCTGATAGACGATCTACCAGTGGATATTGTTCTCTTTTGGGAGTGCTGCCATCACTTGGAGCAGCAAGAAACAGCCTATAGTTGCCTTGTCGAGCATAGAGGCTGAATACAGGGGTGCAGCAATGGCTGCATGTGAGGTAGCTTGGTTGCATAAGCTACTTTATGATATGCATCAATCTACAGGGCCTGTTGTCATTTATTGTGACAACATGAGCAATATACACTTGGCAAATAACCCAGTCTATCATGCTAGAACAAAGCACATTGAGGTGCATTATCACTATGTGCAGGAGAAGGTTCTAGTAGATTTTATTGATCTAGTTTATGTCAACACAGAGGATCAGGTAGTTGACATATTCACGAAGGCATTGGGTGTAGAGAAGCTGTGCAAGTTCAGAGACCTGCTTGGTGTGTAGGAATTGGGATTGAGCTCGACGGGGAGTGTTGAGATATCGAGCTCCACTCATGATATGCCAAGGTGACCGTGGTGCATTTATGTCGCCGACTTGTTAGGTGCAGATGCGGTTGGTACATCGCCCATGAATAATAGCTGGATGACAGCTATCCTTACGTACTCTAGTTAGTGGCTCAGTTAGTATGCCACCTAGGTTAGCTGAGTTTGGTTTGAGACCCACATATAGGGTTCATCTATTCCTTTTGTACTAAGAGAGAGAGTTCTTTTGGCTTACACAACTAAGAAGAGGAAAACAGTTTTTAGCCTCCACCTTTGTGTGTATTCCCCCATTGTGTATGTGAGAAAGCTGCAAGTGAGACTCCTTACCTCTCTCCCACTCTCTTCACAGTAACATCTTGAGTGATATTATAGTCTAGCATAGGGAGAAGGAAAGGATCAGTGGAAGCCATAATCTCACCAAGCCAGTGTGTGCCAAAGAGAAGAGTGATACATTGTTGAAAGAAGATTGTAAGGCTCAATATGACATGAACTAATATATATTTGAAGGGGATGGTTGGGTTGGATGGGTAGGTTCCGGTGAAACATTGCACCTCGTTCATCGATACCTCTACAAGTAGTTCAAAACAATCTACAAATTGTCATTAGACACAAACACCTATAACTTCTAGCAAACACATGAAATCAAAGATTCATCTACATGTATAGATGCTCCTTGCAATGGGCTTCGTGCTGATATAGGTTTCATAAGAAACAGAAAAGCGATTGAAAAGTTATGGACATTTTACTGGAAGGGGGTTAAAACTGTCTAATAAATAAATAGTCACACACAAAGACTCATAATTTTTTGATTTGAGAAACTAAATATATAGGATTATGTGCCTTAAAAAGAGCCTTCTTTGATATAAGTTTCATCAAAATCGAACATTGAGTAGAAAGTTTTGAGCAAAATACTGACAAGGGGTCAAAAAGTCATGAAAAACAACTCCTATTAATGCCGACTTGGGAGAACACTCCCTCCATGCTTAGACTTTATCAACGATCCAAGTCCCATACAGGTCACCTAATAGAGAAGAAAGATATTCCTTCATGGCTTAGGAAACGAATAAACCATGTATGCACAATGAACGTTTGAATAGAAAGCACTTTTGAAAACTTTGGAAGAGAGAGAAATAACACAGTAATAGAAAAAGGGGAGAGACACTCAAGAGAGAGAACCTAAAGTGACCTTCATTACCAATAGAGAGAGACTCTACTCAAATCCAACTCAAAATACTACAAACACAAGGGAGAGGAAGAGGTTTTATACATACAAGAGGGAGCAGGAGCTCCAAGACTACTCATAGAAAGAGAAGAACTAGAGAGACATGGACTCAAGAGTCTACATAAGAGGATATCTACAAGAGGGAGAGAGAGGGATCATGGAAGAGGCTTGATTAGACTAGAGCTATAGTAGCATGAGGCTCAATGGTGGAAGAGATGTTGAACAAGGGAGAGGAGGGCTCCTTTTATAGAGATTTTGTCACCCTCCTTCACCCATTTATAATTGCTACCTATAGATTCCTTTCCCCATCAATCACATAAGCCCGTATGTCACTATCCATGTCCTTTTTGTCTACTCTTGACAGGTGTCCCATCAAAATATGCTCATGATCCTTAAAATATTGAGAGAGTCAAGGGTCTTACCACATGGAGCCCATAGGGACCCTCTCTTTTCCATATGTCCACATCCTCCTTATTCCAAATAGGAATTCTAGAAGGATTCCCTTAACTCCACACTCTTCCACACTTCTCCCACACTCTTGGCATGTGATCTCTCTTACATTATTAAGCACACATGGACATGAGACCCACCTCCTTATGTGACTCACTCTTCCTATTTTCTAAAAACCCCATAATATCCCAAACACAAATAACTCTCGCCCCATACAAATGTATTTATCATTCATAGTCTAATGATCCATTCCACTCATCCTCTTAATCCCATACAATATCTTAGAAAATGGAAATAAGTGAGAGCCACTAGGCTATTAGTTGATACTCACACTCTTATCCAATATAGAGAAAAACAATACCAATGCCAAATAAACGATATCAATTTTTGGCATCACATATTTCCCTCCCCAACAGATCCTTTTAGTATTAAAGAGTGTCTTATAGCCATCAAGGTGGTCGAGCACAGAAGAAGTCAAGGGGATACTCATTGGTGTGTCTAGGTATCACCATGTTGTCAACATCCTCAAGCTTATAGGTTCCATCGATGAACTTCCTCTTGACTTGATATGGTCCCTCCCATCGGCCGATAAACTTTTTGTCTAGCCGCTTGTCCAAATGACTATCAAATCTCCTTTTGCAATATCTTTCTTCTTGCATAATTTGGTGTCAAGATGGCCGTGCACCTTTTTTGAGAAGCTTCCAACTTTTGTAAAGCATGTAATCTACATCCAAGGCTTCTAAGTGTACCAAGCATTGAGCATAGGCATCTTCCTATCCTTCTATTCTTGCAACAGTAGTGCGAAGACTATGTATTTCCAATTCAATGGGCAAAATGGCTTCTATCCCATACACTAGTTGGAATGGTGCAAACCCGATTGCTAGCTTGTATGTGGTTCTATAATCCCATACAACTTTGATCAAGTGCCTATCCCAATGCCTTTTCTTGGTGTCTACAAGCTTTCCCATTGAATTGCACAACAATCCATTTGTTTTCTTAGCCAAGCCATTACATTGGAGATAGTATGGACATACTATGATTGATCTTTACCTTATGCACACGTCTTCAATCAGTAAAATTCTAAAAGAGGTTCCTCCATCAGTGAGAAATTCCAAGGGACAACCAAATCGTGAACAAATCTAGTCAAAGAGAAATTTTGCAACTGTGCTTGCCTTGTTGTGGACTGTGACCTTAGCCTCTACACACCGAGTCGCATACATCTATGGCCACTAATATATAATGCTTGCCTTTAGATGAGCAAGGGAGTGGTCCCACAAAGTCCAACTCCCACCTTTCAAAAGGTCCATATGCTGGAATAGGTTAAAGAGCCCAAGGATCAACTATCGCCTTCCAAAAATTTGGCACACTACACAACTTCAACACCACTCATGTATATCCTTATGGAGGTGTGGCCAAAAGTATCCTACATTAAGAATTATCCTAGGTGTGCTTGCTGAAGCAAAATGACCGAAGAAATCATGACACATTTCTAGGATTCTCCTAGTTTCCATGGGATGGACCACCCAACAGAGCACCTTATCTTTTCCCAATTTATAGAGAGTATCATTACCGATCTCTGCTTTTGTTGGGGAGTTAACCCTTGATGAAACATGCCTTCTTCCACATATTTTTGAACATCTTGCAATTTTGGTCATCCAGTGTCTACCAAAGAAACCACCCCCCTTGGCCATCGTACCGCAATGGCTTGAGTAGCTAACTCATCTGCCCTTTGATTTGGTTTTCTATTTATATGAACAAACTTGCAAAATTCAAACCGACAACATAGTGCCATAGCCTTCTAATTAAGCTCCTTCAAATGAGGATTTCTTGTCTTGTAATGCCCTTGCATTTGTTTTATAATAAGCTGAGAATCTCCTCTTACTTCCAATTCTTTAACTGAAGACATTCCTCCAACCAAGAATCAAAGCATTCTATTCAACTGCATCATTAGTTGTGATAACTGGAAGCTCTTGTACATTAACCGGTGCACCTCTATCAGTGTAAACATTATAAATCGCTTGACCATCAATGATCACATCAACCACAGGTACTGTGAAGATAGTGGGAGAGAGGGAAGGAGTCTCACTTGCGGCTTTCTCACATACACAATGGGGGAATACACACAAAGGTGGAGGCTGAAAATAGTTTTCCTCTTCTTAGTTGTGAAAGCCAGAAGAACTCTAGTACAAAGAAATAGAAGAACCCTATAAGTGGGTCTCAAACCAAACTCAACTAACTAAGGTGGCATACTAATTGAGCCACGAACTAGTGTAGATAAGGATAGCTGTCATCCAGCTATTATTCATGGGCGGTGTACCAACCGCATCTGTAGCTAACAAGTTGGTGACATAAATGCACAATGGTCACCCTAGCATATCACGAGTGGAGCTCGATATCTCAACACTTCCCCTTGAGCTCAATCCCAATTCCTGCACACCAAGCAGGTCTCTGAACTTGCGTAGCTTCTCTGTGCCCAATGCCTTCGTGAATATGTCAGCTACCTGATCCTCTATGCTGACATAAACTAGATCAATAAGACCTAGTAAAACCTTCTCCCGCACATAGTGATAATGCACCTCAATGTGCTTTGTTCTAGCATGATAGACTGGGTTATTTGTACTGCTCATGTTGTCACAATAAATGACAATTGGCCCATCTGTAGACTGATGCATATCATAGAGTAGCTTATGCAACCAAGCTACCTCACATGCAGCCATTGCTGCACCCCTATACTCAGCCTCTATGCTCGACAAGGCAACTGTAGGCTGTTTCTTGCTGCTCCAAGTGACTGCAGCACTCCCAAAAGAGAACACATATCCACTGGTAGATCGTCTATTAGAAATACTACCAGCCCAATTAGCATCAGTGTATCCATGCAACTGTATCTGAACCACAGCCTCATAAAATAGTCCATACTGCAATGTGGACTTCACATACCTGAGTATGCGTCTAGCCACATCCAAATGCAGTTTCCTTGGAGCCTGCATAAACTGACTTACCAATCCAACATCATAGCTTAAAGCTAGCCTGGTAATAGTCATATAAATCAAACTTTCTACTATGTGTCTGTACATAGTAGGGTCTTCCAGAAGCTCACCTACATCTGTGCTTAGCTTCACATTCTACTCCAAAGGAACTGAAATAGGCTTACAGCCTATCATCCCATATTTGGATAGCATGTCCAATCCATACTGTCTCTGCAAGAGCTGTATCCCACTTGGTGATCTAATCACCTCAATGCCCAAGAAATAATGTAGCTCTCCCAAATCCTTCATCTCAAAATTCTGCTTCAATAGCATTTTCACATGAAGGATATCTTCATCACTATCACCTGTGATGATCAAATCATCAACATAAATGACAAGCACCATAATACCTTTCTCTGTTTTTCTCACATAGAGTGAGAAATCTACCTTGGAGATCTGAAAGCCAATAGTGACAAGATACTGTCCTATCTTGCCAGACCATGCTCTAGGTGCTTGCTTCAAGCCATACAAGGCTTTCTTCAACCTGCAAACAAACTCAAGATGAACAGCATGAACATAACCTGGTGGCTGCTCCATAAAGACTTCTTCTTGCAAATCACCATGCAAGAAGGCATTCTTTACATCCATCTGATGTAAAGACCATTCCTTTGATGCAGCCATAGCAATGACTGCTCTTACAGTTGCCATCCTTGCAATCGGACTGAATGTTTCTTCATAATCAATGCCGTATGTCTGTGCATACCCCTTGACAACTAATCTTGCCTTGTATCTGTTCACAGAACCATCTGCATTGTGCTTGATCTTATAAACCCACTTACAGCCAATTGCATTCTTGTCTTTAGGCAAAGGCACCAATTCCCATGTAGCATTTGCTTCTAAGGCATTCATTTCTTCATCCATGGCTTTCTCCCATTTTTCATTTCCCATGGCTTGCTCAAAAGAAGTGGGTTCTGGTTCCTATATCACTTTGACCATATAGGCATAGTGAATGGTTATAAATCCATCATATTTCAGCCTATCCACAGGATACCTAGCTCTGGTAGACCTGCGCAAAATAGGCTCACTTTTAGGTGCTCTCAAAAAATCCCTGGTCTTCCTTACTCCAGGTGTAACAATAGAAGGAATACCCAACTCATCATCAATGCTCTGTTCCGAGCCACTGGATTCACCATCCACATAAGAGTGACCTACATTCACATCAAACATGGGCTGATCTACGTTCTCTTTTCCTTTTCGTGATACCTGCATACCACTATCTGCATTGCTTTGAGGAGATTCTCCTGATCTCAATCTGCCTGTCCATGGTGAAGTATGTGAACCACTACTAGAGGACACTGCAAGTCCACTGATATTTTGTGATTGCTGCTGTGAATTCTGTGCAGCATTACCATTTTATGCATCTATATCAATCATCACATTTACTGGTTTATACCAGCTGCTCATCTCATAAAAAACAACATCTCTGCTCACTGTAAACTTACGAGTAGAAGGGTTATAGCATCTATACCCTTTCTGCTGCAAAGAATAACCAATAAAGACACACTTCTCAGCTTTTGGATCCAACTTGGACCTCAACTCATCTGGCACATGAACATAGGCAACGCAACCAAAAATTTTCAAATGAGAAATATCTGGTTTCCTACTAGTATACATCTCCTCTAGCATCATGCCATGTATTGCTGCAGTGGGAGTCCTGTTCATTATGTAAACTGCTGTAGCAACTGCTTCAGTCCAATAATAACAATAATAATCTGGTAGATCTTTTTCATTTAGCATGGCTCGAGATACCTCTCCAATATGCCTGTTTTTCCTTTGTGCAAGTCCATTTTGCTGTGGGGTATGACTGCATGAATATTGCTGCTTTATGCCATGCTCCTGCAGGAACCTTGCAAACTCATTTGAGAGGTACTCTCCCCCTCCATCTGACCTTAGGCATTTTATTTGCAGGCCCATTTCTTTTTTAGCCATAGCTTTAAAAGCTTTGAAATGCCCAAACACTTCACTTTTCTTTTTCATAAAATGCACCCAAACTGCATCAATAAAAGTGACAAAATAATGATAGCCTCCAATAGATGCAGCTTTAGTAGTCCACACATCAGAGTGGATTAATTCCAATGGTTTCTTGCTCTCTTGAACATGCCTAGGAAATGGTTTCCTTGCCTGTTTTCCAAATTGACAAGCTTCACATACCTTATGCATTTCTGCAACATTGAATTTAGGCAATCCTGCAACAATATTTTGGGCCTGCATCAATTTAAGTCGCTGAACATTAACATGACCAATGTGTTTATGCCAGATATCAATATCTGCAACTACACCGGTCCCATGTGCAAACATTGCTGCACTCAATTCAGGCATGTCCACATCCAATGTAAACATCTTGCCCTTCTTCTTTCCTTTTGCTAATCAGCGACCGTTATTTTTCATATCCTCAACAAAGCATCCATGAGGATTAAATCTAACCTGCAAACCCTGCTCAACCATTTGACCAACAGAAACTAGGTTCTTGGTGATGTTCGGGACATGAAATACATCAGCCAGGTATTTGTTTTTCCCATCCTGCATAGACAAAGGAATTTTACCAATCTGCACAATAGGATGTGCAGTATCATCACCAGTCTCCACAAATCTTGGTTTTTCCATTTTCCTTGCATCCTGCATCCATTCTGCATGACCTGTCATGTGGTTTGATGCACCTGAGTCGACATACCACACATCATTTCATTCTTCTACACTTGTCACAGAATTGGTCATGTGCTGCACCATAAATAGATGCTCATTTCTGTCATCACCCTGTCTACTAGAAGATGCATAATTGCCTTGCTGCAATTTTCCATTCATAATGTCATTCTGCTTTTTGTAGCAGTCTTTAGCCATATGACCCATTTTACCACAGTAGTAGCATTCAACATTGCTGTTTACATTTTGGCCTCTCTGCCATCCACCACAGCCTCTTTGGCTCCCCCTGCCTCTAGAGCTACCATGTCCTCCTCCATAGGACTGGTTTTCTTGAGTTTGTTGCATATTCTGATTTCTACCACAGCCTCCAGATCGGCCTCCTCTACCTCTACCTCTACCTCTTCCAGCATTTGAGTAGAAGATAGTTTCTTTTGAAGTTCCTCCTGAAGAAGATGCACCCCCATTTCTCTGCTCTTCAGAAATCAGAAGAGCAAACAACTCCTCAAAATCAAGAAATTTTTCACGGACTGCAATGGATGTCTGGAACTGTGCATAATCCTTTCCTAGACCATTCAAGGTCACAGAAACTAGATCATCATCTTCCACTAGTGACCCAATGGAAGCAAGTGCATCAGCAATTTTCTTCACCTTCATGTGGTAGTCATTGATGCTCATATTTTCTCTCTGCACATTATGCAACTCCTGCTTGAGCTGCATTTTCCTGGCTTGCGTATTTGTGCTGTACATTTTTGCCAAAGTATCCCATGCCTCCTTTGGCGTACTTGCATCCTGAATATGCACAATCATAGAATCCGAAATACTGATAGAAAGCCAGTACATAACTTTTCTGGCTCTCTCATGCCATCCTTTAAATGCCTGCATTTCCTGTTGATTGGGAACATTAGGAAGAACTGGTTCTTCTTCATTTCCTTGTAATGAACTCCCAATAGCCTTTTCCCATAAGGAAATTCATCATTCTAAACTTCCATGCTTAGAAGTTGTTCTTGTCAAGCTTTTCAGTGACAATCTGTGAAAGAGAATCAGACGCCATTACAGAACACTACAAAATATTCTGTCACTGCAAAAAAACACAGCTTTTGCCTCACACGGGTGATCTGCAAAACTAACGAAAGTGGTATTTGACTACACAGTCACTTCATAGTGACGATTTTGCATCAACAAGCAACAAGGATGATTCTGTAACTCTCAATATCTCTGCGCACAGGCATACGAATCAATTTCTATGGCAACTTTTCATCGACCAGTAGAGCAGTGGTCGCACAGCAAAAATATGACCTTTTTTTGAGTGCCTGCGAAGAACTTGCGCCTTCAAAATGGGCCCCAAAATGGCCTCGAATCAGAAAAATAAAGTCACCTAGGGCTTCGCCATGTCCCGCAGCATATATTGCCCTCTCGCCACACCGCGAAGGGCGTCTCAATCTGAGATAGTGCACTCTTGCACTTCTGGCTGTGCTACCTGCAGAGATTTGCTCCTAAACTCAAAAAAGGAAAGCAACACTGGTCCTCTTACCACGACACCGCGAACTTGGTTTGCTTTCTTGAGCTCCTTACCATGAACAAGGCTCTGATACCATGTGAAGATAGTGGGAGAGATGGAAGGAGTCTCACTTGCAGCTTTCTCACATACACAATGGGGAAATACACACAAAGGTGGAGGCTGAAAATAGTTTTCCTCTTCTTAGTTGTGAAAGCTAGAAGAACTCTAGTACAAAGAAATAGAAGAACCCTATATGTGGGTCTCAAACCAAACTCAACTAACTAAGGTGGCATACTAACTGAGCCATGAACTAGTGTAGATAAGGATAGCTATCATCCAGCTATTATTCGTGGGCGGTGTACCAACCGCATTTGTAGCTAACAAGTCGGTGACATAAATGCACAATGGTCACCCTGGCATATCGCGAGTGGAGCTCGATATCTCAACAGGTACATTATCACCAACATCTATATCTACCTTTTGAACAATAGGAATGGCACCGTTCTTCTTTTTCTTCTTTGACATCATTGTGCTTGCTAGCTTTCCCCATTCTTTCCATAGTTTTGGAGACAAAGCAAGTAACTGACCAAAGGTGATATGAGCTTCCTTTTCTTTAAGGTCGGACAGCAAGTCATAGCTTCCAATTCCTTGTCTTAAAGGAAAGCTTGACTGGCTAATTCTCTTTATAGATGCCTTCTTTTTCTTACTATGGTGTTTCTCATCCGGATGTCCCTCATCTACTTCTTCCTTACTTTCTTCTTCTTGTTTTGCTTTACCATGCCTTTGTTTAGCCATCATTACCTCTCTTTCCTCATCCCCTAAAGAAGCTTCTATCAAGGATACTTCTTTTTCTTCTTTCTTTCTCAATCTAGGACACTTAGGGTGATAGTGACCTTTTTCATTACATTCTTAGCAAGTGACACCACTCTTATCTTGAGGCCTATCCTCACTCTTGAGTCCTCTAGGTTGTCATGCATTAACCAAATCCAATTTCAAATCAGCAAACTCTGCCATCAATTGGGAGATATTATGATCTAACTTAGAGGACTTTGGTACTTGAGGAGTTCCCATTACCTCCACCTTAGAAGTTTAAGCTATGAAGACACAAAAGAGGATTCGCGATCTATAGAGAAGCTTCTTTCTTGATCATAATGCAGAGTGCCTCCACGTATGTTATTGGATCTTTACTCATTACTTTTGAGCAAAGACGAGGCTCTAAATCCATCACAAATTTACTCATCTTGAAGTGCTCCCATCCCTGAGAGACTTTGAGGGGCCGATCATGTAGATGCTATAGCTCACAAAGCTTCCCTTTCATACTTTGTCCATACAAAGCTTCATAGTGGATTGCCAACGCAGAGACCATCTCACCCTCTCCTTGATAGAACCAGTTCAACTACAACATCAAAGCTTCATTGCATCCACAACTTGGTCCTAGTTCTCCTTAGTAGAGTCGGCAAGGCCTCATGCCAACTCAAGGCTACACCTTCAAGAAAATCAGGCAAAATCTCAGCCCGATCCTTCATGGACCATCTAGAAATCGGGCATTCTCAAACAAAGTCGTGAAGATAAGACTTTGGATCTTCCCCTTGGGTCCCTCAAAACACTAAAATCTTCACCATGATGAAACACAAAAAGGAAGGACCAAGATCCAAACAATATCCCAAGCAAGATCTAAACAAGGCTTAGTATAATAAGACCAACTTACTATGCATAACTGGGGCATAACCACTTGTTCAAAAGCCCATAGCATGATCCTCAACCAAATCTTCAAAAATAAGAGACCAACCAGCACCGTGAAAATATTGTGTATACACACATTCAAGAATCACCCTTCTTACAATTGGGAGTGCATATAATAGCTTCAAGATATTGTACTCTTCATCATTTGCATAGCAAAAGAAGTTGAAAGCATTAAGAATCACCACTCCACTGTTATAGTTAAAAACCACCCAAAGACTCAACTCTTCTTCACACCAAACGAATCAAAACCCAATCTATCCTTAAGCTTGATGGTGTTGACTATTCGCCAACTTATTCAAGAGTGCAAACAAAAGGGTATGATCATGATGACCATGCAAATTGCTTGCACATTACCTTTAAAATATTATAGTTCTCTTAAACGGGCTACAATCTCTTCCATGCAATCCACTACACCCAAGACCATTTAGTAAGGTAGGATGAATCCAATACCAAACATACCCAACGTCTCCACCAAAAGATGTGACATGAAGTTGGGGGTTATAAAACTTCACGCAGCTTTAGCTTCCTACTGCTTCCAAACTTAGTGACAGAGATCTTTATCACTGGGAAAGGGAAAATAAAATAGAAAGTTTCATGCTAAGACACCACACCAACCTTAGATGAGAATGAAAATGGTAACATCCCAAGTAATTTGTAGTCTAGCATAGGGGGAAGGAAAGGATCAGCAAAGGCCATAATCTCACCAAGCCGGTCTGTGCCAAAGAGAAGAGTGATACATTGTTGAAAGAAGATCTTGCTGCTCAATATGACATGAATTGATATATATCTAGGGGTTTGAAGGGGATGGTTGAATCTGATAATGCAAGTGAGAGAGGGAGAGAGAGAGAGAGGAGTACATGTATAGCTTTCTGTTCATTGTCAATACACTAAGTGTATTGACAATGAACAGGAAGATATACATGTAAATCCCTTAGGGTTAGTGTTAGGGTTTGCCCCTATGCCCTATGTAAGAGAGGAGTGCACACGATATAGCTACCTATACACTAAGTGTATTGACAATGAACAGGAAGATATACATGTAAATCCCTTAGGGTTAGTGTTAGGGTTTGCCCCTATGCCCTATGTAGATGGTGTAATTTACACTATCTTTAACACCCCCTCTTAAATTGCACTGGGTAAGTGGAGGGTGCATGTACAAGACCTATTTGTGGATTTTGTTTGGTGCATATGATAGCATCCAAAATTGAAAAGAAATCAGAGTAGTATGTGCATGTGTGAGCATAGTGACTACGAAGCGAAAGCATGTACAATGAGTACAACTTACGATCCTGTACATAATGTGGATTTCCCCCTCTTAAGTTGTGGGTCATCCTTCACCTTTGGGAATAAAACCTAGAAGATAGGCTAAAAGGAAGAGGAAGAAAATATGCAGCCCACTTGGATCAAAGACTTGTCGATCAAAAGATGACTGTGTATATGGTTGCATGTTGAACATGTCAAAGCTGAACATGTCATGAGTCACCGTGGACTATGCTGCTACTTTGAGGCATCTGGATGTGAGGCTAGTTGATGTAGGGATAGAGAAAGAATTCGGTAGGTTGTGACATACGAGAGTGTCACCAACCCAAAAGAATTGATAGCAATGTGTGAAGTATGCTACAATAGAGCTATAATCTCTGTTAAATAATGCAGAGTCAAAGAAGAGTGATCCAGGGGCTACAATTGATGTGGAGAGAGTGATCCAGGGGCTAAAAATTCTGGGGCCGAAGGTGCAGGTATGATATGCAGCTCTGTTGATGAAGAGGCCCACACAAATGACAAGGTATGGCATCCTGTCAAACCTGTATGTTTAACTATCATGAGCTGATGTTCATCTGATTTGTGCATGGCTAAACATCCATCGGCATGGGATGTGGTGTCTGTCATAGGCACATCAAGAAGGAGCTGATAGTATAAAGGCCTAGAAGCCTAAAATACAACCGTGAAATCATGAGATGTCCCTGAGGCATATAAGGTGTTAAATATTGATATAGGGACTGATCTAAAATCGTGGATCCAACCACTAATCTGCATCAAGTATGGACTATATACGACAGTCATAAGTGCATGTTGAAACACAGAGTCTCCCAAAGTGTGCTATGTGTAAACCGGATGTGCACAGTTTCCGAGCAAAAACCTACGAGCAGAAAAGTCCAAGTGATAATTTTTGACACCAACCATGCTTGTATATTTCTCAAAGGAATATACAATTCTTTCTTAATTTCTCATTTATGGAACCATATACTTACTTATTTTTCATTATAACCCTCATTTTAGAGAACATCATCTATATATAAACATATAGTGAACACTTTAGAAACTCTTATAAATACCTCCCTACCATACTCTCTGCCCACTCTAAATATATGACTCATTTCTATTTCCCAATTACAAAGCAAATAATATATCTCCCAAACCATTCTATCCCTATACCAAGGTATTTATAATTCATACCCGTGGTATTTACAATGATGCACTCCACTCATGATCACATTTGCAATCATTTTCACTAATTGTTCTAATTAGTGTCAATCCGCATTAATGATTACATGAAATAAAGTAGTCGATATCAAAAGATTGACAAGCTGCAATGAGAGTAGTTGCAAAGAGCCGTCTCCCACCACCAACTTCTCCATCACACTTCTTGGTTCTTTGTCTTCGTGGCTAGCTTTTGTCACCTTGCAAGCCCCACAAATCTTCCCACAGGTTTCAAAACAAAATATCATTTTTTGTTGTCACACTACCTTAACTGTACTTGCGTAGCCTTTACCCTTAGACTAAGAGGTGGTTGCTCTTTCCCTCTTAGCCTATTATAGAGCTCCTTACTCATGGCCTTAGCTTGGGCCCTTGTGATCACAATCAATGATACTGAGGACACTTAGCCTCTCTCAATACTTAGCAAGTTAATCCTTGTAAAGATGGTCCACCCCAGAAATGGAGCATAAGGTGGTGTTTGAATTGGTTGCAATTGTCCTAGGTCATCCTTGTATAGGTTGTCTTAATCTAATGAGGATTCAAGGCAGAAGCCATTCGTCGCTCATCCTCTCGTGCAGCTCACAGCGAGAATTTAGATGTTTAATCCTAGTGATGTATTCTCATCATGTTTTGTGCTCCTTTTGCTTAAACTCATACAACTAGTTGATCAGACTCTATTTCAGCCCAGTGGGAGCAAATCCCACAATAAATGCCTTCCTTAACGTTTCCCAGTTGATCTTTTCCTCAGCACTTGAGGCCCTGTACCATTGGCATGCCTTACCATCAAGGCTCAGCCATAATGCATTCACTTTATCTAGATCACCAATATCTCCAATGGTCTCGTAGATCTACTCGAACCTTTCAACATGGGAGACAGGATCTCCTTCCCCAAAGAACTTGGTTATAAGCTTAGAGATTGTGACTCAGCAACTTCGTGAAGCAATAGTGTCTCTTCCCATGACCACTTGCGGTGCGACCCCCCTTCCTAGTGCTTGCAATAGGATCCTCATTGCCTCATCAGTGAGTACTGTTTGTGGTGCAGGTGCGGGTGCTTGAGGGGTTGGCATGGAACCATCATTGATTGGTCCTTGAGGTGGATTATAGAAGAATTTTTGGTACACCTCCTTGGAGTTCGTACAAACTTTGTATATGATGTATTGTCAATGGCTTGGCATTGTGACTTGGGTGGGAAGATATGCTACAAGTTTAGGGTGATTTGTCTTGAAGTGTGTTGCAAAGTATGGTACAAGATTCATGAAATACCAAGGACATCATTTTATCGATACAGGGAGCAATTTGACAATGGTGTGCAACCATATGTGCATTCTATGATTGTGAGGAGGAGCAAGGATCACATAGGTAAGGGTAGGGCTTTGATTTAGCACTTTGTGGATAATAACTTTGAGCATATGCCTCACAAGAGTAGAACCATGTATGATGGTTGTAGAGAGACATAGTTGGTGATTAGTGCGATATACAAGCAAATAGACATCTTGTGGAAGGTCAACACTTCACTGAAATAATGTGGTTATGAGAGCCTATCCACATCTACATTTGTTAGTATTTGGAATACAAACTTCAAAAATGTAGCCCTTGCCAAGACTAGTAAATTCTCTAAATGTAGCTTATGCAGTGGGATCAAGGCTCAATTGGCAACCATAAAACATCAAGAGGAGTGCAATTTGCTAATGGAGGAGAGAAAGAAGCATATGATACAACAACAAAGTTGTAGGAACTTATACTATGCATGGCGTAGGTACTCTGAGATGGATTAACAAAAATATGCATGCACAAGATGGAGCAGAAGAAGACAGTGATTCCAAGGCTTTGGGCAATGATTCCAAGACTTTGGGTGAGGTCAAAGGATATCGATTCTGCATGGCACTTACAAGTTTCACTTATTGGGATGATTACTCATGGGCATGGACATGGTCATTATAGGCATTTTTACCCCCAATGGTTTGTGGCCATCTAATCCCAAGCTGACAATTAGATCCCTTTCAATTTGTTTGCACAACCCAGAGAGGATGGATACACATGCCCGTGGAGACCTTGCTATTGATGGGATTCCAAGAAGCAATGTTCGACTTCTGAATGCTTTATGCTCAAGAAAGGCATTGGACTTTCATTACAATTGTAAAGGTATGCAGATTTCCACTATGGGTGGCTCATGTGAAATTGTAGATGGCACAATTAGAAATGCAAATCTAGATGGGATGGATTCCATTTTCAAGTAATGGGTTAAGATTTGACCATGTGGCCAAATCTTAACCATATTGGGAATTCCCAAACTATGTGAAAATTCCCAAATTCCCTAATATGGTGTTGAATGTAATATGTTCTCTCATGTGATGCTTCTCATCAATTTTGTTGTGATCTTAATGATGCATGGTTGCATATTAATATTACAATTTATATATTTTGAATTCTTTCACCAATTTTTTTATCATGGTTCACTTTGCATGGTGTATATTAATACCACCAACTGGTGTTATTTACACTGCTACTAAACTATCCATATCATCCCAAAATGATGTTTATTAACGCCACCAACTACATGATTTTCAACTTTGCTACACTCCAGTTTCCCATAATCATTAGAATTTTCCAAAATCAATAAAATTTTCAATAGTAGCATGATTCCCATTATTAATAGAATTTCCAATAATCAACAAATTTTTTCACAAATTTAATGAAATCCAACCGATTTCAAAATTTCCAAAATGTGAGATTCTCCCCACTTTATCTAATGTGGTGTTATACCTTCACTATTGCATTGTTTACTATGTGTTTGCTCGAGGAATGTGAGTGAGAGTAGTCATCTAGCCTTTGAAAGAGTCTTATTTTGGTACATGCCATAACGAGGTTCAGAATTAGAAAAAATTTTGGTTTTTAAAATGTTGAAGTAATATTAAATTCCTTTTAAAACTATTACTCTTGCAATTTAAAGCAATATTGTAGTCTTTCAAGTTCTCAATCCTTTATATTTCAACCTTTTGCTATTTTGATCTTTGCAAAAAAAATGCATAGACTAATCTTAAAGGCATAGTCTTATGTTATAGGGAAAAAATATCATGTCTTTAATATCTTATTTCATAACATCTCTATTTTAAACAATCTTTAAATCATGAAAAACAAGGGGGCATGGGGTGCTAAGAGCATAGTTCATTTGCAAAGGCGCCTCTAGGGGTATATATGAATATATCAATCTTATTCAATAGATAAAACATCATATCAAATTTTAATTTTAATAAATCTTTAGAGAAGCAAAGTATTTGCATATTTACCAACTTGTATTCAATATTTGAAAATAGGGAAATTTACTTCTATAAATTGATGCCTAAATGGCTTCACAAGTTAAACAAATCAAATGAACCACTCATGCGCCACAAACTAGGTAGAACATAATAAATCCAATAGATAAATTTTGCAAAAGAAGCTCCATAATAAGCAAGAATTACAACTTGGCAGAAATACATAATACAAGAAATGTGTTGTGGACATGGAGAGGGGGAGAGAGAGAGAGAGAGAGAGAGAGAGAGAGAGAGAGAGAGAGAGAGAGAGAGAGAGAGAGAGAGAGAAGGGGGGGAGGATGGGGGAAACGAAAGATATAGAAGGAGACATAGAGTGAGATCCAAAAGGGTGCAATGAGGACGAGGCTAGATGCATTGACAATGAAGTGCAAATGCCCTATGTCATCAAACGACCAAGTGACCCCAGGTAACTAGTGAGCTAAAGTCCCCTATATGTGGAACATCATGTAACATTACAACAAAGTCATGCAAATGACGATTACAATCGATTGATTTTCTACTTTAATTTAACCATGTCGTTATGTTATTATGTAAATTTAAAATGCTACACTTTCATAGCTCGTATAAAGTGCTTCCCATCTACTCACAATAGTCCACAATCCACATATTAGCTATTCCTATTCGAATCTCCTATGTTTTCAATTAATTAATTCATTGGACTCGCCCCCCCTCCCTTTCGCAATTAACCGTTATATGTTCTACGTTAATTTACGTCACTCACTCCCCTTTCATCATCGCTGCATCTCCCTGCTCTCTCCCTCTGCTCCCTCTACCATCCCCTCTTTCTCTCGCTCGGCTCTTCCTCTCCAGCCTCCCTCTCCCTCTCACTCATCTCTTCCTATCACTTGACTCTTCCTCTCCACCCTCCCCTCTCCCTCTCGCTCGGCTCCTCCCCTTACCCCTCTCCCTCCTCTCCCTCCCTTGTCTCACTACTCCCACTCCTCTTCCTTCCCCCTACCTTCCATCTCTCCCCTTCTCTTCCTCGTTGTCCTTGGGAGGCTTTCACAGCCCTCCTTCTCTATCACCCCCCTTCCTCCTTATATATGTCAGAAGCTTCAAGAGGAAGGGCCACCACTGCCATCTACAAGGAGGCTTCTGGAAGAATCCTGCGCCATTGCCATATGCAAGGAGGCTTTTGGAAGAAGCCTGCCGCCCTCATGCGACATTTGATCAGCTTACATTAATTAATTGAGACATTGCCTCCAACTTACCTTAATTAAACATTGTATGCTCCCCCCGCTGAAATAAATTAATTAATACATGCAAATTCAAACTAGAGGGCCCTATTAGCTCTCTCAATGGACATGTTAATCTACTAGCTCTACTAGCTCTACTCTTTTCTAAAATTTATATCTACCACTCTAGTATGGATTCTCAACTCCAATCAGTTGCATCCGATTCCTAATTTTGTGAAGAAAATTCCGGTAGGGTGTGTGAGAGGTTTGGGTGGAGAGGTTACTGCATGAGAGGAAGGCTAAAGAGGGTCGTTTAATTTGTTATTTACATGCTTGATAAGGTAAGTAGTTTGTGTTGATTAATTTCTTTGTGTTGTTGATTAGCTTGGAAGGAGAGATAGGGCAGAATGGAGCCTTGGAGGGAAAGGGAAGCAGAGAGAGAGAGGAAGGACCAAGTGATGAAGGCAGCCTGAAGGGAGAGGAAGGCCGGATGGAGAGAGAGGAAGGACCGAGTGATGAAGGGAGCATGAAGGGAGAGGGGTGATGATAAATAGAGATCACCCTCCCTTGTCATTTGTGATCGTGGCAGGGTCTATAAGTGTCGGTCGAAAAATCATGATGGGTGAGGAAGCGGCGCCACATCCCCATGTCTCTCCCTTGTCACAAAACGTCTTCATACACTTGTCAAAAGGGGTCTTAGCAACAACAATAGAGCTAAGGCTAGTGGTAAGGTCTACACCTTCATAGGTGTGAAGGTCTGGGGTTCGAAACCTGCCTCTCGTAGCACATGGAGACATCTCAGCACATGGAGACACTTTTGGATGAGGACATCTTTGGTACTTAGTTTTTTGGAATATAAGCCCCGGGAAGTGTAGCTCATCCGGTGTTTACTGGGGCAAAAAAATGGGACCCATCAAGACAAGATCATATAGGACAAGCTTGGGTGATCTATGTTTATCCTCACCCGAGGGAGAGGAAGGCAGGCAGCCGGGTGAGAGAGGGAGACGAAGGGAGAAGTCTGCCTCACAAAGTCCCCCCTTGCCCTCATATATTACCTCAAGGCGAGAGTTGTTGCGGGTGTTTCTGGATCCGAAGTTTCTCAAATTTGCTCAGGACGGTCGGAAGCTGAGACAAACCTTCTCGACTTGACAATTCCGACATTATGTTAATTCACTTTTTTCTCAAGGTTAATTTTCCATCGGATGTCGCTACTAATACAAATAGAGGAATAAAAGTGATTATACTAAGAGATTACTAAGCAAATATATATGTCTTAAAAGGAACTTCAATCTAGAGCAATAGTAAATGTCGTTGAAAACTTGCACACAAAAGAAATGGAGCTACGTTTTGAACGACCATTGACAGATGGCAGCTGCAGCAAATCAAGCTTCTGCTTCTCCAACATCTTGCGGCTTGCCGTTCTTTGCCTTAACTGTAAAGACTCTAAGTGGCTGCTAAACGCTCATCAGCAGCAGTTCTGACCGGGCGGACCAGGTCGACCCCATTGCGTTTGGGCGAGGGAAATACGCCTGATAACATGGTCCTGCAGAGAAACTAAAAAGTGTCTGAGGTAGTAAATTAAAATGAGAACTTAGCGACGAAGAGCGCGAGGTGAGGCCTATGATGAAATGGGACCTAGAAAATGGACAAAACGCGAGGAATTAACGCGCAAACCTGATTTGGTACACTATTCCCCAGACTCCGGATTGTTCCTGCATCAAAAATCGTCAAGGTTAGCTCAACGACTACAGCACAACCGCTGCGTCCTGTTCTTAAAACGATCATGGGCAGTTACAAATAGCGATATACGCACGGGAGGAGATGAACTACCTGCATTCATACTCAGAGGCAGCTGAGCTACATTAAGCAGGAGGGCGACTCCAAGGATGAAGAGGATGGGCCTCATGTTAGCAGGTGAACTTGAAAGCAGGACTGGGGCTGGAGGATCGAAAGCAAGAGGCTCACTTGTAGGGGCAGCCTGGCAGGTGAGCTTGACGAAATAGCGACACCGCAACGGATACTTCATGCATCGACATTAAAAATGCCGAGTAGGTTCCGACATACGATTTGTGAATGGAGTTATGCGATCGCTGAATTTCTGTCGGCCCAAAACGCAACGTTACGTCTTTGGACTGTAATCTGTCGAGTCAGGCCATCGTGGATTTCGCTTCCCATCCATGATCGATGATACCATAGCCAATTCAAAGGGTACCTCCACGCTTTGCAAGTTACATGGGTATATCCTATTCTCACAAGACATTAAGGGTGGCTCCATCACAACAACCGAATGAAGGTTAGAACAATTCATTTAAGCTCTAGACATTCAAAGGGAATGGATGACTTGACAAGAGTTCGGTGTGTGGTTTGCATGAGTTGCGGACCCTATGCCCATCTGTCTAGGACAATGTGCCCCTTGATAGGACCACGTGTGGGTAAGTGGTTGTGTTCAAAAAAAAGGACAAAAGTTCAATTCCCTTCTAAACTCTTGGAAGATGCATTGTGCTAATGTATGAAGGGAATAGGAAGGAAATAGC
This sequence comes from Dipteris shenzhenensis, assembly GCF_047967505.1. NCBI lineage: Eukaryota > Viridiplantae > Streptophyta > Polypodiopsida > Gleicheniales > Dipteridaceae > Dipteris > Dipteris shenzhenensis. The sequence goes on from NC_141613.1 coordinate 1,769,165, forward strand.
CACTTTTCCTCCCTCGATTTTATATACCCACTATAACATGGTGTCAATTCACAGTGGGAAAAAGCGTAGCTTATCCCACTCTATTCTGATTTACGGCGGGAAACCCATTCTATTGCCATCCTTAACCAGCCATGTCCTAAGGCCTTTATTAGAGTAGTTGGTAGGAAGACAAAACATATATGAGCCCTTCCCTTTTAGCTTGCCGGAGGGGTTCCAAAAACCCACTCCCATAGCTCTCAACAATTATAATAAGGCCTAAAAACCTGAAATCTACAACTTGTACTTTTTTTACTAGTATAGTACTGCAATAGCTTTGACCGTTGTTATTGACCTTCAACTGTCAGTTTGCAAGAAGAAAGTATGCATGTTGGACTGATTGTGTATAATATTCCTAAAAATCACAATCCTTTGTGTCAACGTATGTCACAGCTACCCTAAAACTCTCATAGTAGTGCTTTATCCAGGACACCACTATTTGGACCACCTGACAATCCGCCCACCTATGTAGGACTCCAAAACAGAAAACCTACAAGTTTACACGTGTGCCCATGAAGGCAACATGGGGTAGCCTCAAGTAGCTTTTGGCAATGGCTCCCACGTTGCTTTATTGATGGAGATGTAAAAAACCATGGACAACTTTATAGCACAAGTATGCTTTTCTAGCAATATGTTAACAACTTGTTTGTAAATTAATCCACTTCGTTCCATAAGTCTCGACTCTCTTTTAACTTGAGAAAATGACATGGAGATCTCAGTTAAGAGAGTTCCCATGCATTAAAGTATCACTTACTTGGATATAATTAGTTTCTAAAAAAATATTTCTTAGAGATCTTAAAGGAATGACATTCTTTGAATAAGGATAAAACTTTTTTCTATAACATGTGCTTTGAAGCTTTTCTAGCACTCCCTAGCAAAACAAATCTATCATGGAGTTAAATTCATTTTCAATCCAATGGGTTGCACTTATCATGTTGTAAAAAAGCGCATAAGTTCATCATATAGGTAATTTTTAGCATCCACATAAGCTTATAAGAAGGGGGCAAGGGTCTTTAATGGGGAGGGGTGAAAGGATAAGGAGAACTGGGGATTATATTAGGGAATATATGGAGAAGAGGACAACTATTTTTAGAAAACTATGGAGTACAAGGACAAAAGGGCCAATCTTTTTTTTAAAAAAGTATGATTTTAAGGTCTAGTTGCATCTTTGAAGGTGCATCATATGTAAATATAGCTCGTGGTTCAACTTTAGGAGTTTTCTAATAGAAATAATTCACCAAATTTTACAAAAATATATTTATAAAAGTGGTTTTTTAATTGGGCTATTGAAAAAAATCAAAAATTTGTATAGAAAAAGGGGTCCTTTTAAGCCTTATGATTTACAAATAAGTGATTCTCATAATGTCCTTTAAACCATGTGATATATAGCATTTTCAAGCAATGACCTGTGTTTTTGGAGTAGTAAACATAGGTGCTACTAGCACGTTGTAGTAAGTGCTGCCGCCCATGATTGCTAGGTATCGCATTCAATATGTACTAATAAGCACCTCAAACCTAGCTAGTATTATGTCCATTATTCAATCTAGATGATCTCTATTCCTTCATTATCATTCATTGTTAACTCACTTGCCCTTAAGTAAATCCTATATTACATAGTCATGAGAATCACTTATTTGTAAATCATGTTCCTATCATTACTACATAGCCATTACAATGCACCTTATGATGTTGATTAGACCCCTCAAGTGAATTCATCTTATATAATGTGCAATACAACTTGTCACATGATGTTGAAACATCTATCATGATCCTTCCTAGACATCAAGAAAATAAGATGCCTCTATTAAATTAAATGATTTGATGCCTCATCTTCTCCTTACAATCTTACTCCAAGCTTACTCTAATTGTATCCTTTGGGTATCGCTCTTGTAAGGTAATATGATCAAATATTTATTAAAAAATAAATCAATTTGATGCCTCATCTTCTCCTTGCTTACCCCTACTGCATTGAACTAAATTTGATTTAGAGCCCATGCAAGGTTGCAAAATTGTCAACATAAATGTACAAGCTCCCATATTTGAAACATAGTATAACAACTAATGTATTTGATAATTATTCATATATCTAATGCATTTAAACTAGATCATCACTTATAGTCATATAATCAATTAGCCTATTGATGGAGACAAAGGATCTCCTATAGGCAACAAACAAGGTAAAACCACTCATAATAAACAAAGATTCTCTATGCTCCCTTTATAGCTTATTGATGGAGACAAAGTATCACCTATAGCCAAAAAACAAGGTAGACCCACTCATAACAAATAAAGATTCTCTATACTCACTTTATACTCTATATTGAACTAATATGAGCAAGAAGATATTCTTAGATAGGCCACCTGACATTTTCATTTAGCAAATTAAAGCATAGCTTTCTCTAAATCCCAGACTATACATGCTTCTATCTATTTCTCATCTTGTCTCAAAGTCCAAAGTCATACATGACTTTCTCTAAAGGCAAAACTATATAGTTTCTAGGTGCCTCATATTTTCTCACTTGAGCATATAATGGACTTTTCAATATTTAATGTTCTTTCTCTTAAACTTTCTCTTTTAAGTTTTTTTCATAATCTCTCATGTTTCAACTTTTACTGACACTATCTTACTTTCCATTCCACCATGATCTCATAAGTCAGAATAATAAATTTCTCATTACAATTCTACTCTTTTAGTTGTTTTTGCATTTGTTTTCTTTACTATAATCTCACTCAATCCTTTCATGGACTCAAGGTTTTTAAATTTTCACTTGAATACTTACCCCTCAAGAAAAACTTCTAGCATATAAACATTTTTCATATCCTAAGGAGCCTATATACTTTGTTCTTTTAAACTTTTGATTTGCTACAAATTTGCAAAGTGATCCTTTTATATATCATTGATGAGGCCAAGAAAAATATCATTTCACCAAAAAAAGGGTTTACTTCCTTGGTAGGCTTCTATTCTACTTAGAGTTGCTATAAGAATAATTCTTTATAGGATAGAGAAAATTGAAGTAGTTATGTGATTCTAAGGCTAACCTTCATATCATGGAAGGGCTCCAAATTTGATTTGTCCACTTCTAGGCTTGTATTTTTAGTGGCTCAACTCAAACTAGGATTTGCTTGTTGAGGCTTCACCGAAGTCTAGTTTTGATGACACAGGGACTTGCTAAGTTGGCAAGTCAATTGCCAGAGATTCCCCCCTTTAATTCTCTATATCCGAGTTGATGTGTTTGGTTGATGGTTCCTCCTTTGAACATGTAATGGAACCTTGTGATCATGTAATTACATTAACCTCTACTTCTATCAAAATGGTTCAACACTCAGGATCAACTTGCAATTGCTCAGCATTACAAAACTTGAGATGCTCTTACCACAATTTGCATTTAGCTTTTGTATGATTATCGCCACACAAATAGAGGCAAATCTACGAGGGTCTTGGTTCTTTCCTTTGTTACTCTCCCTAAAGTTTCCTTTGCCTTGCTTGGGTCTTGATGGATGTCTTGTCTTTAGACTTGGCTTCCTATGACACCTAATGCACATTTGTAGTGTGATTCTTATTATACCAACATTCAAAATCATCATGGCCGAATTTGCTACAAGTGTTGCAATGCTTGGTGTGGCACTCATCTTTAGTGTGTGCTCACCTGGAACATCTATTGCACCATTTCTGATGTGAACCAGGCTTACCTCGGTAACCCAAGTCCTTCAAGGCCTTTATAAGTATAGACTTCAACTTTTCTAGTTTGGAGGAGCATCTTCCTTATGGTATGTTTCTTTGTCTTCTTCTTGGCAGGTCCACTTTTCTCTAAGGCTACTACGCAATTCAGTAGTTCTTCTTAAGCCTTAGTTAGGTTGACAATCTCCGGTGATCATACATTGATATGTGTGTAACCTATAATCAATCAATCACACAATGGCTTATCATCTGGTAGTCTGCTGAAATGATTAATGAGGGCCTCCATTCTCAAAACAAAGTGCTGGATGGGAGTCATTTTCTTTCTACTTCAGATCATTGAGCTTTGTACAAACATCTTCCTCATTGGTTTCTTGTCTGAATTATTTGAGAAAAGCCTCACACATTTGTTGCCAATCTACAAAATAACCAATTGGAAATTGGTTAAATTAGTGCTATTCTATCTTTGCCAAATCCCAAGGAAAGTAATTCATGTACTCCTCCTTGGTCATGGCACCTTTTATGTGGCATGCTACAGAGAAAACTCTACAAATGACTATATGGGTCTTTATCATTAGCACACTTAAATTCCTAGAACTTAATTTTTGATAAACTAAGAAGCCTTGGCTTTGATAGTTTTGGCTCAAGCACCATGTATGCTAGATCAAGGTTTGTAGGATTGAGTGGCCTCTACCTTGGTATGTAACCAATATGTGTAATAGGTCCACTTGGCACTGGACTTCTTGCTTTAGCCCTTTGTGTAGTAAGAATTGGACTCCTTGTTTTTAAACTTCTTTCAGCTGGTTAGGGACTCCTTGCTTTGTTCTTGCTTGCAATTGGTGAAGGACTCTTTGTGTTTGTCCTTTATTTCTCCACTTGGACTTGCTATCTTGAGCCTTCTCACTCTAGTTGGGCTCTTTGGTCTGTGCCTTTGTACCCAAGCTAGACTTTCTGGTTTATGCCTTCTTGTTGGTGATCCAAAAGGCTTAGGACTCAAAGTATATGTTGTTCTCATCCAAATAGGACTCAATGTGTAGGTCTTAGTAACTCGGTAGTATCCACATGCTCCACATTGGCTACTGTCATTGTGGATATGATGTTTGTATGCACATTCTGTGTTAGGGGTACTTACTAGCCAAATTGGCACAGTGAATTTCTCAAACTCGAATATAGGTTGTAGACAAGTTCATCTTCCACCCACTGATTTGGCTGATGGGTACTTCTTGTAGCATGTTCCATGCTTCGTCTCTATCTTGCATATTTGTGAGGCTTGTCTAGCCTCTAGACTTAACTCATGCCTTCTAGGTTCATCATTGTGCTCATGGCTTGGCTCATGGTACGATTAATTGGATGCCTCAAAATCCTAACTCTCTATGGAAAAATGATCGTTTTCTTCATACCACTACCTCGAGGGCTCACCAATCTCATGTTCCATAGGTCACCTTAGATGAAGCTCAGCAATAGTTTCACTTTGGGTATCTGAGTAGTATTCTATGACCAACTCTCCAAATGCAAGGCTAGGGTACTCCATCATTGAGCTCTTTGCCACTAGTAATCCCTTGCTACGTACACTCATTTCCATTGATCGTCCACTCCTTGTTGAAGGTTCCAATTCCATTTCAACATCTCTGACTAGATTTTGCCAACCTCTACTACCTCAGCTTAGGTACTCTTCTCTCCTAGCTACATATCTCTAGCATCTTTCCAAGCATGTATCAAACATTTTTCATGGCCTAAATTAACCTATTTAATACTTGGGTACACTCCTTTATCCAGCTTTTCCTCTGACACTCAGATGAATCTTTTATAATAATATGATAATTCGAGAAGTTGCTATAGCTCATTGCCTGTTAGCATTTATTACTAATCTCAATGTCTGCACACTTGATCCTAAGGACCACTAAGCTCAATCCACTCAATTCCAACTCAAACTTTCATCACATCATTCCCTAGCCTCGAGGATCACCAAATTTTAATGGTCTTTTTCTCAAGCCTCGTTGACTAGTTATTCCAACACTCAGGTTGATGTCTATACAAAACACTCATGAGAAGATGCCCTCTTGCACTACTTTGGCAGATCAACGTGTAAGGTTTTATAGTGCTCAAGTTGAAAAATAAAACATCAAAGAGACATAACATTGGGGTTTTTTGTGCATGGGCAAAACCATATGGAGACAAGTGATTAAGCCTATGACATTAGTACAAGAATGGAAAAATGGAAAAGGAAATAGAATGAGCAAATACTACTTACATTGAATGTAAAACTGCTTGCTTACAATAGTCATAGCTTTAGAATCAATGTTCAGACACCCTATGATAGTCACCTTGGCTAAGGCTCCTTTATTAGTGAGAGTAGCTAGAGTTAGTTTCTTCTAGCCTATGTTGATCCTAACAAGATAAATTTATGGGACTTGGACAAGCGGTTGCGTGAGTTTGTCCTCTCTCAAGCTCACCCTCTAAGTACCTATAGACTAAAGTGGTTGAGATGTGCCGTACTCCTATTCTAGACCTTGGAACTCATTAAAGTGTTGCTACCTATTGGCTTCCCAATGTTGGCCTAAGGTCTTCCCTATTACTCGAAGATGCACTGCTTCAACTATCAATGTTGGTATAGCTCCATCAAAATGGTCTGAATTTGAGCTCGATGTACTTTACCTACATGCATGGTGCTCACCCTTGGTGCTCAAGCTAATTTAACCTGCATGCATATGGTCTTCACCCAATGTAGTCAAGATAACCTAAAGTCAACAAGGACACACATAAGGATAGGATTTTTTATGTTAGAGATGAGGGATGGGACACACTTATCAAAGTTATTGGTTTGCCTTTTAATCCTAAATTTGCAAGCGACTTACATTAGGGGAGAAATGGGGTCTCAAAAGGGCCTCCAATTAGTGTTTCCTAATTTCAAGGGATTACACAAAGATTTGAGGTGCACCAACAAGAGTGCTCCTTTGTGTGCGGCAATGGTATGTTGAGTTGTACAAAAGGCCATGTTGAGCATTTATGGGTGGGGAGATTTCTCACCCATAGTTTCGACCTTGCACTTCACTCCTAGCCATTGATCTCATCTACACTCCAAGGGATATATTCAATTTTTGGGGTAGAACACTTCTAGCCCTTAGATCAAGGTGCAGATCCAAGGGATACCATCAAAGGATAAAGGGATTAAATCTAAACCCTTGAAAAAGGCAAGGATCTAATGGATGAGATTAGTGGGTCATTTTCAACCATCCATCAAGAAATACATCCAAGGGTGGAGATGCAAGAAAAAGGTGCTAGAATCTAGGCCCTTGATTTCATCAAGATCTAGTGGAGGAGATGAATGTAAAAGCCACTGAAATTTAGGCCATCCAATATGCGCTTCAATCTTGGACCTTGATCTCATATCCATCATCTCCACCCTCCAAAATGCACCTCAATCTCATCTCCATCAATTGCTTCCATCTCAACCCTCCAAAATGTGCCTAGATCTCAGCCCTTACTTTGATCTCTTCATATCCACCTTTGATTTGTCCAAGATCTAATTGTCCATAGAATATAGCAACTTATCCCTCTTTATTTTACACCCCCCTTTGTCAAATCTTGCTAGTTTGGAGCCCACCAAAGGTTCCTTGAGCATCCTAGGTCTTTGATCCATACACCATCTGCCTCCATCCAAAGGCCAAGTTTGCTCCATGTCAATTGACTAAATGCTAGGGGACCCTTAGCCCATGGTTTACCATAGTGGGTTCACTTGGCCTTAACTTAATCCATTCCTTATGATGCCCTTTTGAGACCCCAATTCTTCCCTAATGTGGGTGGTGTGACATGAAGTTGGGGGTAACAAAACTTCACGCACGTCTTAGCTTCCTACTGCTTCCAAACTTACTGCTAACAAAGGTCTTTATCACTGGGAAAGGGAAATTAAAATAGAAACTTTCATGCTACGAGACCACACCACATATTCTCCCCCTTCACCCATAGAAGAGAATGAAGATGGTAACTGTTGAGATATCGAGCTCCACCACTCGTGATATGCCTGGGTGACCGTGGTGCATTTATGTCACCAACTTCTTAGCTATAGATGCAGTTGGTACACCGCCCATGAATAATAGCTGGATGACAGCTATCCTTACATACTCTAGTTAGTGGCTCAGTTAGTATGCCACCTAGGTTAGCTGAGTTTGGTTTGAGACCCACATATAGGGTTTCCTTTTATACTAAGAGAGAGAGTTCTTTTGGCTTACACAACTAAGAAGAGGAAAACTGTTTTCAGCCTCCACCTTTGTGTGTATTCCCTCATTGTGTATGTGAGAAAGCTGCAAGTGAGACTCCTTACCTCTGTCCCACTCTCTTCACATGGTATCAAAACTCGGTTCGTGGTAAGGAGCTCAAGAAAGCAAACCAAGTTCGTGGTGTCTTGGTAAGAGGATCAGTGTTACTTTCCTTGTTCGAGTTTGGGAGTAAATCTCTGCAGGTAGCACAGCCGAAAAGTGCAAGAGTGCACTATCATAGATTGGGACACCCTTCGCGGTAGGTGCGACGAGAGGGCAGTATATGCTACGAGTACGGGCAAAGCCCTTGGTGACATTATTTTTTTGATTCGAGGCCATTTCGGGGCCCGTTTTGGTGGCGGAAGTTTTTCACAGGCACTCAGAAAAGTGCCCTCTTTTTGTTGTGCGACCACTGTTCTGCAGATCGGTGAAAATTTACTGTAGAAATTGCATCGTATGCCTGTGCGCAGAGATCAGTCTTTTGGACATTCTAGCATCGGCTCAATCATGCCGCATTGCACCTCCCTTGGATCCAGTTATCACCACCACCTCTTTCGATCAAGAGATCATTCCTCATCACAAGGACCCCCATCAAATTAGGGCCGGCGGTCCTAGCCAAGTGCAGTAGACATCATCAAGTTTAGACAAGGGTTTCCATTTTTCGAGCAAAAACCCCCGAGTGACGAGAGTGACGAGTGGACAAAAGGTGGGAGGGGTCAAAATATATTGGCTCAAGTCATTTTTGGGGAGCCAAAAATTTCAAATTATTTCAAGGAATATGTGAGTAAATATGAAATATTGATAAATAGATATAGATATAAATATACCTTTATATAATATACATATAATGTCCAAGTGTGACTCATTTTATGACTTTCAAAAATCCTTTCTTTTCCTTTCACCATTGGTTGTATCATGAAATTTTGAGCAAATATCCTCTTTACAATTCCTCAGGATGACCTAAGAAAAATATATAATACCTTTTTAATAGACCCTTTAAGTGTATTTTGCCAAAGGAATATGGTTTGAAGAGCTTGCCCCAACCCTATTTTGCCGGCAAAATACCCTTGGTGAGCCTACATAGAAGGGGTCTTAACTTTTGCTCCTTAGCTCAGATTGAGGAGTTGTAAAAAGGAAAAATGTTCAAAATTTCATGATCTATGCAAGGGTAGACTTAAAATTATACTTTTAATAGTTATAAAAGAGAAAATTTGAAACTTTCAAGATGTATATGAGAGTTACAGCTCCTCCCTAATTCATATTATGGTAGGAAGGAGTTCAGTAGAGACCATATTTCCTTAAAAGTACTTAGGTTTGGAGATTGGGAATATTTTGAAAATCCCTCCCTTGCCTTCCCATATTTGATAATGTATAAGAGATTAATTTATGATCAATTATAATGGCTTCAAGTATGAGGTTTCCAATATCTTTTTCCTACTCATCCAAGGAATATGGTAAACATTGTTATATGAGATCTTCAAATATGGGATTGCTAAAGATTAGGGAAATTATTTTAAATTGATTGAATTACCATAATCCTCAATTGGAGCATGACAAAGCTAGAGAGAGAATGCTGCTTTGCAAGATGAAGAAAGAGCAAATGATAGAGAGAGAGAGAGAGAGAGAGAGAGAGAGAGAGAGAGAGAATGAGACATGAATTTTCCTTGCTGAAGACCCTTTGAGCCATGGCATGGTGCATAAGCATTCGTTGGATGCTATGACCAGAGGAAGCCCATTTCGCATGTCTAAGCAGCTCCACTTTCAAACTTCTCACATAGCAGCTCCACAAGCAACACCAGGCCTTCATAGCCTCCTATTCTGATCCGTAATGAGAGATGCTATCAATTGACATGCGTCAGTCCCAAATGTTTGCGAGCACAGGGCTCTACACCCCCGATGCACCCCAAAACACCAACACGGGTTGATTAGGCAAAGCCTCACCATCACCTCGAGGCAGCAGCTGTTTACAACTCTAGGGAAACAAATTTCCTACGTCAGGAAATCCCTCAAGAGGCAAGGTGAAGCAGGGGGGCTAGAGAGAGAGAGGGGAAGAAGAAGCATGCAGAGGCAGAGGAAGCTGAGGGAGAGAGGGGGAGAGGAAGCATGGGTGTAGAGGGGCCAGAAACACACAGCCGAGCGGCGAAGTAAGGGAGGAGCAAGGAGGGTGAGCTAGGATGCAGAAGAAGCAAGAGTGAGGGAGGAGCAAGGGCAACTCAGAGCAGCGAGTAGGAGACGATGGTGAAGGGGAGCAGAGGAGGTCGGCAAGGCAAGAGAGGAGGAAGGGAGAGATAAAGGTGAGATATACAAGGCGGTTTAAATTTCCGTAAGGGGGCCCCGGATACTTACACTAATGTAGTTTAATTTTTCGGCTGGGGGCCAGAAGACTAATAGTATTGGAATTTTCGCTTTTTCACTAGCAGGGGGTGAATATTAGCACGGAGAAAGCCTAACTCACTCTTTCTCTACTCGTTAATATCTGAACTGAGAGAATAATGCACTCGCACACAAGTGGAACTGTGGAGTGAGTGTGAGAACTGAGGGAGGAATATAAAGGGCCTCTAATAACTGAATATCTCTCTGCCCAATAGGGTGGAATACAACTGAAAGAATAAGTACTGTATGAAGGGAATGAACCCTCACTACAAAATGAAAGAGAGAATACTGTATGCAGGGGAATCCCTTACTATAGAGCTGGAAATGAGGGCTGCAGGATGCACCCAGACTGAACCAGTCTGGAGATGAGCCTGTAGATGCCAAGGATAGTAGCCTGAAATGTGGATGAACTGAAAGGCCAAGGGGCTGCCCTCATTTAGGCCGCCTTGGGCCCTAAACTGACCGATCAGGGGCTGACCCCTGTCCCAACCTGTTAGGTCGGCTCCAGCCAACCACCGACTGCCATGTGGCAGTCCACCACGTGGCTGCTGATGTGGCACTGTATGGTGATTCTACTGACGTGTCACTTGCACTTGCTGAGGTAGCCCTGCTCCAGGCCCTGCTGATGTGGCTGCCTGCGTGGTCTGCTGATGTGGCTGCCTACATGGCAGCAGTCTACATGGCAGTCCAGCATGCCACAGGTTGAGGATGCCCGTGACAAACCTTACAAAAAGCTTCCCTCTATCACAGGCTTTGCAGAGTCTATTGCAAGTCTTCTATTAGAACAGATAAGTATTATAGGAGTCTGCTGTTCCTCCTGATTAAAATTGGGGGGTTGCAGATCCTTGAAGATGTGCTCTCAAAATAGGCACACCTATCCACAAACCCCCTACCACCCCAAAAAACACACACACAAGCGTCCATTTAGAGAAAGCCTTTATAATGAGTTTCCATCAGAGCTTTAGAAGTAGTTACTGAGTCAAGGCTACCATTTAGGGAGAGGGACAATACCCAAGGTTCCACAGAATAAATAAGGAAAAAAACAATCTCAGTGTTCCCCCTTCGGGAAATATTTCATATAGTTAATCAAAAGTAAAGGGGTAAGTTCAAAACGTCACTTAGTACTAGCTGAAGAGTTGATTAAAATGAAGCTACACACCTAGGTTTCAATGCTGAGAGCAAGTACTTGGAAGTGTTGAGTGACAGCATATCCATCATACTTGGGAGTGTGTATGTGGAATGTGGAGGATGTTGACATGTGGAAAAGAGGAGGGTCCTCTTGGGCTCCATGTGAGAGGACTATTGACTTTTCTACTCAAAAGGATAAAGAAGCATCTTGTGATGGGACACTTGTCAAAATCCTCCTAAAAGGACAATTGATGGTGACCCATGCCCTTATGTCAAAAAGGGGTGAAAGAATCTATTGCCAGCAAATGTAACAGGGTGAAGGAAGGTGAGAATTGCACTATAAAAGAAGCCCCTCCCCTCTCTCTCAAGCATCTCATTTTCTCCTTGTAGCCTTGCCATTGCCTTGTATCTAGCTCCTTCTATACCTCTCCTTTCCCTTGAGCCTTAGCCCCTCTCTTCTTTGTAGTTCTCTCCCATTGGGAAGCTTTCCTGGCTTCCAGAAGCAAGATTTTCCCTTCTTTTCCCATTTTCTCATATTTTTTCCCTCTTCGCTCGGGAGCTCCATTTGTGCTCATGTATAGCTTGTTTGGGGATCTATTATGAGGGGATTCTCTACCCTTTAGGGCGACCTCATTCCAATATGTATTGTGGAACCAACCCCTTCAGTAAGAGAAATCATTGCCTTTTCCTACTGTTGAAGTCGCTCATGGACTGTTTTGGTACCCGGTCGTAAAGCGGCCATAACTTTTTGCTCCCTACTCTGTTTTGGTCGAAACCTATATCAAAATCTTCATCTCTTTGAGCTCTATCCATTTATGTCTTTATTTCCCTATTCTAATTTGCTGAGAAAATGTTACAGTGTGCAGAACAGAGTAGACTTGGATTTGAGATAGTTTTGGAGTCTGTTACTAAAATGGTCCTAACTTCTCATCTCTTGTTCCATTTTTCATGAACTATATGTCAACATTCTTGTCTTTTCAAACCCTACAAGCATGCGTTCTTTGTTTTGGGTTTTGAGGGTCAAAGGAAGAGCTATTTCCATGCTATCATAGGTGTATTTTTATTTCCAAAATTGTGGGCTCTCTTGTGTTGAGCTTTATCAAGATGATGCGACCCAACAACCCCATATGTCAGAATGTGCCCTACCAATTCAGCCCCTTCACTTCCATCCATGTAGTTCTTAGTATGAAAAATTTCTTCCAACAGAGGCTTGCTCTTACGTTTGGCACCGAACGCTTGGCAGAAATCAATGCTTCCCCTCAACCTTTCCTCTTTCCCATGTTGAACTATGATCTCACCTTTGATGTTTATATCTTTATCTTGCTTTGATTCGTCTATTTTCCTTTCCCTCTTGTTCTTTTGACGCTAAGAAGTGACTAGAATTAAGCCCCCAAATTCTATGTCACAGTAGGAAAGGGCTCAGATCAAGTCATCATCCAGAGCAGCTCAGACAAAGAGACCACAACGGTCTCCACCTCAACATCATCAGAACTTGTCCAATAGATCATAGATCCTACTGCACCATGGTCTTAGGAGAAGGGTAGGGCAAGTGAAGTATAACCACATAGATGGGATGTAAGCCAAATGGGGTCCCGATCTCACCACTGAGAAACAATGCCTTGGAGAGACATAGCAGTTAGTCAAAGAATGTCAAGAAAGATTTGAGTAGAGGCTTAGGACATTCAAAACAATGGACACCATCCATCCCAACCATTAGACCCCAAAAAGAGCTCTAAAGCCCCTGCCTACCATGGATAAGGTGGATGGGATAGTCATGAATAGCACATCATCGAGAAAGTCTCTCCTATGTCATAAGATGTCGTTTTATGGGTTTGAAGACCATAGTCTAAGGCTAAGAATCATTGGCCAACCTTGAGATGTGGCCAAACTTGCCGCATTCTTGTCCATAGAGGTGAAAATGTCCATAGTAGCCCTGTTAAGAGGGAACCCCATCCTTTGGGGAGACCTCTTTGATTGGATAAATGGACAAATGGTCACCCCAAAAGAAGTGGCCACCAAGGTAGACAAATCCCCCATCAAAGAGCTAAATTTGCTAAAGATACCAGTCAACAAGTTGGGCCAATACTTTGACAGTGACGAAACGAATGCTGTGATTCTAAACATCTGCCAAATAAGAAGGCCATGGAAATATTGGATGGCGGAGTGGGGGTGTCAGTATTGTCATGAAGCAGTGTTAGGTGAAATGGGCAAAACCTAAAATGGAGAGCACCAACCTAATCATAAAACTAGATGTTGGTGCAACAATGTAGCCAGTGGGGTCCTGAAGGACAAAAAGATCAAGACCTTTTGTCTCACTTATTGGGTTTTTTTTGTATTGATGGACTTCCACGGGTAGCCAAATGGCTATGACATCATCCTAGGAAGACCCTTTATGCATGCTATAGGCTTCGTCAATAACTAGGCCTCGAATAGAATTTATCTACGCAAGGATGAGGAGATTGTCAGGTTCAACCTACAAACTTGGAAAGACCACCCCATGTCTAGCAATCTATTTGCAGCCGAGTCAAACACTACTCAAAGAACTACACCCATCAATGTGTTTCAAGCCTTTAATAAGAATGACGTGGGAGAGAATCTAGATGATCACTAGTATCCTCCACTGCTGAAACCCAAATTCTCTAAAAATTGGATGCATGTCCTAGAGACTATAGAGGTGGTCGAGAAGACAGGAACCAAAATGGCAGTTCACGATACCAAGGTTTCAGGGATGATAGTTCATCCAATAATGATAAATGTCTTGAGGGCGCTAGCTGATGATCAAGGAGTGCAAAAGGTGAAGATGGATCTTCACTGCTTGAGATATGTGGGTGCTGTTATAGTTCACCATGAGTTCTCATCCAATTAGGGAGCTAGATTGGATAGAATTAAGGCACCCCTTGGATTCATTAAGGTAGAGGAAGCTCCTTCTACCGAGGTTAAGCCTCCTACGGAAGAGAGACCACTTCATAAAAACAAGGCCTCGAGAACCAAGGCTACTAAGGATTCTTCCAAGGAAAAACAACCTACCCCAGAAGCCCATAGAGGATGGGGAGGAGGAAGAAACTAATCTATGACAAGTCCCAAAGCACTTCAAAGCTTACATTGTATAGGACCACAAGGTACTCCTAGAGCAAGCTAAAAGGTCAGTCGAGCAAGGAGACCAATATGGGTATGATGGCCTCACTAAGGTCAAGGAGGTGGACCTTCCTAATGAAGGCAAAGACACTAAACTGGTCTACATAGCCGATGATCTTACTCCTGAGCAAGAACATGCCTTGCTTGCTTTGCTGATGAGTTTCAAGACTATTTTGTGTGGAGATATATAGACATGAAGGGCATGCTGCCCAAACTTGTACATCATACCATCCCTATGATGGATGATATCAAACCGGTGTGGCATCGACCCTATCCGATGAACCCAAAGTATGTGATGATTTTCTGAGAAGAGATATAGAAGCAGATTGATGCAAGGTTCATCTTGAGATTGAGCATATAGACTAGGTGTACCCCATTGTCATAGAGCTAAAAAAGAATGGCAAGGTTATAGTATGCATTTGTTTTCAAGAAAGTAAACACCACAATTCGCAAAGACCATTACCCTTCCCTTCATAGAGTAGATCTTGGAAAGAGTCACATGCAAAGAGGCTTATGGCTCCTTAGATGGGTTCTTAGGATATAACCAGGTGTCTATAGCACCATAGGATTAGCATAAAACTACATTTGCCATTGAATGGGGAGTCTATGCCTCAAAGGCAATGCAATTTGGACTAACGTTCCCGGAAAATTCCAAAGGTTGATGATCGTGGCCTTCAAGGAATGCCTAAAGATTTTCTAGAGGTTTTTCTAGACTACCTGTGCATTCATTCTAGGTGGGATGATCATCTCAAGTATATGAGACTTGTATTTGAGAGATGCCATCCCTACCAAATCTCACAACTTAACACCGCACCTAGCACCATCCCTAGCTCCACCATCACAGGCATGAATACATGCATAGATCCCACCTCACATCCCTCCACTTCACAACATGGCACCATGGATATGTAACAGTAGCCTCTCGAGAGCACGAAGGAACCAAAGACATGAGTACCACTCAATGGTACAAAATCCTCTTCACCGATGTCAAAGGGCCCTATGAAGAAGGAGGCCAAGAGGAGGTCGATGAGCACCCCCATGAAGAAGAAGACCAGCAATTGCAAGAGACAACTCCCAACCATGACACATGGTACAATGCCATTACTTCCTTCTGCATGGTCGAGGATGTTGCCAATGTAAATAGGTGGATAGGCAAGCTACAAAGCTTCCATCTCACTCAAGGATATCATGAAAGTCTAGGCATTCATAGCATTTATCCGATGTAGATTTTGAAAGTGGTAGTGGGAGAACATGTGACACACACGGGGCAAGTACTCATGCACATAATGGCATGTAAGACCCCCCTAAAAAAAAAAAAACCCCTCACTACAATAAAGTGCTATGTTACAGGTTTAGTGACCCTCTGAGAGATTGTCAAACCTAAAATGGGATCACATTAAAATACTTCTTACCTTTGGACTAATCAATTTCAAGAAATGTGACACAACCCCCTCTTGAATACTTTCTACTTCAAGTAATTATTTTATGGAACACTTAGATTCTTTCTTTGCTTGCTTGATTTTCCTACAGATTCAACCAATTCTTACTCGCTTTTTTGGGCTCGCTCGCTTTTTATTGCTCGTTCTATCGATTGCCTTCATACCAGATAATGAAAAATTCCCTCAAGTCCGACATCATGCACCAGAGACAATTGTGAGCAGGAATGGGAGCATGTTAATGGAGGATGCTTCCGCAAGAAGAGTAGGGTATTCTCAGTATGTAGGGTTTCGAGGCTTTTTGTCACCTACAGATATATTGGGGTTGTCGTTTGTATTATACGTGTAGCTTAGGACCTTGAGTCATATTTTGGTGAGAGACGTAGGCTTAAGTGTGGTAAGCAAACATAGTGCATGCATGTGTGAAAGAAACGTGCATCATCATGTTTGAGGTAATGAAGGATTTTGCCTTCATTGGGGTTGAAGGGTTTAGGAGGAGTTTAAGGATTAGAGAGAGGTTCCAAGGTCTAGAAAGAGGTTCTAGAGTTTAGAAGAGGTTCAAGGGTTAGAAGGAGGTTCCAAGGTTGAGAGAGAGGTTCTAGGGATTAGAAAGGGGTTCTAGAGTTTAGAAGAGGTTTCAAGGTTAGAAGGAGGATCCAAGGTTTAGGGTAGAGTACACGGTGGAGAACTCATCTCCCTTGTAGATCATGGAGGTTAAGGGTTGAGGAACTAAGGGTTTAGCAGGAGCATAGGAGTGGGAGAGGAAGAAGGTGTAAGAGCATGGGGGAAAGAAGAGAGAGGAGGGAGGAGGAGGAGGGAGGAGGAGGGAGGAAGAGGAGGAGGAGGGAGGAGGAGAGGGAGAGGATGGGTTGCAAGGTTGGAGGAGAGGGGAGGAGGAGTTGCAAGGTTAGGACATGCTTTTGGACATGGAGTGCAAGGAAGCATGGACACTTGAGACAATTGCTTGGAATACCAAAGTAGAACTCAACACAATGCCCCAAAGAGTGTGGGCTTCATTCCATATGGTGTATTCATACAAGTTGGAGAGCTTCTCTCTCTACATGTAGGAATTGTAAGACATTCTCTCTCTACATGTAGAACTTGCATGTACGAGTTGCAAGTTGCATGTAGGAGTTGCATGTAAAACATGCATGTAGGAGTTGCATGTAGAAGTTGCATGTAGAACATGCATGTAGAAGTTGCATGTAGAACATGCATGTAGGAGTTGCATATAGAACTTGCATGTGCATGTAGGAATCGTATGTAGAATTTGCATGTAGAACATGCAAGTTGGATTTCTAAGAGGGATTATATTCCTAGCCTTTATGCAAGTATAAGCGGAGCTTTGCTGCTACTCTACACACACATTCTGTACTCTACACACACATTCTGTACTACCTAAGTCCATGTTGGCACAGAGACAACATACTCCCAGATCCATTTGATTACTCATCCTCAGGTTATGGATTATTTTGATTTCAGAGTGGGATGCCATGTGTGTAACCCAGTGGCTATTGAGCTTATGGCATGCGAGTCGTTCTTGCTATAATGCTTTTGCACCATACAATTTGTGGTCTATAGTCAAGAAGCTTATCTCCTCTTAAGGAAGGGTAGTCGACTGTGAATTTCAGAGGGGTCTTATTGTTGCTGAGGCTGCAGACTCTACCATCGAATCTTCTTGGAAAGAGGTTTGGCGGGGGTCTCGTTGTTGAGGCTGGCATTTCTTACTATCTTGCATACATGTCGGATGCGATTGGGATGTTGGATGCGATTGCACCCGTCTCATTGAGCTTGTAGAGATAAGTTTGTATGAAAGTCTGATATTTTTGCATTTAGGAGATGGCTGTGATGTTTGGTGGGGGTCTCGTTGCAGAGGCTGCAGAATCTTTCGCCAATTCATCTTGAGATTTGGCATAGATTCTTGTCCTGCTTTTGTGAATTCATTGCATGCTTTGAGAGTATGGAATGAAAGTGTGTGATACTATTATTGATGCAATCTATTATGTACCTATGTAAAATTGTATGAATGCATGCGATATGCCAGATTAGGTAGGGACTAACTATATGCTTATTTATGGGATTTAACAGGGAAACTAAGACTCAATCATCCCTAATATAAAATTTATTAGGTCTTCCTAAATGTGCAAAAAACGTGCATATGCCAGTGAGTGTGCATGAAAAAATCTAGTGCAAACTATATGTGCAAAAACGTGCATATGCTAGTGAGTGCACATGTAACAATGTAGTGCAAACTATGTGTGCAACTTCTCCACCTTTGCATTTGTGTATGGAGCTTCTTTTATTTGAGGCTCGGGAGTTGATGTGGACAAGCTCGACTGCTCATTGCTTGGCGGAGGTGGAGGCACTTGTGCTTTCTTTTTTTGGTTGGATTGGAATGTTAGGGTCCTTGGTGGCCTCTTTCTGCTCATGTGCAATTACATTCACAGGTTGTGATACTATGCTTGCTGGCCCTGGGCTTTGATGGTTCACCCCAATGATGTCGATTGGGACATCAGGCTTAACCTCTGTTTGTTGTGGGACCTTAATTTTCATGGGACAATGTTGAGATATCGAGCTCTACTCGTGATATGCTAGGGTGACCGTTGTGCATTTATGTCACCGACTTGTTAGCTACAAATGCGGTTGGTACACCGCCCATGAATAATAGCTAGATGACAGCTATCTTTATGTACTCTAGTTAGTGGCTCAGTTAGTATGCCACCTAGGTTAGCTGAGTTTGGTTTGAGACCCACATATAGGGTTCATCTATTCCTTTTGTACTAAGAGAGAGTTTTTTTTGGCTTTCACAACTCAGAAGAGGAAAACTGTTTTCAGCCTCCACCTTTGTGTGTATTCCCCCATTGTGTATGTGAGAAAGCTACAAACGAGACTCCTTACTTCTCTCCCACTCTCTTCACATGGTATCAGAACTCGGTTTGTGATAAGGAGCTCAAGAAAGCAAACCAAGTTCACGGTGTCTTAGTAAGAGGATCAGTATTGCTTTTCTTTTTCGAGTTTGGGAGCAAATCTCTACAGGTAACACAGCCGAAAAGTGCAAGAGTGCACTATCTCAGATTGGGACACCCTTTGCGGTCGGCGAGAGGGCAGTATATGCTCTGGGAGAGGCCAAAGCCCTTGGTGACATTTTTTTTATTCGAGGCCCGTTTTGGTGGCAGAAGTTTTTTGTAGGCACTCAGAAAGGTGCCCTATTTTTGCTGTGCAACCGCTGTTTTGTAGGTCGATGAAAAGTTGCTGCAAAAATTGCATTGTATGCCTATGCGCAAAGATATTAAGAGTGACAAAATCATTCTTATTGTGTGTTGATGCATAATCGTCACTAGGAAGTGACTGTGTGTTCAAATACCACTTTCGTCAGTTTTGCAGATTTGCCCTTGTGAGGCAGAAGTTGTGTTTTTTGCAGTGACAGAATATTTTTGCAGTGTTGTGTAATGGCTTCTGATGCTCTTTCATAGATTGTCACTGAAAATCTTGATAAGAACAACTTCCAAGCATGGAAGTTTAGAATGACGAATTTCCTTAAGGGAAAAGGCTATTGGAGTTCATTACTGGGCTGAACAAGAAGCAGTTATTCCTAACATTCCCAATCAACACGAGTTGCAGGCATTTAAAGGTTGGCATGAGAGAGCGAGAAAAGTTATGTACTAGCTGTCTATCAATATTTCAGATTCTATGATTGTGCATATTTAGGATGCAAGCACGTCGAACAAGGCATGGGATACTTTGACAAAATGTATAGCACAAATACGCAGGCCAGGAAATTACAGCTCAAGTAGGAATTGCATAATGGGCAGAGAGAAAATATGAGCATCAATGACTACCACATGAAGGTGAAGAAGATTGCAGATGCACTTGCTTCCATTGGGTCACTAGTGGAAGATGATGATTTAGTTTCTGTGACCTTGAATGGTCTAGGAAAGGATTATGCACAATTCCGAACATCCACTGCCGTCCGTGAAAAATTTCTTGATTTTGAGGAGTTGGTTGCTCTTCTAATTTCTGAAGAGCAAAGAAATGGTGGTGCATCTTCTTCAGAAGGAACTTCAAAAGAAGTTGTCTTCTACCCAAATGTTGGAAGAGGTAGAGGCAGAGGTAGAGGTAGAGCAGGCCAATCTGGAGGCCATGGCAGAAATCAGAATATGCAGCAAATTTAAGAAAACCAGTCCTATGGAGGAGGACGTGGTAACTTTAGAGGCAGGGGGAGCCAAATAGGTTGTGGAAAAAAACTAAACTACCCATTAGACTAACCTAGGTTAAGTTAATAGGGTAGGTTGGGTTAGTATGACAGGTTAGGTTAGGTTCACAACATAGTTTTAGCTAGCATTAATCCACCCTAGTTAGTTTAACTAACTTTAGTTAGTCAGACTTACAGTTAAGTTAGTATAACTGAGGTTACAATTGGTTAGGCTAGCTTAGTTGACCTTCAGTCTCAATAGACTAACTCTAGTTAGTGGAAGTAGTTAGGTTAGTTAAAGCAACTATCTAGTTATAGTAACTGACCAGTTAGGATAATAGGTTAGTTAGACTAACTAGAATTAACCTAGTTTAAACCCCTCAATTGGACTTAAAGTCCATTCACACCAACCTTAAGACCAAGGGACCCCCCCCAAAAAGGTCCATTTTCTTTAACCCCTTGTAACTCATCCATTTGAGACCCAAACTGGACCCCCTTTGAACCAAAATTTTACACACAGAAACACCACGCTAAGGGGCATTTTTCCAACCCATTGCACACCATTTTGGCATCCCTAGCACTTGCTCATTCGTGCCCCGGTGTGGGTCTCGTTTTGCACTAATTCGCTCATATCTTTACATCGTAACCTCCGATTGATGATCCGTCTGCACTGGCACATTTCCCTACACATGTCGGACAATCTTAGGTATATTATTAACATGACGGTCCCTATAACACTAATACAACTCTAACTCTCCTAACAAAACAACATCAACACCCTCACTTACGGCGGCAGAGACACCCTTTGCAACTCTCGCCCAATCTGCATGCAGCTACGCTTCGGCCAATACCTTTGACTCCAATGCTCACCAAATCCGCATACAACTCTACTACAACCACCACCTCCGACAATCCTCTACCCCGATTCGCCCCCTAAAATTCAAGGAATCCCTTTAACTCCTCCATGCCACAACATGACTGGACGCCATCGTGACAATGATGGGGATATTGACCTCAATGCAGAGGTTGACAATTTATTTAATCACAAAAATAATAACAATCAAGACAGGTGCCCCCTGGGAAAACTAAAACTTCCCAAATATAATGGTAGGGGAGATCTAGCCCGTTTCCTCTAGCATTTTGATGTCGCATGCCAAGCAGGTGGAGATCAATCCCATGAAACCAAGGTTGCTTGGTTTCCCATGGCCTTAACTGATGAAGCGTTTGAACGGTACCTAGACCTTCTAGTGAAAGAGTGAGCCACATGGGACCTGCTTCAAACAAAATTCAAAAGGCGCTTTCAAATGGAGAGGCTACAAGATGATCCCGCTCTCCAAATAAGCAAGATCAAACAAGACCATCGAGAAGATGTATGCACGTACCTAGGCAAGATGAAAATATTAGTCACCAAATGTGACCCATGCCCCAATGCAAAGTACCTCACGGCCTGGTTCATTGTGGGACTAAGGAAGAAAATCTAGAAGGATATGAAAAAGATTAGCAACAGCTATGAAACATTTAGTGCTACTCATGTGGTAGCCATTGACATCAAGGATGGCATGATCGACTTTGATACCAGGCAGTAATGATGATGGCAGATCCGATGCAAGAGATAAGCGCTCTAAAAAGGAATCCAACACAAGGCAACTATAGCTGTTTCTTGCTGCTCCAAGTGACTGCAGCACTCCCAAAAGAGAACACATATCCACTGGTAGATCGTCTATCAGAATTACTACCAGCCCAATCAGCATCAATATATCCATGCAACTGTATCTGAACCCCATTCTCAAAAAATAGTCCATACTGCAATGTGGACTTCACATACCTCAGTATGCATCTAGCCACATCCAAATGCAGTTTCCTTAGAGCCTGCATAAACTGACTTACCAACCCAACAGCATAGCTCAAATCTGGCCTGGTAATAGTCATATAAATCAAACTTCCTACTATGTGTCTGTACATAGTAGGGTCTTCCAAAAGCTCACTTGCATCTGCGCTCAACTTCACATTCTACTCCAAAGGAATTGAAATAGGCTTACAATCTATCATCCCATATTTGGATAGCATGTCCAATCCATACTGCCTCTGGAAGAGCCATATCCCACTTGTGGATCTAATCACCTCAATGCCTAAGAGGTAACGTAGTTCTACCAAATCCTTCATCTCAAACTTCTGCTTCGATAGCATTTTCACATGAAGGATATCTTCATCACTATCACCTGTGATGATCAAATCATCAACATAAATGACAAGAAGCATAATGCCTTTCTCTGTTTTTCTCACATAAAGTAAGAAATCTACCTTGGAAATCTGAAAGCCAATAGTGAAAAGATAATGTCCTATCTTGTCAGACCATGCTCTGGGTGCTTGCTTCAAGGCATACAAAACTTTCTTCAACCTACAAACAAACTCAGGATGAACAGCATGAACATAACCTGGTGGCTGCTCCATATAGACCTCTTCTTGCAAATCACCATGCAAGACAGCATTCTTTACATCCATCTGATGTAAAGATCATTCCTTTGATGCAACCATAGCAATGGCTACTCTTATGGTTGCCATCCTTGCAACCGGACTGAATGTTTCTTCATAATCAATGCCATATGTCTGTGCATACCCCTTGACAACTAATCTTGCCTTGTATCTGTTCACAGAACCATCTACATTGTGCTTCACCTTATAAACACACTTACAGCCAATTGCATTCTTGTCTTTAGGCAAAGGCACCAATTCCCATGTAGCATTTGCTTCCAAGGCATCCATTTCTTCATCCATGGCTTTTTCCCATTTTTCTTTTCCCATGGCTTGCTCAAAAGAAGTGGGTTCTGGTTCTTGTATCACTTTGACCATATAGGCATAGTAAATGGCTATAAATCCATCATATTTCAGCCTATCTATAGGATACTTAACTCTAGTAGACCTCCTGCGCAAAATAGGCTCACTACTTGGTGCTCTCAAAACATCCCTTGTCTTCCTTACTCCAGGTGTAACAACAGAAGGAATACCCACCTCATCATTAAGGCTTTGTTCTGAGCCACTGGATTCACCATCCACATAAGAGTGACCTGCATTCACATCACCCATGGGCTGATCTACTTTCTCTTTTCCCTTTCGTGATACTTGCATACCACTATCTGCATTGCTTTGAGGAGATTCTTCTAATCTTAGTCTGTCTGTCCATGGTGAAGTATGTCAACCATTGCTAGAGGACAGTACAGGTCCACTAATATTTTGTGATTACTGCTGTGAATTCTATGCAGCATTACCATTTTGTGCATCTACATCATCAATCACATTTACTGGTTTATACCAGCTGCTCATCTCATCAAAAACATCTCTGCTCACTGTAAACTTACGAGTGGAAGGGTTATAGCATCTATACCCTTTCTGCTGCAGAGAATAACCAATAAAGATGCACCTCTCAGCTTTTGGATCCAACTTGGATCTCAACTCATGTGGCACATTAACATAGGCAATGCAACCAAAAACTTTCAAATGAGAAATGTCTGGTTTCCTACCAGTATACCTCTCCTTTCATGTCATGCCATGTATTGCTACATTGGGAGTCCTATTCATTATGTAGACTCTTGTAGCAACTGCTTTAACCCAATAATAATCTGGCAGGTCTTTTTCATTGAGCATGGCACAAGATACCTCTCCAATATGCCTGTTTTTCCTTTCTGAAGTCCATTTTGCTGTGGGGTATGACTGCATGAATATTGCTGCTTTATACAAATCCTGGTCTTTCCATTTTCCTTGCATCCTGCATCCATTCGGAATGACCTATCATGTGGTTTGATGCACCTGAGCCAACATACCACAATCATTGCTTTCTTATGAACTTGTCATAGAATTGGTCATGTGCTGCACCATAAACAAATGCTCATTTCTGTCATCACCCTGTCTACTAGAGGATGCATAATTGCCTTGCTGCAATTTTCCATTCATGATGTCATTCTGCTTTTTATAGTTTAAAAATTTTTTTTTGAGGGGGGGGGGGGGGGGGTTTCGCACAACAGCAGGGGGGATGTGTGGGGGGGGGGGGCATTTTCTGCAAACGGGTGGGAGGGGAGTGTGGAGTGGAGGAGGAGGATGGGAGGGCGGCGAACTAGGAGGAGGCGGGGCAGAGGCACAGTTGTGGGCGGAGCAGGGAGAAGGCGTTGGAGGAGTGGGGCGGAGGTGAAAGGGTGGGGAGTAGGTGCCCAAGGAGCGGGGCGGAGGTAGAGGCTATGGGCTGCATCACCACGGGCGATTCTATCGCACTGCCGCCATAGGCGGTTCTGTCGCATCATCGACGGCTCTGCACGCGTCGCTACAGGTGCTTTTGCACCAAGGGCCTAATAAGCCCTTAGTATAGGATGGGCTTTAGGCCCTTAGAATAGGCTAGTGGGAGGAGCGGCCAGCGAGGGGGGGGTAGAGAGAGAGAGAGAGAGAGAGAGAGAGAGAGAGAGAGAGAGAGAGAGAGAGAGAGAGAGAGAGAGAGAGAGAGAGAGAGAGAGAGAAGGAGGAAAAGAGAGAAAGAGAGAGAGGGGGGGGGAGGGAAGGGGAGGGGGGGATGGAGGGAGGGGCAGGGGGTGGAGATGGGGGTGGTGGAGGAGGGGGGGGTCGGAGATGGGGGGGGGGCGGGGGATGGAGGGAGGGGGGGGGAAGGGGGTGGTGGAGATGGAAGGGGGGGAAGGGGGTGGTGGAGATGGAGGGGGGGGGGAATGGAGAGAGGGGGGGGTGGAGATGGGGGGGTGGTGGAGGAGGGGGGGTGGAGATGGGGGGGGGGGGTGGAAGGGGGTGGTGGAGCTGGAAGGGGGTGGTGGAGATGGAGGGGGGGGGGGGGGATGGAGGGGGGGGGGGAAGGGGTTAGAGGTGGAGAGGGTGGTGGTGGTGGAGATGGAGGGGGGCGGGGGGGAGGGGGGAATGGTGGAGGGGGAGGGGGAGGGGGGAAAAATAAAAAAAGAAAAAAAAACTTGACGGACAGAAAACTTTAACGAAAATCCAAAGGGAGGAAGAGATGGTCACCTGAACGCTCTCCAAGTCTTTCTCGATGTAACGGGATTATTAAGGACCAATGGATAGTGGGTGGATAGCTAGGTTATCACTGTGCGAGATGGGCTTGAGCTAACTCACTGTGTGAGGATGGAAGTAGGGTGGTGGTCGATGGAGAGGGAGAAGTGTCTTGCGTAGGGCTCAGAATGGGAAAGAGGATGGAGGCAAGATGTGAAAGATGAAGAATGAGGGGGTGGAGTGGGTTTTTATAGGAAATGGGTGTAGGTTTAGAGTTAAACCCTAAACTCTTCTCGAGTCACAACTTTTCATGGTTAGCTTGGTTTGCTCTTCTGCAAAAAGGTGAAATGATCGAAATTGCAAGCTCCACATATGTTCCACTACCTAGCCTGATTTATTTATCAAGTGGCTTCTTTTTAAGAAATAAAGAAAATTTCTTAAGGTAGTAACCCAAGGTTCATGCTTGGGGTTGATATGTTTGGCTAGAGTTGCAAAAAATTTTATTCTCCTTACTGTTGAGTGTTATGTTCGTGAAAATTCGTAGTAGTTTTTTTTTGACACATACCTGCATATGTTTACTCGTTACTTGAGATGCTAGTCTCCCCGACAGCGGTGCCAAATGTTAGCTCTTTCCCATGGCTTCCACAGGAAGAGTAGGGTATTCTTAGTATGTAGGGTTTCGAGGCTTTTTGTCAGCTACAGATATATTGGGGTTGTTGTTTGTAGTATACGTGTAACTTAGGACCTCAAGTCATAAAGTGTGGTAAGCAAACATAGTGCACGCATGTGTGAAAGAAATGTGCATCATCATGGTTGAGGTAATGAAGGCTTTCGCCTTCATTGGGGTTGAAGGGTTTAGGAGGAGTTTAAGGGTTAGAGAGAGGTTCCAGGGTTTAGAAAGAGGTTCTAGAGTTTAGAAGAGGTTCAAGGGTTAGAAGGAGGTTCCAAGGTTGAGAGAGAGGTTCCAGGGTTTAGAAAGGGGTTCCAGAGTTTAGAAGATGTTCCAAGGTTAGAAGGAGGATCCAAGGTTCAGGGTAGAGTACATGGTGGAGAACTCGTCTCCCTTGTAGATCATGGAGGTTAAGGGTTGAGGAACTAAGGGTTTAGGGGGAGCATAGGAGTGGGAGAGGAAGAAGGTGTAAGAGCATGGGGGAAAGAAGAGAGAGGACAGAGGAGGAGGGAGGAAGAGGAGGAGAAGGAAGGAGGAGGAGGGAGGAGGAGAAGGGAGGAGGAGGAGGGAGGAGGAGAGGGAGAGGATGAGTTGCAAGGTTGGAGGAGAGGGGAGGAGTTGCAAGGTTAGGACATGCTTTTGGACATGGAATTCAAGGAAGCATGGACACTTGAGACAATTTCTTGGAATACCAAAGTAGAACTCAACACAATGCCCCAAAGAGTGTGGGCTTCATTCCATTATGGGGTACTAATACAAGTTGGAGAGCTTCTCTCTCTGTATGTAGGAATTGTAAGACATTCTCTCTCTACATGCAAAACTTGCATATAAAAGTTGTATGTAGGAGTTGCATGTAGAACATGCATGTAGGAGTTGCATGTAGAACATGCATGTAGGAGTTGCATGTGGAAGTTGCATGTAGTAGGAGTTGCATGTAGAATTCACATGTTGCATGTAGGAATCGTATGTAGAACTTGCATGTAGAACATGCAAGTTGGATTTCTAAGAGGGATTATTCCTAGCCTAATGCAAGTACAAGTAGAGCTTTGCTGCTACCCTACACACACATTTTGTACTACCTAAGTCCATGTTGGCAGAGAGACAACATCAATGGAGATCCCATTTTTGGACGCATGTCCAAGGATAACACCATGTTTAACCTAGAACTAACACTTCAAGGGATTGAGGGAGATTTGGTAGAGATGACATCTTTCAAACACCAGTCTCAAAGACTTGAGGTGATCATCCATTGGGAATGAACACACAGATCATCTAGGAGAACCTTGAGGAAATCCTTTAGGTATTCCTTGAATGCCATGATCATATCCCTCTAGGAAATCCCTTCGGTATTCCTTGAAAGCCATGATCATAAGCCTATGGAATGTTAGGAGAGTGTTAGTGAGCTCGAAGAGTATCACCTTGGACACATAAACTCCCCATTCCCTGGCAAACACGTAAACTCCCCATTCCATGGCAAACACAATAATTTTGTGCTGATCTTCTGGTCCAATAGGCACTTGATTATATTTAGAGGACCTGTTTAGGAAGCTATGAGCTTCCTTGCCAACAACTCTTTCCAAAACATGCTTCGTAAAGCATAGCACATAATGGCCCTTATGAGTCATGGCACTGACCTTTTTGAGATCTATGCATACTCTAATCTTGCCGTTCCTTTTCAGCAATATGATGATAGGGCATACCTAGTCCATATGCTCAATCTCATAGATGAACCATGTGTCGATTAATTTATGTATCTCTTCCTGTACAATTGTTGAATACTTTGGATTCATTAGGTAGGGCCTCTGTCACACCTGACTAATTTCATCCATCATGGGGATGGTGTGTTGTGCAACCTTGAGCGGCTTACCCTTCATGTCGTTGTACTTCAAGGTGAAGAAATCTTGAAACTACTGCAGGAGGGTAATAAGAGTTTCTTCTTACTCAGGGGAGTTTAAAGTCTTTGCTATTTAAGGCAAGGTCCACTTCCTTGACCTTTGTTGAACCGTCATACCCTTGATGCTTCCCTTCTTCTGCAATTTGTTTGGCCTACTCAAGAATCTTGTGGTCGTATAAGCCTTGAAGTGTTTGGGGACCTAATGTAAATTAGTTTCCTCTTCCTCATCATCTTCCAAGGCCTTTGGGATAGGCTAGTTCAACTCCGAGCAATGTTCCATCCAACCTCACCATAGCTGAACTCCCTACACACGATATGCAAAATATCCAGCTCCCTTGAAGGCTTCGTTCTGTGAAGAAAGAGTGGGAGAGAAGTAAGGACTCTCACTTGCAGCTTTCTCACATACACAATGGGGGAATATACACAAAGGTGGACGCTGAAAATAGTTTTCCTCTTCTTAGTTGTGAAAGCCAAAAGAACTCTTTAAGTACAAAAGGAATAGGTGAACCCTATATGTGGGTCTCAAACCAAACTTAGCTAACCTAGGTGGCATACTAACTGAGCCACTAACTAGAGTACATAAAGATAGCTATCATCCAGCTATTATTCACAGCTATTATTCATGGGCGATGTACCAACCGCATCTGCAGCTAACAAGTCGATGACATAAACGTACAACGGTCACCCTGGCATATCACGAGTGGAGCTCAATATCTCAACACTCCCCCTCGAGCTCAATCCCAATTCCTACACACACCAAGCAGGTCTCTGAACTTGCACAGCTTCTCTGCACCCAATGCTTTCGTGAATATGCCAACTACCTGATCCTCTGTGCTGACATAAACTAGATCAATAAATCCTACTAGAACCTTCTCCCACACATAGCGATAATGCACCTCAATGTGCTTTGTTCTAGCATGATAGACTGGGTTATTTGCCAAGTGTATACTACTCATGTTGTCACAATAAATGACAACTGGCCCATCTGTAGACTGATAAGTAGCTTACGCAACCAAGCTACCTCACATGTAGCCATTGCTGAACCCCTATACTCAGCCTCTGTGCTCGACAAGGCAACTGTAGGCTATTTCTTGTTGCTCCAAGTGATTGCAGCACTCCCAAAAAAGAACACATATCCACTGGTAGATCGTCTATCATAAATACTACCAACCCAATCAGCATCAGTGTATCCATGCAACTATATTTGAACCCTAGTCTCATAAAATAGTCCATACTGCAATGTGGACTTCACATACCTCAATATGCGTCTAGCCGCATCCAAATGCGGTTTTGTTGGAGCCTACATAAACTGACTTACCAACTTAACAGCATAGCTCAAATTTGGCCTGGTAATAGTTATATAAATCAAACTTCCTACTATGCATCTGTACATAGTAGGGTCTTCTAGAAGCTCACCTGCATCTACGCTCAACTTCACATTCTGCTCTAAAGGAATTGAAATAGGCTTACAGCCTGTCATCCCATATTTGAACAGCATGTCCAATCCATACTACCTCTGCAAGAGCCATATTCCACTCGTGGATCTAATCACCTCAATGCCCAAGAAGTAACGCAGCTCTCCCAAATCCTTCATCTCAAACTTCTACTTCAATAGCATTTTCACATGAAGGATATCATAAATGACAAGCAACATAATACTTTCTCTGTTTTTCTCACATAAAGTGAGAAATCTGCCTTGGAAATCTGAAAGCCATGAATATAGACAGCCTCCAATAGATGTAGCTTTAGTAGTCAACACATCAGAGTGGATTAATTCCAATGGCCTCTTACTCTCTTGAACATGTCTAGGAAATGGTTTCCTTGCCTTTTTTCCAAATTGACAGGCTTCACATACCTTATGCATTTATGCAACCTTGAACTTAGGAAATCCTACAATAATATTTTGGGCCTACATTAATTTAAGTCGCTGTACATTAACATGACCAATGCGTTTATGCCAGATATCAATATCTGCAACTACAACGATCCCATGTGCAAACATTGCTGCACTCAATTCAGGCATGTCCGCATCCAATGTAAACATCCTGCCCTTCTTCTTCCCTTTTGCTATCAAGCGACCTTTATTTTTCATATCCTCAAAAAAGCATCCATGAGGCTTGAATTTGACCTACAAGCCCTGCTCAACCATTTGATCAACAGAAACCAGGTTCTTGGTGATATTCGGGACATGAAATACATTAGTCATGTATTTCTTTTTCCCATCCTGCATAGACAAAGGAATTTGACCAATTTGCACAATAGGAGTGCAGTATCATCACCAGTCTCCACAAATCCTAGTCTTTCCATTTTCCTTGCATCCTGCATCCATTTTGCATGACTTGTCATGTGCTTTGATGCACCTGAGTCAACATACCACACATCATTGCTTTCTTCTGCACTTGTCACAGAATTGGTCATGTGCTTCACCATAAACAAATGCTCATTTCTATCATCACCCTGTCTACTAGAGGATGCATAATTGCCTTGCTGCAATTTTCCAGTCATGATGTCATTCTACTTTTTATAGCAGTCTTTAGCCATATGACCCATTTTACCAATAGTAGTAGCATTCAACATTGTTGTTTGCATTTTGGCCACTCTGCCATCCACCATGACCTCTTTGGCTCCCCCTGCCTCTAAAGTTACCATGTCCTCCTCCATAGGATTGGTTTTCTTGAATTTGCTGCATATTCTGATTTCTGCCATGGCCTCCAAATCGGCCTGCTCTATCTCTGCCTCTACCTCTTCTAGCATTTGAGTAGAAGATAGTTTCTTTTGAAGTTCCTCCTGAAGAAGATGCACCACCATTTCTCTACTCTTCAGAAATTAGAAGAGTAATCAACTCCTCAAAATCAAGAAAATTTTCACGGACGGCAATGGATGTCCGGAATTGTGCATAATCGTTTCCTAGGCCATTCAAGGTCATAGAAACTAAATCATCATCTTCCACTGGCGACCCAATGGAAGCAAGTGCATTTGCAATCTTCTTCACCTTCATGTGGTAGTCAGTGATGCTCATATTTTCTCTCTGCACATTATGCAACTCCTGCTTGAGCTGCATTTTCTTGGCTTGCGTATTTGTGCTATACATTTTTGTCAAAGTATCCCATGCCTCATTCAGAGTGCTTGCATTCTGAATATGCACAATCATAGAATTTGAAATACTAATAGACAACCAGTACATAAATTTTCTGGCTCTCTCATGCCATCCTTTAAATGCCTGCAACTCTTGTTGATTGGGAACATTAGGAATAACTGGTTCTTGTTCAGCTCCAGTAATGAACTCCCAATAGCCTTTTTCCTTAAGGAAATTCGTCATTCTAAACTTCCATGCTTGGAAGTTGTTCTTGTCAAGCTTTTAAGTGACAATCTATGAAAGAGCATCATACGCCATTATAGAACATTGCAAAATATTCTGTCACTGCAAAAAAACACAACTTTTGCCTCACAAGGGCAAATCTGCAAAATTGACGAAAATGGTATTTGACCACACAGTCACTTCCTAGTGACAATTTTGCATCAACAGGCAATAAGAATGATTCTGTCACTCCCAATATCTCTGCACACAGGCATACGATGCAATTTCTAGAATAACTTTTCACCGACCTGTAGAACAGTGGTCACACACAGCAATAACAGGGCAGGAAAACTTCTGCCACCAAAACGGGCCCCGAAATGGCCTCGAATTAAAAAAACAAACTGCCCTTTCACCACACCGCAAAGGGCGTCCCAATCTGAGACAATGCACTCTTGCACTTTCTGGCTGTGCTACCTGCAGAGATTTGCTCCCAAACTCGAAAAAGGAAAGCAACACTGATCCTCTTACTAAGACACTGCGAACTTGGTTTGCTTTATTGAGCTTCTTACCACAAACTGAGCTCTGATACCATGTGAAGAGAGTGGGAGAGAAGTAAGGAGTCTCACTTGCAGCTTTCTCACATACATAATGGGGGAATATACACAAAGGTGGAGGCTAAAAATAGTTTTCCTCTTCTTAGTTGTGAAAACCAAAAGAACTCTCTAAGTACAAAAGGAATAGGTGAACCCTATATGTGGGTCTCAAACCAAACTCAGCTAACCTAGGTGGCATACTAACTGAGCCTTGTACGAATGTCCTTTTAGTCATCATAGAAATGGGCAATCCGAACATTTTCTTGTTCGAATGTCCTTTCTGTCATCACTTGTCACTTGGGTGCCATCTTCATTTACTCTCATCTAACCACCATCACCTTTACTCTTTCTCAATGTTTGAATGGTGTTATCATGGGCCTTTCATGGGCATTCTTAATTTGTGCTATCTCCTTCTACTTCCTCATTGGCGAGCATCTCTATGAACTCTGTAATGTGCGAAATAATTGGTTGCAGTAATTTTATTTTTTCTTCTACATCATACCCCATGTGCTTCTTTGTTTTCTTCGTCCTTGATTTCTAAGATACTATGACTATCTCTGTGGAAAGCTTTTAAATTGCATCATGGTTTGGGATCCATTCATTTTTTAGACAACTACTATACAATGTATTGTTATCCTAGTTCTCCTTCCTACCCCTTGGCTCATACCATACTGCTGTAAATGTTGTAGCTCTCCCTTGGTCATCCATGCTCACGTCCATTACTTTTGCAACCCAAAACCTCACGTTCTCATGTTCATCATCCGATGGTCGAACTACAACAAAATAATGGACATCTATGTCTATTTGTGGCATAAACTCTCTCTTCTTGGGTCCACAATATGGACATGAGAGCAGCAATTCAAACTCATTTTCAAAGAGACCACATGTTGGGCACAAGTCGTTACCAACATTTGGCCAAAATAAAGGTTGTTCTCCCTTGATATCATCTTCTCGCATTTTTGCAAGGTCCTTTATCAATTGGTAGGTCTTGCTAATTAACAGTAGTTTGTTCCTTCCAAGAGGGATTCCAATCAGGAACTGGAGCATTTCCTCTTTGTATGTAATAAAAGCTTTTAAGCCTTCTATTTCACCTTTGGATTTCTTTCCGAATTCTTTTATAGGAGCCCATGTTGGATGCATTTCTTTGCTCAGAATTGAAGTTAAGAGATAGTAAGGTTCTTCAGGTTCCCATTTTCTATCAAGAGAATAGTGTTGCCACTGCACCACTGGTTTTTCATCCTTTAAGAAAAAGCAAAAATAGTGTGGAGTGCCATGACCTATCAAGGCATCATCACCTTTTTGTATGAAAGGTAGAATAAAGATCTTCCAATCATACATCCTTTCAACCATTGAGCATACTGTACCTTTCTTGTGGCCACCAACTTGCCTCCCACATTTTCTTATCAAGTCATCCATCATCTCCATGTCCTTGTGTTTTAGTTCTCTTGAGACGATGCTAAATACCGGATTGATATCCTCATGTGTGTGCCCAACCAACAAAAACCCAACTTCAATCTCATTGAAGATTCTATGAACGATTAGCATTGAGCAAAATGCAAAGAAGAGTAAATTCTTATTCTCTCGTCTGCAATTGTCTGCATGTACTCCCAAAGTTGCTGGTAGGCAACCTTTTTCTGCATGTACATTGTGAATTGCCTTCATAACAGATGTTACAACTTGATTGCTATCATGTAGATGCAAGGAATCAATCCATATGTCCGCAAAAAACTTAAATTCATGCACTAAGATTCCACATAGATGTGTCTTCAAAAAGTATTTTCCTTGTAGCTTAGGTGGAGTATTAACGAATCAAGGTAATGTTGTTGTATTTTGATCCATACCATCTACAATAACACATATGTACTCATTTGGAAGAGAAATAGCTTGCTCCTTCCCAAATACATATTTTATTCAAGAATGTTGAGCAAGCTTATGATGAAATTATCTCTTTTTTTGGTATGCTTCTTTTTGTTCTGGAGATGTTACAATCTCAAGTGCTCGCTTTAGATAATCATAATCATTGCACTTTCCTCGAAAAACAAGTTCCCTCACTTCAGGAAGGACAACTTCGTTCAGTGCATGATCCATAACAACATATAGGGGATGCCAGGAGAAATATCTTAGCTCACTACATATTTGAGGCGATAGACTCGACTAAATGCTCTTATATGATAGTAGCCATCTTTTTTTCTCTGATCCTTCAACATTAACAGTTCAAATCTCCTCCATTTTAGAGCAATAGAGTTTTCTTCCCTCATTTCATTTGGATAGACATCAAATTGCCGAGTCTTCTTTAGACTGCAATGCGTGCATGTGTCACAAATGCATTCAATGCAATGCCATTCGGAGTCTCCTTATGACAGACCACTGACTCCCACAGATACCTTAGGCTACCCAACTTGTTCTTCTTTGTAACACAAGATGAGGATCCAAGTGGCCTAAAGATTGCACATTCATTTGCAAGACATGAGCATGTATCTCCGCTTCAATGCAAGATCTCAAGTCATTCAAAGCTTATTGGGCCAAGTGAAAGTCTAAGTGGGAGGTAGCAAGCTAAGGGTGTCCACTTTCGGACCACTTTCGGGTGAGTGTGACACCCACTCGAGTGAAAATACAAAGGTTTTGCTTCGGTGTGCAATACCTCGATTGAGGTATTATCTCCAATGAAACTCACACATGAGGACAACCGTGCCAAGCCAATACCTCGATCGAGGTCCTAGACTTTTTTCACCAAGCCGAGCCTATACCACGATCGAGGTCTCATGGCATGCCACCTATACCTCGTTCGAGGTATCGTGGCAATCCAGCTATACCTCGATCGAGGTATTGTGGCAAGTCCACATACCTCGATCGAGGTATCATGGATAGATGTCTTCAATCATGTCAAATACCTTGATCGAGGTATGTGCCATCCGACAGGGCAGTTGACATACCTCGATCGAGGTAACGTGGCAAGTCCACGAACCTCGACCTGGTATGCTGGACCGATGACTTGGCCGCATGTCCGATACCAGGATCAAGGTATGTGGCATCCGGCTGGCAGCTGACATACCTCGATCGAGGTATCATGGCAGATCCATACCTCGATTGAGGTAGATGGACCGATGTGTATGGGGCATGTCAAATACCTTGATCGAGGTTGTATATGTGGTATGTAAAATACCTCAATCAAGGTATCGTGGCATGTCTATACCTCGATCGAGGTATGATGGATTGATATGTATATGCCATGTGAAATACCTCGATTGAGGTAGTGAAACCCTAAATTTTCGTATATAAAGAGGGGGACCCCCCTCATTCTTCATACCCCCACGATCGAGCTCCTCCTCATCGAAATCGACGGATTTACGGGAGCTTGACGAAATTGCGGCAGTGACGGAGAACGACCGATGGACAACGACAGAGATGGACGGAGCGGGAGATTCCAGGTAAGGTTTTTTTTATGTAGCTTTTTTTTTTTGCAAAAATTTATTTAAATTTTAGTTTATAGGAATAATTATAAAATATTTCTAAATTTCAAATGCATTTTAAAGTTTTTTTAAATTATTTTTTGAATTATGTAATTTTTTATTTAAAATGTGAAAATGTATATATTTTGTTTTTTAAAATCATCTATTAAAAAAAAAGAGATTAAAGTTATTTTTTAAATTAGTGCTATTTTTACTTAAATAAAAAAATGTTTAAATTTTATTTTTAAAAATCATTAAAAAAAAAAAAGAAAATAAGAGTTTAAGGTAGCTTTTATGTTATTTAAGTTATTTAAGTTAGTGAAGTTTTTATTTGAATGTAAAAAGTTATATAATTTATTTTTTAAAATCATCTATTAAAAAAAAGAGATTAAAGTAGTTTTTATGTTATTTTTTAAATTACTGAAGTTTTGAATTAAATATAACGTTTAAATTTTATTTTTAGAAATCATCTATTTAAAAAAAGAAAATAAGAGTTTAAAGTAGCTTTTATATTATTTTAGTTTATAGGAATATGTAATTTAATTATAAAATATTTTAAAATTTCAAATGCATTTTAAAGTTTTTTAAAATAATTTTTTTTAATTACGTAATTTTTTATTTAAAATGTGAAAATGTATATATTTTGTTTTTAAAAATCATATATTAAAAAAAAGAGAGATTAAAGTAGATTTTATGTTATTTTTCAAATTAGTGCTATTTTTATTTAAATAAAAAAAGTTTAAATTTTAGTTTTAAAAATCATCTTTAAAAAAGAAAGAAAATAAGAGTTTAAGGTAGCTTTTATGTTATTTAAGTTAGTGAAGTTTTTATTTAAATGTCAAAAAGTATATATTTTATTTTTTAAAATCATCTATAAAAAAAAAGAGATTAAAGTAGTTTGCATGTTATTTTTTAAATTAGTGAAGTTTTGAATTAAATATAACATTTAAATTTTGTTTTTAGAGATCATCTAAAAAAAAAAGAGATTAAAGTAGTTTGCATGTTATTTTTTAAATTAGTGAAGTTTTGAATTAAATATAACGTTTAAATTTTGTTTTTAGAAATCATCTATTAAAAAAAAGAAAATAAGAGTTTAAAGTAATTTAATTATAAAATATTTTAAAATTTCAAATGCATTTTAAAGTTTTTTCAAATAATTTTTTTTAATTACATAATTTTTTATTTAAAATGTGAAAATATATATATTTTGTTTTTAAAAATCATCTATTAAAAAAAAGAGAGATTAAAGTAGTTTTTATGTTATTTTTCAAATTAGTGCTATTTTTATTTAAGTAAAAAAATATTTAAATTTTAGTTTTAAAAATCATCCTTAAAAAAAGAAGAAAATAAGAGTTTAAGGTAGCTTTTATGTATTTAAGTTAGTGAAGTTTTTATTTAAATGTCAAAAAGTATATATTTTGTTTTTGAAAATCATCTATTAAAAAAAAGAGAGATTAAAGTAGTTTGCATGTTATTTTTTAAATTAGTAAAGTTTTGAATTAAATATAACGTTTAAATTTTATTTTTAGAAATCATCTATTAAAAAAAAGAAAATAAGAGTTTAAAGTAGCTTTTATATTATTTTAGTTTATAGAAATATCTAATTTAATTATAAAATATTTCAAAAATTCAAATGCATTTTAAAGTTTTTTAAAATTATTTTTTTAATTACATAATTTTTTATTTAAAATGTGAAAATGTATATATTTTATTTTTTAAAATCATCTATTTAAAATGCTGATACGTGAGTAGTTGCAACGTGTGTTCCGCGATGCTTTTCATATGGTGATTTCATGCCAGGTAATGAGGCACGAGCAAAGGAGGCACGCCGTATTGAGCGAGAGGCAGAGCTTCAGATATCATTGCAACAGTGGGTGGAGCAGCAGCTTGGGCGGGGCCGAGACCAGCGTCTTCTACATGTAGAGACGATTACTCACGCTGGATTTGAGGCACGAGTATTCGCAGATGCACGACTTTGGGAGCTGAGATGCGCACACATAGAGGAGGCGAGGGAGGCAGAGATGGCAGTGGTGGCTCATGCAGCATGCCCTCCTCTTCATCAGGATGAGGCTGGCCCATCTAATCCGGCTTTGCTTGAGGGCACATAGCGGACGGTTGGGCAGCGGGCCATACAGGAGCCACGTCAGAGGATGACTAGAGGATCATATGTGGAGTTATTCAGGATGATTGTTTAAGCTTCACACATATCTTGTTTAGGGATGCACTTCTGCACGATGATGATGATGATGTACACATTCATTTTGGTACTTTCATGATATTGTTCTTACTTTTATGATGTATGAGCATTTTCGTACTTTCATGATGTTCTTCTTACTTTGTTTATCTCAGTTTATAGTTTGTTCAAATCTAACATAAACATTTAAAATTAGGAGTATGATTTTGAATTTCAAATATCTCAATTCACACATTTAATACAAAAGGTATTTTAAAAATAATGCCATGTGAAGTAATTATAAACATTAAGCATTGAAAAAGTGTTCAAGTATAAGGTCTCTCTCTCTCTCTCTCTCTCTCTCTCTCTCTCTATCTATCTATCTAGAGCTCTCTCGTGCTATGAACTTTATCATTTTGAATATCATATTGAATTTTGTATATATCAATGCTTGCTATTTTTCATACGTAGTCACTAGGAGGGATTATACCTTCCACGTGGCACATACGAAATCAGTTGGAGACCAAATCTTGCGTGGATGTATGCATTATACCTTCCACGTGGCGCATACCAAATCAGTTGGAGACCAAATCTTGCATGGATGTACGTCTAGGGTAGCCTAAGAGTCGTGCAAAGTTTAATCCCCAACAGATGAGTCCACATGCGTATTTGGTTAGTATGTGTGCCATTTTTCATACGTAATCACTAGTAGGGAGTGCTTGCAAAAATGTACGCATTATACCTTCCACATGGCACATACAAAATCAGTTGGAGACCAAATCTTACGTGGATGTATGTCTAGGGTAGCCTAAGAGCCGTGCGAAGTTTCATCCCCAATAGGGTTTAGGGTTTAGGGTTTAGGGTTTAGTCGTGCCAGTAGGGATTGTAAAAATGTACGCATTATACCTTCCACGTGGCGCATACCAAATCAGTTGGAGACCAAATCTTACATGGATGTACGTCTAGGGTAGCCTAAGAGCCATGCGAAGTTTCATTCCCAATAGGGTTTAGGGTTTTTTAGGATTTAGGGTTTAGGGTTTAGGAATTTTAAGGGTTTAGGGTTTAGGGTTTAGGGTTTAGTCGTGCTAGTAGGGATTTGTAAAAATGTACGCATTATATCTTCCACGTGGCGCATACCAAATCAGTTGGAGACCAAATCTTACGTGGATGTACGTCTAGGTTAGCCTAAGAGCCGTGCAAAGTTTAATCCCCAATAGATAAGTGCACATATGTATTTCATTAGTACGTGCGCCATTTTTCATACATAGTCGTGCTAGTAGGGATTGTAAAAATGTACGTATTATACCTTCCACGTGGCGCATACTAAATCACTTGGAGACCAAATCTTGCGTAGATGTACATCTAGAGTAGCCTAAGAGCCGTGCAAAGTTTAATCCCCAATAGATAAGTCCACATGCATATTTGGTTAGTACATGCACCATTTTTCATACGTAGTCGTGCTAGTAGGGATTGTAAAAATGTACGCATTATACCTTCCACGTGGCATATACCAAATCAATTGGAGACCAAATCTTGCATGGATGTACATCTAGGGTAGCCTAAGAGCCGTGCAAAGTTTCATCCCCAACAGATAAGTCCACATGCGTATTTCGTTAGTACGTGTGCCATTTTTCATATGTAGTCGTGCTAGTAGGGATTGTAAAAATCTACGCATTATACCTTCCACGTGGCGCATACCAAATCAGTTGGAGACCAAATCTTGCGTGGATGTATGTCTAGGGTGGCCTAAGTGCAGTGCGAAGTTTCATCCCCAACAGATAAGTCCACATGCGTATTTCGTTAGTACGTGCACCATTTTTCATACGTAGTCGTGCTAATAGGGACCAATAGATAAGTCCACATGCGTATTTCGTTAGTACATGCGCGAATTTTCTTAGTCACATTTTTAAAATGTCCTAAAGCACAAAGCACAATTACAACATTACTACTAATAAACAATTTTTTGTTTTACAAACACAACAAATCCCATTGAGAAGACAATGGACATCATGTATAAAATAGAATCTAATACAATGATGTGTATGAATGTGTATACAACCATCATAGTGAAATACAAAATATGAGTCCATGAAAATTACAATGATACGGTCACACAGTGAGCCATGTGCTACTCCTCAGGATCAGCTCTCATGCCAATAGTTGCAAGTATGCTCTCGTGATCCACCACTGCAAGGCGCCATCGTGGAGTGGACGTTGCCTTGCGAGTGCGAACACGACTCAAAGTAATCTTGATCGCAACAAGATGAGAATACATGTATGCCTCTTGATCTGCCGTGTACTCCTGGAACTCAATATAGTGACCACGCCTCTGTATCTACTGAAAATAATGGCCACCTACGATCATGCTATGAGCATTGAAGTGCATCCCATGCCCATCCACTGTATCCTCATTCAGCACACTCTTCACCATAGAGCATCGCAACAAGTAATAATCCACACCCTCCTCATTGCCCTCTGAAGCAATAACCGCGAAGATATCACCAATACACAACATATCTATAAACTGGTCATAATCTCTAGAGGAACTGAATCCCGCATCCTGATCATCATGTACTTCCTCCTAAGGCTGGAAGGGAGAAAGCACTCGCCGTGCCCATGGATCAGCCCATGGTATCATGGAGCACCCTCCCCAAGCATCATCAATGCATGCAGAGCAAAAACATGCAAACTGTCGAGAAAAGATCGCAGGGTGAGACTCACCTATGCTCCTGATGGAATGGAAATCAAGAGTGCCAGACACTAAATGACAATCAAAAGGCCTAGACCGATCAAGACTCCCAATGTCCACGCACCAAAAATACCGGCTCACCACCCTATCGTCACACGATTGAAACGAGGAGATAGCACTAGTGGATAAGTGCTGGTGGCTGCACCACCGCACCACATCATGTGCATCCTTGAAGCGATTGACACTATGACGCAACTGGTATCGACGCAAAGCACGCTTCACGCAAGCACTTGCACCATCATGCTCTCCCTTACCGTGCCCTGTCTCGAAGTAGCTCCATGTGATCGGAATGCCTGTCTCATGGTGCCATCTGCAGAACCAATAAAACTGTCTAGCAGATTTGAACTAACCACCATAGCCGTTTGACCAGATCCAGCACCGCTGCCATGTGACTCCATGATCCCTCAAGAAACTATCGTGCAAAGTGAAGCAATGTTGCACAAAATGGGCATCATGTGATCGATCATCACTAATGTAGAAGTGATACTCTTGCACAATGATGCGTGAGTCCATGGTGCTATTAATGCCATCCACATGAGCCTGTGCATGACAATAGCTAATGTGCACAAATATAGCAACCTGCAATATGGCATTGAAAAAAAATATGACTATTGAAATAATTCAATATAATGAGGCCATAAAAAAACCAATAACTCAATCACGCGTCACTTGTTCGGAGAAATAATACTTCGATTGGATCTCATGCTGTGGTGCAAAGGTATAATTCTCCACAAAGTCCACCACTGAGACAACCACCCCTATAGGAAATGTCCTTAAACATGCACGGAACTGATGATCCTCCCACTTCGCAGTGTGCGAGTGGCATATGTAGCAGTACAGCTTCCCTCGAAAATTATCAATGAATACAACACGTGGTGTCTCCTTCCCCACAAGCTGCAACCTCCTCGACTGTGCACCACCATCTAATGTCAAGGTACTGTACTCATACTACTGCCAACGAACCATCTGCACATCATAGTGCAACTCGTGGCACTCTAGCAAAGTCACCACACAAAGTACACCTGCCTTCCACACAATCAAGGGAGTGGAATAAAGCATCACCATCTCGTGTACACAATATGGAATGAATGAAGTCGCGAGGGCTAGTAGAGACCACTCCCCTATGACCATCAAGGGAACGGAATACGTCATACATCAATCCAAAATCCACATGGTAGCGACAACAACATGTGTCACGCTCCTGAGAGCATCGACAAACCATGGCCTGCATTGCTCAAATGACCTCTGCCCAATCTTGAACTCCAAGTGCGCCTCTACAAACTAAGTGTACAACTCAGTCTAGGTACACTCCAAAAAACATGCACCATGCTCAATGTACACATTGCGTGACACCCTCTTTCACAATGCCTTCTTGAACACCGGGGATGCTCTGCAATGCTCCTCCCAAAACTGTTGTATGAAGGACCTAGTGGAATCATCCAACAATCGATCGCTACAAGGTGCATGACCACTCGAAGCCCAAAGAGCATCAGTCTCACTATCCTCTAGACTCTGCCTCCTAATCATGCCTGCTTGCAATGTGCGCCGTGCAATCTGAAGAAGACGTGAAGCGGTACGCACATGGCCTATCATATGAGGTCTACTAATGGCAGCCACAATAGCACGACATGCTACCAAGGAATCACTGGAGTTCCTATGCTTAATAGAAGCATAGGAACGTCAAAAACTGCTAAGGACCTCGCTACATACAACCCTATCTCTATGTGCACCAAGACTAGCAAGCCTCCTACACTCTACCAAGTCAAGGTGATCAATCAGGGACATGAGAAGAGTAGACTGTGAAGCTGGCGTGAGGTCACTAAAAAAAGACTGCACAATCTTGCTAGTATGACGACGGATAGTGGACTTCGGCAAGTCACGTCATGAAGCAACACTACTGCTGCAAGGTGGGGCAAGGGGATCAATGGGAGATGGTAGGGTGGAGGGGGGAAGGGAGGCGCCAAGGGGAAGGGGGGGAGGGGGAGGGGGAGGGGGAGGGGGGAGGGTGGAGGGGGAAGAGGTAGAGGTGGAAGGGTGGGGGTGGAGGTGGAGGTGGAGGTGGGATGTAGAGGTGGAGGTGGATCGGTGGTGGCAGCGCGAGCTCTAGATCTAGAGGCTCTCTTGTGCTCACGAGCCTTCCGCTTGCGCTCCTCGTCAATGAGATTTGGGGGGGGGTTCCTACATCTTTCACGTCTACTAGCTCTACGGCTTTGAGAACCC
Source organism: Dipteris shenzhenensis (assembly GCF_047967505.1). NCBI lineage: Eukaryota > Viridiplantae > Streptophyta > Polypodiopsida > Gleicheniales > Dipteridaceae > Dipteris > Dipteris shenzhenensis. The sequence continues at coordinate 1,811,438 of NC_141613.1, forward strand.
ATTCTCAATGAAAGTAGGATGGAAGATGTGACAAAGTGATGAGGAGGCAAGAATGGCTAAGAATGGGTGAAATGAACCAAAACGTGGTGTCTTATAGAGAGCCTCAACTCATCCACTAGATTGCTCTTAGATTGCTCTTGATTATTATTGGCGGAGAAGGTGCTAAGATTGAAACTAATTGGCTGGAATCCAACGTTAATTTTGAATATTTGCATCGTTTGATTTTATTCTAGATTTGTACCTCCAAATACCTCGATCATGGTCATAAACGTCAATCGAGGTATGCTATGCCTAGGTCATATACCTCGATCGAGGTATTCTATGCCTTATGCAGGTCATAAACCTCGATCGAGGTATTCTATGCCTCACACATCGTGGTCATAAACCTTGATCGAGGTATTCTATGCCTCGCGCACATCGTGATGTGTATACATGTGGCTGATGTGGCACCATGCATGGTCATGATGTGGCAATATGGTGTGGAATATATCAGTATCTTCCATGACGTGGAAATGTGATGTGGCATGATGAGTTGGCATTCATGAGGTGGTAGATTGACATGGCAAATTGAGGTGGAGGGATTGGTGATGTGGCAAGGTTGACGAGGTATGCCAAGGTGGCAAGGTGTGATGACATGGCTCCAAGAGTTCCTATGATGTGGAATGATGAGGTGGCACATGTGGCTGATGTGGCAGCACGTGTGGCAATGTAAGGTGACATGGCAAGGAGTGATGTCACATCTCCTTGATGACATGGCACCACGCGGTCTAACAACGTGGCATGGTTGCAAGGCAAAAATAGATGACTCAGCCTTCTGCATGGGCAGCATGCACACTCCAAAGGCTTGCCACAAGGGTCGGTGATGCTCCTAGCCTACCCCACCAAGCCTAATACCAAGCCTACCTTGTCTTGGTATTAGGCTTGGGTGGCCCTTTTTCCCCCACAAAAGGGAGATTTCACTCTTGGAGGCCATATCGTACGTTTTCCTTACTCAAATTTAACCAAAATTTTTTCCTCTTATTCATCATGCAGAGGACTAAAAATATTGACATTTTTGAAATGTTTGGTCATGATTGAGAATTACTAGATTTATTTTTAATATTCTTTGTTGATCCTCTAAGGAGTAAAAGTAAGAATTAAACTTCAATCTTCCTAAATCTAACCGTTGGATTTGGGATTTGATGATTCAACCACACACCCTTATGTGCCTACTAACCTTCCACCGAATTGGATTTGGTTAATTATTCAAAATACTAAAAAAATGTAGTGTGCTACTAAAATGCATGTATTTTATAACTTTATTTATTATAAATAATTATTTATAATTAGATAAATCATTCAAAAAATTACCAATAAATCAAGTTAAGCTCTACATAATGTAAAGAGACCACCTACAAAGTTTCAATAACATTTAATCTAAAATGAGTGAGAAATTTAGAATTTAATATGACACTCTCTGTTCGTGACAAAGGTGTGACCACCTTGGAACCATGCCGTGTGACACAAAGAAATTTTTTGTGTGTGCATCAAATTTTCGATCAGACTATACGATTGTGTGCACAATAGCATGTGTGATGTTGTGTCTGAAGACTTCAAAGACTAGATCCATAGGAAAGTAGGTGAGATTTGCAATTTTGTGTGCTAAAAAGCTTGTTTTTCCACCTCCTAAGGATTGGGGAGTGAGCAAAAAGTGGACACCCTTAGCTTGCTACTTCCCAAGTGTGTTTTATAATAACTCGTGCATTCGTATTTTTGAGTTTCTTGATGTACTAGGGCTTACAATGCTCAAAGCTCCTCTCTACCCAATCAAAAGGTCAATGTTTTGAGCCATAAACTTTAGAAACAATCCAGATCTCAAGTTGTTCAAAGCTTGCTAGGCTAAGTCATCCTGCATTGCTTCTGCATCCAACCATTGGAGCCATGATGTCGGTCCTTTTGATTGATAACAACTTCAACATTGTGCACCCAATCCATTTCTCCTTTGTTTCAGAGGATACAATATATAGCTAATGTCACCCTCTTTGCATCTAGTTGATCTAAGCTGTGCACCCCTTTCACTTTCTATCTAGGCCATTTCTCAGGTTAGAGAGCATTGTCTTTAGGGTGTGCATCTCCTAAGGTGTAGATAGGGTTGTCACTCTATGAATTTTAGAGTGCAGGGTAAAGATTATGAAGACTCGAGACTAGTATTCACCTGAATGACGCACGTGATGTTGTTGCCTCGAATGCTCCCACCAATTGTGAGACCAGAGTTTGTGTTCTTTGCTCTAATAGCAATGATTATATGCGTGAATCTACAATTGCTTTTGGTTGCTACTCTACAAGGAGTCTCCTTTCTTCTTCTCGTTTCTCCCTCGATAAATGTTTCAAAGGTCTCTTTCATTATCGTGCCTTTTTTTCTCACCCCACAATCAATTCCTTGTGCCTTGACCAAGCTTTTCATCTTTCCTATCCATAGCCTTTATGTGCTTCTCTTGTAAGAGATGGCAAGCTGCATCTTGCAACTGATTCCATGGAGATGATCAGTGAACCACCACTAGAACAGAGGCCAGCTAGCTTGTGAGGCAAGCAAAGAATAGAAGACAACTTACATGAGTAAAGAAGATAATGCCAAACCAATAGAATGAGGTCATGTCGAGCTGACTCTGCATGAGGCAAGTTGTAGGGTGACAGGAGGAGGATGTACTTTGATATTCAAATATTTGTAGAGCGGGAGGTTAAAAATTTTAAAAATGCACAAAAATAGCAAATTTTTCAGCCGTGACCCTTAAACCACTTCTAATGTTCTCAAAATTAGATGTGTCATTTGGTTAAGGAGAAGCTCACGTAGTGTAATTTTAAATGTTTACTTGGTTGCATGTATGTGCATAATAAAATTTTGATGTTTTTGAATAAATTGTTATATCCCTACACTCTTTAGGATGCATGCTCGATGCATGCTTCACATGCAACGTAGCACTTGTAGTGCTTTAATGGTCTTGTTTAAAATCTTTATTCAAAATTTTTTTGGTCTCATGTTCAAGATTGGAATGTATACTACAACATGAAGACAAAATTTGTTGAATTTCATGAAGCAATGCATAAGTTATGGGTCAGGCAAGATACCTATATACAAAAAAAACTGAACCTCACTAAAAATGGCTATACCCAAGCAAACATTGACCCTTTCACTAATCATTATTCCTAAAATTCGATATGACAATGGATTTGGGTATAAAGTGATTAATGAGTTCAATCATTTGATAGTCAATTTTATTCAAGTGCCAATTTACATGCAAGTATATTCTAGAGTAGAATAGATTAGTAGAAAAGAAGAATTGGGGTATTGCAAAATTTGCTAGCGGCATGATGAATGAAGTACCAAAAATCTATTAGGCAGAAGCAAGCCATCATATAAGTATACTTGATGAACAAAAGTCCTGCATCTATTCTATACAATCGTATACCAGAACATCCATTCATAAGAATTAAGCCCTTTGTTTATCCCTTGAGAATATTTGCCTCTCTAGCAAATGCACACATATACCAAACAAACATAGAACAAGCTTGATCTAAAGTCAACAAAGGTTGTTTTCATTGAGTTTTCATTCTAGGATACTTAGAAGAACGTAAAGCATATAAATTGTATTATCTACTTAAGAGAAGATTAATAGTCTTTAGAGATGTCATTGTTGACGAGACTTCATGTACATTGCTTCAATTCTCATTAAACTAATAGTTGCAATGCTTTATATGTATAAATAATTCCTATTCAAATGTTCATCATCCTGAGTACCAATTGTGAGGGTCCAATTAATGTTTGCCTCCTCCAAGTTCGCCCATGGTGCAAACTGAAATAGGTATTCTAACTAAAGGGTTGGCTTCTCAGCTCAAACTGCACTTTGAAAGGATGGGTGGCTTGTTTAGAGCCTTCACTTGTGGCTTGTTTGGAGCCTTCACTTGGATCAAGCTTGGCATTTAAAAGGGGTCAAGCAAGATTGTGCTACCACATGAGAGCTTTAGATTATGCTACCCTGAGAGCTTTACTGCTCTGGCTTCGAGCACGCCTTTGCTAGAGCATGAGCCGTTGCTTATGCCAAAGCTTCATTGCTGTTATGTTTCACACGGTGATCCCGCTACAACCGATGCAACATCTGTCAGTGACGATACAAAACAAGAATCTGTCCCATAGTTTTTATGCCGATTCTGGGCGATGTAATTATCCATTGAAGGATGGTGCAAGGCCAGGTGCATCCAAGACTGGTTCAGGTTGCTTGTACGTCTCTGCAAATACTGGCGCTGCGTCTGGAATTGGCGATCTTGCGTATGTAGGCGGTTGATTTGGTGGTTGTGCAAATGTGGGCGCTGCGTCCGGAGATGGCGGATTTCCGTTTAGAGGACTCCAATAGGGTTGAGTTGGTGCTTGTGCCAACGGTGGCGCTGCGTATGAGGGCTCCGGAGATGGTGAATTCGCGTATGGAGGACTCCCATATGGTGTTTCTGCAGACGGTGGCGCCGCAAATGAGGGCTCCGGAGATGGTGAATTTGGTGTTTCTGCCATGGGAGGCTCGGCGTATGGGGGCTCCGGATATGGTGAATTTGCGTATGGAGAATTCCAATATGGCGCTTCTGCAAATGGTGGCGCTGCGTATGGGGTCTCCGGTGATACTGTAAATGGTGGCCACGCGTTTAATGGAGGCACCGGGTATGGTGGTTCTGCAAAAGGAGGCTCTGAAGGTGACGAGGGCTCCCCACCGGGGGAGGGTCCTCCAGCAACAGGGGCTGGCAATGGTGCATTTGCTTTCATGGAGGAGTATGAATCTTTGCTCTTCGCAGGAACAGATTGCAGTGCGTAGAGCTTATCCCGATTTTCCGCTTTAGCATTTGTCTGGGCTACGGTCCCAAATGCTTCCATCTGCAATCGATGTGGCTCAGCTGCTTCAATTGAATCACAAAGATTTGGAAGATAGACACCTACGCAGCAAGTCAAAGCCAGCTTATCTTAGTATGATCAAACGGACGCGTGGAGATTCAGAAGACTGGATGGCACACATTGCGAATGGGGTAAGAGAAGGGGGTTTTACCCTCTTCAGCAGCAAGCTTTGTGAACAGGTCGATAATGTTGAGGCAATTACGTCGACAACGCGACGAACAGAGGTATCTCATAAACTCATGTTCCACAAGGGCGTCTGTTGATAAACCAACAGAGAGTCTGGTAAGTCCACAAGCTTGGATGCACTCGTCCGATTCAATAAACTCGATTGGCCTTTCTGCCATGACGATGGAAGTCTGCACATCTAGCAGCGGCCCGTTAGAATGACTGAAGTGCAGGAGCGGTGAGATCCTTTAAAAACCATTCCAGATGAACGTAGCGGGGGATACCTGACATTTGTAATCGATGTCGCCGTTTTTCTTGACATGGTTCTCGAGGACACACCGGGCTCCCGATGAGGCGACTGCGAATGCGCAGTCCTCCATCGAGAGCTCTTCGCATTCGATATCTCCTGAGTGGCATGACAGAAGATGGGATTTCATCAGATCACGTGGTTAAAGAATCAGAGCCGGGGAGCTGTCGCGAAGGAAACCTGTAGAAAGGCATGCGCTCAATGCAGAGAGAAAAAACTATCGCTGTTGAAAGAACAAGAGCTGGATTCTCACCATTGATAGAGCCGAGGTTGAAAAGGAAGCCTAAGAGCAAGAGCAGGGGCGCAGCCATGGGCAATATCACATGACGCTTGGTGACCAACAGAAATAACGGTCTGTTAAAGGAGCATTTCAATGTCGCTTCAACAGAAATAACGGTCCGTTAAAGGAGCATTTCAATGACGCTTCACCCTTCACATGGGGTCATGGCTTTTAACCCAAGCCCTAGTTCCTAAGCCAGCACACAGCTGCGCATGATTTGCAGGCTTGCAAGAGGCTTTGCTCGGCTAGAAATTGGCAATGCACCGCCCTGCTGAAGACATGAAAAAAAGAGTCTCCGGCTAGGCATTTTGGTGCTAGCATGCCTGTCAACCTTCCTAGCCAATCAACACCTCTATATTAGAGCAAATCAATGACAATATACTCATTTCAACGCTGTAAACGGGTCCCATATCCTTCAACAAGGTGCTTCTGGGCAACGGGCCGTGAGTGAGAACTGTCATCACCAAATGCTCAAAAATGCTCATCCATGCTTGAGCCTCGTGAAGTGGCAGTGAGAGCGGGGATGCTTTCTCTTAAGTATTTCAATGCAATATATATCTACAATAAGCTACATATGTGTGCACTCCTCTCTTTCTCTCTCCCACTTGATCCTTTTACTTTGACATGGTATCAAAGCCTTCTCTATGAGGCTGTGGAGTTTCCAAAGCCCTTGCAAGGCAAGGCATTCATGTGAGCATTGAGATCCTGTGGATGTGCAATGTGAGTATATCTATTAGCTACAATGAGTGTTTGTGAGAGTGTGACACCAATTTTTGAGATTATGTGCATGTTTTTCAAGCTATGGAGTTTCTAAAGCCCTTGCAAGGCAAGGCATTGATATGAGCATTAAAATCTTATAGATGGGCAATGTGAGTGAATCTATTAGCTACAATGAATATTTGTGAGAGTAAGAGTGACACATTAAATTTTGAGATTATACATGAGTGTTTTTAGGATACTATAATGAGGTTTTGTAGAAGATGGATTATTTAGCCTCATACAACATCCATTGCTGTTTTTATAGTATCTATTTCAACTTTTCAATGTTTGGTACAAGTAACAATAGCTTAGACACCAAATTACATATTTTAAAAGATATGTAGCATTATAGAACTTGCAAAGCTTGCTACTAGCATATTCAAGATTGGAAGATGTTTTGAAGGACATTGAGTAGCCTAGAAGTAGATTGAATTCATTTGGTATTCTAGGACATTGCATTGCCGAAGCTAAGAATGGGTGGCATTTAGCCACCCACAAGTTGAGAATAATTGATGCACAAACTCATAATTTCATTCTCATCCATCCATTCTAGTCAAGATCTAAAAATTATGAAGCAAGATGAGCCAAACCTCATTCTCTCATTTAAATATATCACATGGACAACATTGAGTTGATTTTTCGGATTAGAGCCCATGATCTTTCGTTATCTAGCACTTGAATAATAATTCCCAGAAGAAATGACTACCCCCATTTTTTGTATGGAGCCTTGGACCAAAAATCCCAACCGTGAGACAAATACTCTAAAATAATAAGTACATGAAACTATGTATGTCCATAGTCCATTCATTTCTTAAAATAATGACTCTATGTTACTATTGTGGGTCACCAATCACCTGCAATGTTCTTCACGTAGGTGGTGAGAGGAGAGGAGATGGAGACCACTCTCTAAGGAGAGGTGTACCAATGAGGCTTTGTGTTTCTTAGTCCCCTCACTTAGTCCATGTAAGACATACTGGCATGATGTATAGTGCAATTTATATGCATTAACACTTTGTGTCTTAAACACCAACAAGAAGTTCTCAGATTGGATGATTCGTCAGAAGAGTGACCGTCTGAGAGGTGTTGTGCTAGCTTCAAGAAACTTTGTCTAAACAGCACATGAGACCCTAAAAGTAATATTTTGGTGGTTGAACCCTAGATGGAGGGTTGAGCTCTTACAAGGCAAGACTCAAAGCTTTGGTGACCCAACCCTCTCCTAGAAGCAGAAGTCTAGTTTGCCCACCAATGGATGACTACTCCAAAAAGGGAAAGTTCTTGAACTAGGACAATGAAAAAGCAATGAGAGTTGAGGTTGTTAATGAACTTATGGAGAACAAAGAGATTGATAAACTATGAAAGTTAGCATTTATTTATCCCATTGAGAATATCACCTAGTTGTCACTTTAGTGATTGTGATTAAGAAAATTTTATGGAAAATGATGAGCTAAATGCCTAAAACAAAATAGAGCCTTTAGCCAAGTTCATAAATGTTGTGCTAAAAACTATCACTAGATATGAAAGGTATTGTTTACTTCGTGGCTTAATAAATTATTGGCTATAGTTAGGTGTAGATGGCCCTTATTTTTGTTCTCGAGTGGGGTACTTATGGTTCAAATATTGTGGCTTTTAGATTGATGAACCCTTTGGAAATGTTTTAATGCATTATTCACAAGAGATGATTGATGAGTTGTCCACCTTTATGTGATTGTTCCTTGACGATTTCTTCATTTTTGGGATTAAGGAGGATCACTTTGAGCATCTCAATAAGTTTTTGGCTAAATGTCAGCAACCATGCATGAGTTTGAATTTGGAAAAACGTGCTTTGTAGTCTTGAGCATGTATATTGCTAGGCTATGTGGTGTTTTCTTTTGGACTTGCATCCTATTTTGAGCATATTCTTCATCCACGACTTCTTGCCATTGTGAACGAATGATGTTGGTTCATCAATTTGCATAAAATTTTCCATTTAAAAAAAAAATATTCAACATATTCATCCTTAATTTTTTGGTTTGATTTGTATTTGATTTGAGCTTTCTAAGTACTGACGATTGCTATGTTATACTATCTACAATTTCATGCATTCTTTTTGTTTAGCTTCTCTTTGTGTTATCACTATGGATGAGAGACTCTATCATTGAGTTGGTATTGAAATGGTTTGAATTATTATCATTGATGGTATTCATCTATTTATGCTCATTGAGTATCCAGCTTATATGTATGATTATATACCACTACAATGATTTGCATCGTTAGCCAACAAGTATTTCAACGGAAACAACATAGATTATTTTTTTTTCAAAAGAAAAGGTTATTAAAAAACCATGGATTTAAGTGCCAATAAGGAAGCATTATAATAATCATTTATATAACTATCGATATGAATGTCAATATGTGGGCCAATGCATGATTGGGTGTAGTCATTTTTTGTGAGCTTCGCGGCATATATTGCATATGGGTAACTTGCGCGATTTGTAACTTATGCATTTCTCGATAGAATTTGACAAAATTGGTGTCTAAACCAATCTACACATTCTAAAATTAAATCTGAGATCAAAACATTACAAGATTGGCATATTACCATAAAACTATTGCAAATGCTATAATACCTACAAAGGGGCTACAAAGAATGCATCTTGGACTGTATAGGATATCCAAAATATTTTTAAGACTTCAAATAATTGTTCAACATATATCATTTGAATGTGTACTATTTGAGCTTCCCACAAACCAAAGGAGACAACCAATTGAGAACCTTTACTATGGTTTGAGGGGCGTCCACTACTATGCTACAACTGTAAGCATTCATATGAGGGCATGCTCAATAACTTTTTCTAATTTGGTTAGAAAGGATTTTTTTTGGAAAAAATGCCCTCCATGCTTATGAAGCTACCACATGATGTCTTAAAACAAGCTTAAAACTTTGATGTCATATTTGTAGAGCTAAATTCACCCATAAATGGTTGCATTAGAAAAAACTCCATTGCCACATGTCCAGTTATCTTTAAATAAATCCATCATATTTATAGCTAAATTCACCCATAAATGGGTGCATTAGAAAAAAACTCAATTGAGAGATGTGCAATGCTTGTTAAATAAATCCAACATTATATATCATTTTGCATCAGTTCCTTTGTGAGTCACTATCTCGCCCATAAGCATGCAAATTTGGTTCCATTTCTTAATCCACAGCATAAGACTTACAAGCAAGCCAATTTGACTTTTCCTTTTTTTAGCCATTTTGGGCCTATCTGCAATTGTTTATTAGGGGGCACGAGTTGGTAACGTGTATAGCCAAAGGTGGCAAAAGACAACTATTGGTATGTCCAAAAAATTCATCTTTTGCATTCAAATTTTCATTTCTCCCATGCTGGTAAATCCCAAAAAAGTGCACATCACCCACCCGTGACTTGCCTAACTTGCACAGGACATTCTCATGGCATTCGATGACCTATCACTTTTAGGCTTTTCACTTTTTTTAATTAAAAAAAATCCTTGTCGTATCTATCTTGGCTTCTTTCCATCCATGTGTCTTTCTCTTTCAAGGACATTCATCCCAGTGCTCTCCATGCTCCTCAAACTCTCTTAAAATGTTCAATTCTTTTCCTCTTTCTATCACAAAGCATCACGCGAGTCCTTGTTTCTCTTCACATGGTGGGATGTAGCTTGTCATGGATTGTAAGAGAACTAGAGAGAGGTTGTGACATCAAAAAGTTGATAAACCCAATCAAGGTACAAGGAGGTGGAAGAAGGACATGGAAACTGATGATACACTATCAAAATGGCAACGAATAAACTTTTGCAACAAATGCAGATGGAGAGATAATACCAAGAAAAACACCTCCTTGCTAGTAGCTAGCCTTGGAGGCAACAAATGTACCCATTTGAGCAGTGCCATCAGAATGAAGAACACAAGCTATGGTCTCAAAATTTGTGGGAGCATTTGAGGTAAAAACATAAGGTCATTTGAGGGACTAGCAGGCTTGTGCCCTAAGAAACTCTATCTTACACCTGAAGATTCATCAAGTGTCCACTCTTCCAATGCCCCTGGAGTTGTACGCCCAAGAGACCATACTCTCTAACTTGAGGGATGGCCTCGACAATGGGAAGGGGGTGCATATCTTAGTTTAGCTAGCTACAAAAAGGGAGACATTAGAGCTATGCTATTTTCCTTTGAAACAAACACAAAATGGCTTTGAGAAATAATGTCAAAGATGTTGTCCATTAGAAGGACTGATGTAATTCTAGCAACAATTGATTGTGAAGCGGAAGCAATGCAACTTAATGTGAGAAGCCTATGGGCATTAACTCAATAGAAGAAAGTGACAGACAACCTAAGTGAGGAAGTCATCCCAACAGTGACATTGTTTTGGCAAAATAATCCGAAAATTTCTCCAAACAAGAAGGAAGTCTATAGGCTATGGAGGGGATGCAAGAAATACAAGGAGTGCATTATACATACTCTTGACACAATGTAGGTGAGTAGCCAGACTCCCAATGCTGTCAGCTGTGCTATCCTTTTTCCTCACAAATCATTTTGCTTTTGTTAATTTTCATTTCCATATTACAAAATTTTTTTGGGGGGGACACACACACACACATACACAGAGAATATTCATTTGCAAGCTAAATGGTTGAAATAACAACCACCATGATGGTTCTAGTTGGGAATCTATGTAACCTAACCTAAGCAAGGCAATTGGTTCATTGCATAATTGGGTCTAGCCATGAATATGTAACACTTATTTCATTAATGTTGGACTTGTCTATGTACAAATTCATTTTTATGATACTTTTGGACTAGTTTTTGGATAAAATTTAGAAAAAACTCAATCTTCAAAACACAGATAAAAACATAAAAGTAAGCAATTTTTTAGAGTGTTTTGAAGGAAATGAAATCAAAATCATAAAAATATGACATAGATAAACCAAAAGATAAGAAACAATAGCAAATAAAACTAAAACTATAAAAATTAACGTAACATCTTACATAGACTGGTGCATGGTCCCGATTCATTTTTGTACTTAAATTTCTAGACACTATCCAAATGATGATTCTCAAAACAAACAATATCCAAATAATGAGTCAAATTAATGCAAGGGCTAACATCTTGAATCTTTGCCCTCTCAGAATCACTCTGCGGGCTATCCTTAGCACTGAGTTTCAAATGTGGAGGCAACGGAGTAGAAATAGTCTTCCCCCCCTCCATATGAAACCTATGCAAGACCTTGCCAATGTATTCCTCTTGAGACAAATAAAGCAAATGCTGATTTCTGTCCCGAGTGATACGCATACCTAAAATGTGACTGGCATGTCCCAAATCCTTCATGTCGAAGGTCTGATGCAAACCATTTTTCAAGACATCCATCTCCTTGAGAGATTTACTGGCAATAAGCATATCATCCACATATAAAATGAGAATTAGCAAACTACCATCTGATACCCTCTTGGTGTACAAGCAGTGATCTGTGTCACTTCGCCTGAAGCCTTGGGATTTCATAAAAGCATCAAATTTATGATACCATTCCCTTGGTGCCTGTTTCAAACCATAAAGGCTCTTCTTGAGCTTACACACAAGATCCTCTTTCCCCTTTACTGCAAAACCCTCAGGCTGCTGCATGTATATCTCCTCATGGAGATTGTTGTGAAGAAAAGCAGTCTTCACGTCCATCTAAACCAATGCCATGTTTTCATGTGCAACCAAGGCTAACACAGTCCTTAAGGTTGTCATCTTAACCATAGGAGAAAAGATCTCATCAAAGTCAACACCAGATTCCTGCTTAAAGCCTTCAGCAACAAGTCTGGCTTTATACCTCGGCCTAGCATTTGGTATCTCTTTTAGCCTGTAAACCCATTTGCATGGCAATACTTTTTTACCATTAGGCAATGGCACCAAATCCCAAGTTTCATTTTTCTTCAGAGAATCCATCTCTGACTTCATGGCAAGCTCCCACTTGAGCTTATCATCCCTCTGCATTGCTTCCTTGAAGCATGAGGGTTCACCACTATCCATAAGCATGACATAATCAGCCCCTGGGACAAACCTATCAGGTGGTCTTGTGATCCTAGTGGACTTCCGAACCCAATGTTCCTGACCTTCTGCTGGCTGTTTTGCCTACATATCATCATCATTTGGCATGTGTCCTTCAAGGTACGTTTGTAAGATAATGTCAGGAAGCTCCTCAAGCGGTGGCATAACATTTGGGAAATCGTTTCCCTCTTCCTGTTGGTCATCAAGACCATCATTTGCAGCATGATTGGGCTGATTTTGGGGCTGTTCTTGCTGTGGTACAGTCGTCTCATTTTACTGTCTAGGATGTGCATCTTCATCATATACAACCCTTCTGCCTTTTGGAGCATTCATGGGCTGTTTGTGCATGCTATTTTCATCAAAGATCACATCATTGTTGCGTATGAATTTCCTTTGTGCGGGATCCCAAAGTCTATATCCCATCTCCCCATCATCACCATATCCTAGGAATACACACTTATGAGACTTAGGCTCGAGTTTGTTGCGCAAATCCTTGCGGATATGTACGTACACTATGCAACCAAAGACTCGCAGATGCTTATAAGAAGGAGGCTTTCCACTCCATATCTCTTCTGGCACCTTATTATCCAGCCTCTTATTAGGCGATCTATTGATGAGGTGAATGGCCATTTACATGGCCTATTTACATGGCCTCTGCCCAAAATCCATGGGATAGTGCAGCATGTGACAACATTGACCGAACCTTCTCCTGAATGGTTCGATTCATACGCTCGACAGTTCCATTTTGAGGTGGGTTATAAGGAGTAGTGATCTCTCTTTTAATACCCTTGGAGTCACAAAATGCATCAAAACTCCTTTGACACATACTCCCCTCCATTGTTAGAACGTAGGCATTCAAGTGTCTTACCCATTTGGTTCTCAACCAAGGCAAGCCACTTCTTAAATTTCGTGAAGGTATCACTCTTCGAATGAAGAGGACTGGCCCACACTTTACGTGTGGCATCATCAATGAATATAACAAAATACTTTGCCCCCCCGAGTGATAGATTTGGCATTTCCCATGTGTCTGTATGCACAAGCTCTAACTGTGAGCTTTTCTTACCCAAACCCCTCTTATGAGGACACATATTCTGTTTACCATAAATGCAATGCTCACAATTTTTCAATTCTGAAAATTTAAGAGATGGGATATAACCAAGATGAGACAACTCTTCCATTCCTCTGACACTCATGTGTCCAAGCCGGCTATGCCACAATGAAACCTTTGGCAGCTCGGCAACAGAAGCATCACCAGATACAATAATTTTTCCAGCAACTAATGGATAGAGAGTGTCCATCTTAGGACCCCTAGCAACAACCATGGAGCCCTTTACTATCTTCCACTTCTGAGCACCAAAAGTGATGTGATATCCCATATCATCAAGCTGTCCCATACTAATGAGATTCTTCTTAAGTTTAGGGACGTAGCATACATCATGAAGCATGAAAGCTGAACCATCATAGAGCTGCAATTTCACGTCACCCATTCCCTCTATGAGGCATGCATGATTATCTCCCAAATACACATATTGAGGCTTCCGAACATGGTACTTGCTGAAGCTGTTCTTGAAAGGAGTAACATGGAAAGAAGCCCCTGAATCAATCAGCCATGTGTTAAGATCTGAGAGACACCCCGCATGTAGAGAGTGTGTACTAATAGTAGAGGTAAAAAAAAGATCTGAAGAGCAATGGCTGCCATCAGACACATAATTCAGCTCCTCTATCTTGACAGAAGACTTCTTAGAATGAGGCACAATGGCCTTCGAATCATCACTTGCATCTGCCTTTTGCTTGCCCTCTTTCTTTTTTGCTTTCAACTTCCAACATTGCTTTTTAAGATGTCCCTTTTTGCCACAATGATCACATTCAACATCCTTTTTGGAGTGGGACTTGCTCCTACCATTTCCATCCTGACTCTTGCCTCTATTCTTGGTTCGGCCACATGCTTGCAATGCATTCCCTTTCCCACTTGAGTTGTTCTTTCGATTCATATCTTCCTGCAGGATGGCACCCTCCACATCTGCCACATTTAAGAGAGGATTGGAGTTGCTTGTGGCTGTTCTGAAAGTGTCCCAAGATTCTGGCAATGAACCTAAGAGAATTACAGCGTGTACCTCCTCATCTAGTTTCAGCCCTTGTGCAAGCACTTGGCTGAATATGCTTTTAAACTCATTTATGTGTGCACTGACTGATGTTCCCTCTTTCATCTCGAGACTTGTAAGCTTCTTGAGCCAATAAACCTTGCCTGTGGCACTCTTTTGAGAGTAAGTGTTCTCTAACCGCTGCCACATTGCCCATGCATTGGGCATATCCCGTATCCCAGGAAGAAGAGAATCCACAACTGATAGCATGAGTGTGGAACGCGTAAGCTCATCTATGTTGAGCCACTGCTCATCACCTTGACACCCTTTCCCCTTATAGGGAGATGCTGACTCTTCTGCAAAAAAACATTGTACACCTGGGTCCTCCAGATGTCGTAGTTCTTAGCACCCTCAAGCTTCTGGATGTGGAGCAAAGATGAGCTCTCTCCTGATGAAGCCATATCAGCAAATAGAACCAAGAAATAAAGTGTGTGACTCCCTGCAAGCACTTAGAAGTGCTCAGCAAAGTATCTCCAAAGCGTGGAAACACTCTTAGATAAATAACACCTCCCACTTGCTGCAGAAACGGTACAGCAAGCTTTAATGACAATTATAGCACTAGAAAATGCGGTACAGTAGCAGTAAAGCTCCACCAAAACTGTCCAAAAATAGTAAATGACGGTACAACACCAAAAAAAATGAGTGTAAAATGAGTGTTCGAGGACGAAACGAGAATCAAACAGTCCCGAAACAATGAATTATGTTATACTTAGAAAATGGAACAATTTCCCCAACTTAAAGTGCTCAATTAGTGACCAAAAGGCATGTAACAGTCCCCCAAACTGTGGCAAACAATTGAAAACTGCAAATAGGCAAAAGCCCCTTGATTTGAACACTTTTGACGAGGATTTATGGCATGTACTTCCTGCTATAGTTTGTCCAATGCACAATAACACCTCTGTCTTCAAAAGCCCCTTGATTAGAGCTCAATTTCTGAACATGTGAGGCATGTACGGCATCCAATAGCTTCCTCCTAAATGCATATGCATCCAAACCACAAAAGCCCTTTGAATGGCAAGTGCTATCCAAGCACAATAGGCATCAAAAGTGCTCTCAATGCATCAATAGCATACCCACTGGTGCAATCACAGTGTTATGTGATGAATGTCATGCAATATCACTGCCAAAGTGCCCAATGTGATAGGTACCTACGAACCACAACTCCCCAAGTGGACTATATTCACAAGGAGGGCCTAGAGAGCAAGTACCTTAAGAGTCAAGAGTTTTCAAAGAGTCACAAAATCACCGTTGGATGCTCACAAGGGTGTGCCACCACTACACAAAAACACCCTTCAAACCACGTCGCAAATGGGATTTTCCAAGGCCCGTAACAGGGGCACTCTTCTTTCCCTTTAGAAGTGCGATAAATAACGGTTTAAGGACGCATTCGCACGGGGGGGATATGCCCCGTTATGACACCCGTTGAGAAGAACGGGAATTTTCTTTCAAACCTCTTATCTCACAAGCACGTTGGTGTGTAAATTATCATGCCCATCAAGTATGAGCACATTCTTATGATACACCTCAGATAGTTTCTTTTGATGGTTGTGCATATTACTTGGTGAAAAAGGGGTTTGTGGCAACATTGACCATCCAAAGCATATCCGATGGGCATGATAATTTCACTCGCATCAAAATATGCAGGAGTAATTCCTACACAGTATCATGTCCATCGGGTATGTGCGCGCTAAATAACACACATCAGAGCGTGTTTTTTGGCGGTTGTGCATGACACTTAGTGAAAAATAGTGTTTGTGGTGGCGAGTTTGACCATCTAAAGCATATTCGATGGGCATGATACTTTGTACATGACTCTAAAAAGGTTAAATTGACATGAGGGGAAGGTATCGTGCCCATCCGGTTATGTGCGCATTTGAATAACACACCTCAAATACTATTTTTTTGGCGGTTGTGCATAATACTTGATGAAAAATTGGGTTTGTGCCAGCTTTGACCATCCAAAGCATATTCGATGGGCATAATACTTTGCATGCACCTCAAAAATAGGTTGTATTGACATGTGTGCAAAATATCCTCCCCATCAGGTATGAGTGCATTTGAATACACACCTCAGATTTACTATTCCTTGGCAATTGTGCATAACAATTGATGCAAAATGGGGTTTGTGGCATGTTTGACCATCCAAAGAATATCTGATGGACACGATATTTTTCATGCACCTATACTTAGATTAGATTAATACGTTTGTAAAGCATCGTGCCCATCAGGTATGAGAGCATTCAAATAATACACCTCAGATACTATTTTTTGACAGTTGTGCATAACACTTGGTGAAAAACAGAGTTTGTGGCACGTTTGACCATCCAAAGCATATACAATGGGCATGATATTTTGCACGCAACTCAACATAGATTGTATTGATGTGTGTGCAAAGTATCATGCCCATCAGGTATGAGTGCATTCAAATGACACACCTCATATACATTTTATGAAAGTTGTGCATAAGACTTGGAGAAAAACGAGGTTTCTAGTGACTTCGACCATCCAGACCATATCTCATGGGCACGATACTTTGTAATAGATCAACATAGGTTGGATTGACACACGTGCAAAGTATCATGTCCATCAGGTGTATGCACGCTTGAACGATACTTTGTACACAGATTAACATAGGTTGGATTGACACATGTGCAAAGTATCATGTCCAAACTCATTTTCAATCACATCCTTCCTTCTACTCTCACCCCCATCGTGGTCCCCTCCCTTCCTCTCGCCCTCTCCCTCTCCCTCACGTTGCCCTCCCTCCCTCTCCCTCTCCCTCTCCCTTACTTTGCGTTCTATTTCCCCTCTCTCCCTCTCTCTTTCTTTCTCCTCCCTTCTCTCCCTCTCTCTTCCCCTTCTCCTCTCTTCTCTCCCTCACGTTGTGCTCTGCCGTTATCCTCCCTTCTCTCCCTCCCTCTCCCCCTCCCTCTCTCTCTCTCTCTTCCCCTTCTCCTCTCCTCTCTCCATGCCTTTCTTCCCCACCCTTTCCTACTTTTCTCCCATGCCTCACCACCCTCATTTTGCTACCACAACAGCGCAAGGGGTTGCGATGAGACGGCAAAAAAAAGAAGTTAATTTTAAAATAAAATAAAATAAAACTTATTTTTGTTTTTTTGTTTTTGTTTTTTTTGTTTTTTTGTGCCCCTTCCCCTCCCCCCCTTCCCTCTCATCTTATCTAATCAATTTTTTTTTAAAGAAAACATTTCTCCCCTCCCCTTTCCTCTCTAATCCCCTTTCTCATTTTTTGTGTTAAAGTTCTTGCTGTCGTGGTAGTGCAAGAGACCTCTCCTCCCTTCTCTCCTCCCAGTTCCTCTCCCCCTTTCCCTTTCCTCTGCTCTCTCTTCCCCTCCCCCTTCCCCTCCCCCCCTCCCACTCTGTCTCACACACACACTCTCTCTCTCTCTCTCATAGGCAGCCATCGCATGGTTGCCAAGTGTCATAGGTAGCGCCCAGTATGAGGGGTCCCACACTCTCGCCTCCTAGCCCCACTATGCCTCCCCACTCCCAAAAAGATCCGGCTGGGATATGGGGAGGGTCTCACAAGTCATTATATTCCAAGATCTCCAAATTACCACAATACTTATGGGATTCACCCACTCAATGCCACGTGTCTTATGCATGTATCAAGGGTCATTTAGCACCTCATTAATTCATTAGTCCAAGGTACTATGAGGGGGTTAGGACCACACTAAGGACCCTATAGGCCCATATTGCCAACATCTCTCTCTCTCTCTCTCTCCCCTGCGCTCGCTCTTCCCCGCAGCAATGCAAGGGGTTGCACAAAAAATATATATATATATATATATTATTATTATTATTATTTTAGTGTTGCCGTAGCAGCGAGAGAGCTACCTTACCCTACCCTACCCTCCCTTCCCTCTCCCCTCCCCTCCCCTCTCCACCTTCCCCCCCCCCCCCTCTCTCTCTCTCTCTCTCTCTCTCTCTCTCTTCCCTTACCTTCTTTCCTTCCCCGATGCTTCCCCCTCTCTTTTCCTACCTTTCGCCCCGAGGGGTCCACTAAGGTTTATCGTATGGTACCACGTGAGTGTAAGGGAGGGGGCTTATATAAGGGAAGGAAGGCACATTTTATAACGTTAGGTCCCATAAATAGGGGGTAGATAAAGGGAATTTTCATATATTTATTGCATGCAGGTGATGTCTCCTTATTACTACTAGTGAATCCCCCGTGCCTTTCCCTCTCCATTCCATGTCTCTCCCCCTTCCCTTCCCTTTTCCTTCTTTCCCTCTCTTTTGCCCTCCACAAAGATGTTTCATTTGAAGATGTGTGCTTCACTTAGTGCAAACACATCTTAAAACCTTTGTAACTATTGCAAGGTGTTTATAAAGTTCTTTGAGATTCTACTGATGTTGCTTTCTGAAACTTTGAAAGGTGTTTATTGGCACTATTATTAAGTCTTGGCGATTTTAGAGTTCCAAAACTCTAAAAGGTGTTAATTAACACCGTTATTAAGTCTTGGAGATTTTGGAAGACTCTAATGGTAAATTAATCTCATGCATGGACCTTAACTATATAAATATAAATATAAATATAGATAAATATTATATATATATATATATATATATTATATTTTCATTATTTTTTGTATATTTAAATTATTAATAAGTTAAGAAAACGTTAGTTCTTAAAAGAGGATTGAGTTTTCTTTAAAATAAATATTTATACTAGGATTTTTGTAATATAGAGTAAGGTATGAATTATGTTTCCTAGTTTTTGCATTATTAGTCCAAAATAATAGTGTGAGTAAATAGAATTTTTATTGAGAAAGGATAGTGTCAAAAAGTAAACTTTTGATTTGGGAGGGGTAATCAAAACTCGCCCAAGATGGCCCACCTCCTCTTGAATGCCATTTGGGGCTAATGTCATGGGCAAGGTGCACATGGAGGAGGGTTAAGCATGGGTTAACGGCGGGGGGGGAGGGGGTGGATGGTTTGGGTGGTCCCTACTATAAGGGAAACAACCAAAAAGGGCTCTTTCCAGGCCTTACCACCCTCCACCTCAACATACTATCCTCCCAAACCTTGGAGCACTCTCATTGGTACACCTCAAATCCCTCCCTAATATCCTTGAAATTAGGAAACACTAATCGAAGGCCCTTTTGAGACCCCATTTCTCCCCTAATGATTACAGAGATATATTGTGAAATTTCTTATGTGGAAATGACATTGCCAAAAAGTAAACTTTTGATTCTCGAATGACATTTTCATAAAGTAAACTTTTCATTTGGGAAGGATTTTTAGGATTAGTCCAAATGTAAACATATGAGTCCAAAATTAATGAAATAAGTATTATGTATACTAAAATAGTATGCTATATAGCAAGTTTAGTGGGCACATACAATGTGCTACATGGATCATACAATGTGGCAATGCCACATGGTGTGTGATATAGCACAATTGAATGTGCTATGTGTGTAGTGCATTACAGTAGTGGCCTTCGTGGTCTAGAGTCCCAATCCTACCAAATGAAAAGATACCCCCCTGATACCCCCAACCTAGCCACAATGGCTACTTGCTTATGTTGCATGTTGTCTTTTGATGAAGTTATAGGTATTTTCCAATACAATGATACCACACCCAATGGAAGAAGATTAATATGGTGCTATCTCCAAACTGTAATGGGTGATATCTATGAATCCATCAAAGGCCGTGCAATGCAAGTGATTTTAATTGAGCCCAATTGAGTGCATATTTACATGTGCTAAATTTCATGTGATGAGGATGTGGAGAAATGCTAGTTACCACTATCATATTCTAGTTACCAATCTTGATTGTGCATAATAATGCTATAACTACAGCCAATTCACAATTGGGTATAGCCATTAGAGAGAGAGAGAGAGAGAGAGAGAGAGAGGTGAGCAATTTAAATTTTCATATTTTAGCATATTTTATTTCTTCTTAGCACTTTCTTTCCACTCTTTGTCACATGCTAGCAATTTTTTCAACTCTTGTTTATGAAATTGGGGGAGGGGGGGGGGAGAGAAAGAGAGAGAGAGAGAGAGAGAAAGAAAAGAAAGATGTATTAACATCTGCGGGAGGCCTCACGGGCCTATGGGACAAAAGTGTGGAAACAAAGTAAACTCATACAAGCCATAGTGGACTGGGGCGAAGGGCTCGCTAAGGCCCTCGCTGAGTACTAGAAAACACAATAACTGAAATACTAATGTAGTACATCATATCAAGTCAGGCCAAAAAAGCCAAATAGTGTGTAACATGAGTGGGGCATGTTAGGCGCTCAGGGCTAGTGCTCCAAGAACATGATCTAGCTCCATGTATCCAGGCTCCGTGATAGCTCTCTAGTGTGACACAAAGAGCTCACGTATCTGCATCTATCGAGCTGTCTGGCGCTGTGGTGGGGGGCATGGTCTCCTCGATCTTTGGATCTGATGGGCTATGTTAAGTGTAATGCCACGTCTTTGTCGGTCACCTCTGAGAAGAGTTGAGATAGGTCTAACCTCAATCATGTGTGCTCTAATCTCCTATCCCATGTGAGATCCCTGTGACCCTTATTTAGTAGTGGTGTCATGTCAACTCCCTCTACTGACCCATCTATCCCTCATGTCAGCTAGCTCCTCCTCCTCTACTCCCAAGTGCCCTGAAGCTGACTCAAATGCATAGAAGTTGGTGGCTTGCCTCTTCGCTCGGTCCACCTCAGTGTCCTGTGACGTGGTGGTCGCATCCTACTACTCTTTGATCCATCGTAGTAGTGTCTCTTTGTGTCTCCGCATCTCCATTAGGTAGAGCCCAATACAAACCTGATCTTGGAAGTGGATCAGTCGTGAGAGTGGACCAAACCCGTGTCCCCCATGAAAAAGGCAATGGTAGCGCCCTCGAATCTCGTAGTAAGTGGGACATATACAAAGAAAGTGCTCCTCCTGACCCATCATGCATAGCATACAAGTCTGCTGCTCTCGCGGTATGCCTGCAGCTTTCCCTGCCTCAATCCTTAGTTGATGCGAGGAGACTCACATCTATCTAATGGCAATCTTCAATGTATGTGAGACTCCTCTGTCCTCAAGATACTAGGGTCTGATGATGAGGCCATCCTCTGATACCCTCAAGAAATGGTCATAGTAGAGTTGGGTTAAAATCTTGGTCCCCCCCCCCAAGTCTAAAGTGTGTGAAGCTGGAGGAGGTCTAACCATATGATGCAGTTAATATCATCTCACGGAATTAGCTCGGGAGGTGCATCCATGCTATGCTGAAAAGGAGGGAGCCTGTCCATCGGAATGCCATGACTGGTGAACCAAGCAAAGACGCGTGCATACCATGCTATATCAAACCCACTCTCTTCCATTTGGATAGAGGATTCCAATGCCAGTCTCAGTAGCCTCTCACGAGGTAGATCCCAGACTCTATGGAGGAAGGTCACTATTTGAAAGGTGGCATCGATCTGAAGAGGGGTCATACCAAACTCTGCCTGTACTATCTGATGGGGGACTGAGGGCTTACTACGAATCATCTTGGATCCCATGATTATCTATAGCCACTCAAATCTCTTCCACTCTACTATTGAAATATCACACCCCCAGAACAGTGCTGCATATATGGCAGTTGGTCTCACTAGGGTGTGGAAAATCCAGCACTTTGTTGGTGGGTCCTGGAAGTGCACCTCAAAACATTATCGCTCTAAACGGGCCAGAGCACCATACCCTCGTGTGAGGCATGCTCGGGTTGCATGGATCATTGTGAAAGCTGGCCCAGTGAAAACTACACCCAAGTATGTGTAGGACTCCACAATCCCTACTGGTGGCTAACCTCAGTCAGTGAAGCTATGTCGATGGAGCACTGGGTATGAGGTGTTGAAGATCATAACTTTGGTCTTCCCAAGGTTAAGTGTCAGATCTCTCTCTATGCAGAATTCCTCGAGGGCCTCCAGATGTCTCTGTAACCCCTCTGTTGAGGACAACAAGAGGACTATGTCATCCGCATATAGTAGTATCGGTACCAACAAATTAGCCAGCAGTGTCCCCTCACCTCCCAGGCAATCTATGAAGGATGTGATCTCATCAATGTAGAGGCTGAAGAGAGTCAGTGAGAGGGGGCATCCCTGTTTCACCCCAATCGTGCTCTCCACCCAACCTGATAGGCCTCTTGGGGCGTGAACTCGTCCCCTTATGGACTCGTATAGGCTCATCACCCCCCTAATCAGAACCTCTAGGATCTACATCTCCTAGAGCCTCCTGATCATGTGGGATCGTGGGACAGTATCAAAAGCCTTCCGAAAGTCTACAAAGCAAGCATAGACTTTCTGACACCTCGACCTTGCCTCCTCAATGATAGCCCTCAGTGTGAAGATGTGGTCTACGGTGGAATGCTGTCTCTGAAATCCTGCATGTCCTAGGGCACGCTGCCCATGTGCCTCTGTGTGACTGTTGATCTCTCTCTCTAGTATAGATCCATAGATCTTGGCAATCATGAGAGTGTGGTAATTCCCAATGTCCATGGGCTCACCTGCCTTGTGTATTGGAACAATGGTGGTAGTGCTCTAGGAGGGTGGAAAGCCATGGCATATGAGGATTAGGGTCAAAACCTCGTGTCCATGTGCGAAATGCTCCATCCTTAGCCCCTCATGATCATGTGCTCTCTAGTTATGTAGTCGATGGAGTGTCGCCCGCATATTCTCTGCAGTGAACAGGTGACAAATGGTGATTCTAGGCATAGAGACATATCAGGTGGTGCCTGCATCAGAACATCATAGAGAGAGCATGCGTATGTGTGCCAAACACCCAGGTTTGTGATGGGGATAGGCGGCTTCCTCTTTGATAGAAGCCCCCATCCAATAGTAGGATCCCCTCCTCTAAATGAACTAATCACCTTGTCCATCCTATGGGTGAGGAAAGCCCGTCGCTTGTGACGTGTCAGCCGTCGTGAGATCCTCTGTGCCTCAGGTGGTGTCAAGTGGCCAAGGGCTTGTTCACGTGTGAGGTGAGCTCTCATCTCTCTACACTCATCATCATACCAAGGGTTCTGAGGCATCTTTCCTACTGAAAGGCGCCCAAGCCGAGTCATAGGGAAAGATTTGATACCTGCGTCCTTAACCACGGTGGCAAGGGTGTCTGATGCATGGGTGAGGTCTACCTCATCCCCAAGTAGTAATCCTGGAAGCTCTTGTGCCAAATGGCTCACATAAATGGGGTCCGATCAAAGTGGACCTGTACACAAGTGGGAGTGGGGGGGGCTCTCCATGTGACTGGCATAGTGATGGAAATACTAAAGGATAGGTATGAGTGGTCAGCACCTAGCAGGGGAGGGGGCATAATGAAATCGTGTACCCATGAGGTGAAGGATAGGGGACTGAGTATGTAATCCACTATACTAGTACCTCCGCCATGCGGGAAACAAGTGAACCCACTAGATAATGACCATCTTTGTAGGCCATTATATATGATTAGGTCATGGATAGCCCCTAGGTCAAGTAGATGTTGGCCGTATCCCATCATGTGTGATGCATCCACTGAGTGTCTCACTGTCCCAAGCTCTACACTATCTAGTTCTGGTACTATGAGAGAGTCTGATGTAAAGTCAAGTAGGCCCACTTGCCTATCACCTGTGCATGCATTGAAGTCACCAAGAAGGAGGTTGTCTCCTAATCTAGAGAACTCAATGAAATCATCATGTATTGTCTCATATGGGCTATGTCCCTTCGTAGTGACTGTGTGTGCATAAGGTGATGTATCTGGGGGGAAAGTAGCATATTGCCATGTAGATTGGTTGAGCATCAGGTACTTGGACACGGACCCACATATGTCACGTGTGTTCCTCTCTCCGAACCACTGAAATGAGGGGTCTCAAATGTGATCTAAAGAGGATGGCCACTCCTCTAGAGCCATGCACTCCAATGTCTCCCCTCATTTCCTTTTGGTGAGCTGACTCCCATGTATATCCTGCCATAGTGGGCAGTCCTCTCTCTCGAGACTCTCATGTGTCTCGATGTAAAAGATCATGTCTCTCCTAGTGTATGTCTCTGAGAATCCTCCTGGGTTAGACCAGAGTGTGCCCTCACACTGCCATCTTGAGTTCATTATGTGCATTCATCCCATTGGTCCAACACCGTCACAACTCCCCATCTTCCTTCTCTTCCCTGGCTAGTCTCTCATGGATAATGACTTTACCATCTCTATATACAGCCCATTTTCATGCCTCCCTTGCTGCCATTACTTGTACCATTCCCTCCCTTCTATGCTCCTTCTGTAGGAGGGTTAGATCATCATCCAAATATATCCTGGTCCCTTTCAATGCTACTCTCATGCTCATAATGGTGGACCTATCCATGACATTCCAGAATTTTAGTAGTAAGGGTCTCATTGGTATTTCAGCTTTACCTACTCTCCAGGGGGTCTCGCATGTGAGATTA
The DNA here is from genome assembly GCF_047967505.1 of Dipteris shenzhenensis. Taxonomy (NCBI): domain Eukaryota; kingdom Viridiplantae; phylum Streptophyta; class Polypodiopsida; order Gleicheniales; family Dipteridaceae; genus Dipteris; species Dipteris shenzhenensis. The sequence continues at coordinate 1,836,409 of NC_141613.1, forward strand.
ACCCCCATTTTAGTGAACAAAACTTGGGCATCTGCCATTGGGGTATCTCCCACCATCAAGCCCCTTATAAGCACATTCAAGACCTTGCTAGATCTCCTTTTCTCTTCCTCTAGAGTCTTAGAGATAAACTCCTTCTTGGGTGCAACTGATCCCTTTTTAACCACTGCTATCCATTCAAGCATTTCTTCTTTCCATTTATTGAGTTGTTGTGTGATCTCAGCATGTTTCCCAATCATCATGGACTGCATGGCCACCATCTCTTTTTTGAGAGCTGCATTCTCTGTTCTGAGTATTTCCATGGCTTTACAACTCCCCTCTGAAGGCATTTGCATATCCTTCATTTGCTATAGTTCAACACCCCAGTGAATGCATCTTATCTTGGAGCTTTACCTTCTCATTACTAGTCCTCTTTCTTGGCCTTTTCTTTCCTCCATTCTTCTTGTATTTTCCCTACCTATTTTTTAAACTCATCAAGGGTCTTGTCAACATGGGATTTTTCAGTCAATAAGGCCACATTTGTGGCCTCTAGGCTGTCAATTTTTTCAATTAGCACGAGACATATTTTGTTGAGGCATGTGAGCACTTCAGTGGTACCTTTGTGGGCTGTCCCATTTGAGAGGACTATCAGAGCAGATTCCAAGGCTTGTTTTCCCCAAATTCCTCCACACACCCTCGTGTAGGCATAGTGCAAAATAGATTTGAAGATCTTGTAGAGAAATATTGATCTTACGTTCTTGCACAGGATCCCTCCCCTTTTCCCCTTGATTGCGGGCCTTTCTTGATCTTACTGTGTTGCATGTCACCTGTAGCTGATGCAGAGCTATGGAGCTAGGCCATGAGGACCTATTGGATCCTCAAGTGGGGCCAATGGACTGCAAGGATACCCAGTACTAGCCTAAGGCTAGCAGTAGGCTTGAGGGCAGTTAAGCAGAGTTGAGCAACAAGCTCATCTGCTCGCCACTGCTAGGACAGTTGGCGCAAGTGTTCGTGGCCTAAGGCAGTAGCTCAGCTACTGTATGGCCAAGCCTAGAGGCCTATGATAGGCCTAGAGTCCCACCCACATGAATAGCAGGTGTGGCAGTAGCGACAGTAGAGGAGGTGATGGGCAGCAGAGGATGGCGGACGGGAGGTGACATGCAGTAGAGAAGATGTGACAATAGGGGGGGTTGGTGCGATAGCAGGGGGGTTGCAGGGGGGCTGGTGCGATAGTAGAGAGAGGGCTGAGGGAGGGGGAGGGGCTGAGAGGCTAGGGAGGCGAAGAGGCTAGGAAGGTGCAGGGGCTGAAAGGCTAGGTGTGGAGGGGCTAGGGGCGAAGGGGCTGAGAGGCTAGGGCCGGAGGGGTGGAGAGGCTAGGGGCAGAGAGGCCAGGGATAGCAGAGGGGCTAGGGGCGGAGGGGCTAGGGGCTATTGAGAGGCTAGGGCGGAGGGGCTTAGAGGCTAGGGGCAGAGAGGGCTGAGAGCTAGGGGTGGAGAGGCTAGCGGGAGGTTGAGCGGAGAGGCTAGGGGTGGAGAGGGCTGAGAGCTAGGAGCGGAGAGGCTAGCACTGGAGAGAGAGAGAGAGAGAGAGAGAGAGAGAGAGAGAGAGAGAGAGAGAGAGAGAGACAGAGACAGAGACAGAGACAGAGAGAGAGAGAGAATCGATATTTTTTCTGCAAGCAAAAACCACCGGGTTGGTTGTGTCTCCTAATATCTTTTACCTCCTATATCTTACAAGCATTTTACAAGCCACTATCATGGTGATTGCAATAATCGCCACCACTGTGCTAATGGTTGCAACTTCAGACACTATGCTACTACATAGGTTTTGAATGCTCTCTATAATTTTTTGTATGAGTAGAGAAGATATACTTGAGATTTACATTTGTGAACCCTAACATAAGGATTGGGCAGAGGACCTTTGAGCATTGCAAACCATCATATGTCAAGAGACACAAAGGTAGGAGTGTGTATTACTCCACAATATACAAACACTTCAACTTAACTCGACAAGTTTTGAATGACCTAATATCATGATCTTATTGTAGCTTTCTTCAAGGAGATTAATGCCCAAATCTTGCAAGTGAATGTATCATCTATCGACCACTTGGATCCTTGTCATTTTTTGCAAGGGCAAGCAAGTTTAACATAGTACATTCTATGTGGGAGCTGGTGATTTGTCCAAAGGAAGATTTGAGTGGCATAAAATTGACTACATTCATGGCAAATACCCATGGTGTGGTGTGAAGGATGGTGTGAAGCAGAAGCAATTTATCTGCCCAAAGGAATTTAAGAAAGACAACTCTATCATTATAAAATGGAGGAGTTTTGAAATGGTTGATGTTCTAGGACCAAACAAGAAGAGATGCTATTGCCATACAAGACCACTCCACCATAGGAGTTTATCGACCACGTAGTAAAATTCATTCCAAAATATGTGCTTCACAGTTTCACAACACGCCGAAAAGATAAGCAATCCGGGATGTGCCTTGCCAATTTCACAATTATCTCGATGATTGATTTTTAAAAAATTGCTCTTTTTCAAGAACATGAAATAGAAATTGCACACTAGTACAACAAGCAGATAACAATTTTGGTGCATATCACCTACATCTGCCTATTGGATTCTATGATTGATACCAATCTACAAATAGACTCAAAGTCTTTCAAACCAAGTGCAGTGCACATACCATCTCTCCATTTTGAATGATGGAGAACATGACACCTTGTTTGTCTAGTATGCTTTTCTATTGGACTAGGATTGGTTAACTAAAGTTGATCATGAAGTAAAGGAAACAATAAAACAACATTTGGTGTGGTCAGATGGCGCTTCCTCTTGATATAAAATCAGCCCATGTATTCTAATTTGTTGCAAGGTTTAAATCCCTCACAGGTTTAAACATGCTATAGAATTTCATTGGATCCAGCCATGTCAAGGGGGAATATGGTGGAAGTGGTGTTGTTATTAAGCGGGCTCTTTATCGACATTACTTAAAATGCCCTTAACATAAGTTGTAGAATGCCCATGATGCAACAACGTGGATTTTGTCTAATTTCTTCACAGGGGGCATAATCGACATACAATAAATAGATCCTCAACAATAGCTTAGTACATAGAGTGTTCCATGAAGTAAAGGTGGAGGAAGTAGAAAGGAGAAATAGATATGACTATACCACCACTAATGGGACACGAAGCTTGCACAACATATGGGGCTTTTCAAATACCACCTTTGTCTCAAAACATGATAGCTTTCCTACTTTTATGGCATTGCAACTATGAAACAATGAAAGCTATGCTAGATTTACCCTCTACAAGATGATTGTGTCAAAGAGACAAATAGTGGACCCTCTACGGGATGACTATGTCAAAGAGACAAATAGAGGACCACAGTTTGGGGAGGAATTCAATGACCTCACTGATGCATTGATCTTGAGGAGAATGAGGAAGATGATCCATAGTTCATATTGCAGTGTATCAACAAACCCAAATGTAAGGGGCCAAAGCATTTAAGGATCATTGGGAGTGACCTATGAGAAGTGAAAATTAGTGGTTGGAGGTATTTGGTACAAGAAGACATACAAGAAAGGCCAATACAGACTCTTAGATAAGGAGCTATAGGTGTTTGTCTACTCTAATCTAGTCAAAGCTATTAAGTTTTAAATAAAGTTGTGCCTGGAGGAAAGAAGGGTCAAAGGGTCTTCAAAATCGATCTAGATTCTCACGAGTCCTCATAGGGGATCTTGCAAGCATCAATGATTGAGCTAGCTAGTTGTAAAATGACCCAAAACCACCATGCTAGGTGCCATCTAACTAAGGCTATAGGAAGCTACAAAATAATCATGGAAGCCACCCCATGCTCTTATGTGAAAGTTCTATAAATACTTCAATGTCCTAGGCTATAAGAAAGATGACCAAGTCTATTATCAAAGCTCTACCCTCAAGAAATTTTTGACATTCATAACATTAAAGATTATTGTATAGAGACATGGACTCTAGTCTACAGCTTGCAAGTCACATCTCAAAATTGAAATTCCAAAGTCCAAACGACTTTAAATACAAAAGTGAGAAATTCAATGATAATCAATCATCATATAGGTATCATGATTGAACTTTGATGCATCATAAAACAACCATCAAGATGTATTATTTGTGAAAACAATGACCTCCTGTTGTTTTCATGCTACTTTAAAGCAGAATTGATGAACGTTAATAACGCATTAATGTAAACATGAAAATGTGAACATAATCCTTGAAATGCATGCAAGAAGTTGTAAATGCATGCAAGCCAGGTGGATGTAATTGCATGTATGCCTGATGAACATTTAATTGGCTGCAAGCTTGGTGGCTAAAAGCAACAAAATTAAGTCATTCTACCTAATCCTAATCAAACTCCAAGGTCCTCACTACATTGTTTTTCCTAGATGCTGCTCTCCACTCCATTATTTTGAGCTTGTTAACTAGCCCTTTCCCAACTAACCATTATGTTACATTACATTGCAATTTTGTTAAGTTAAAGATAACCTAAGTAGCAAGGGCTTTGACACACATCCACAAGGGCTTGTTAACTAGCCCTTTCCCACCTAACCATTATGTTACACTACATTGCAATTTTGGTAAGTTAAAGATAACCTAAGTAACAAGGGTTTTGACACACGTCCACAAGAGTATGTCCAATCAGGAGGCTTGGGAAAATTCTAATTTTCCCTTTCCCAAATGAGAGGCCCTTCAATTAAGCCTACCCCCAGGAATCTTACAAAGCTTATCCCTAGGAATCTTACAAAGCTTATCCATTTCCAAGAAAGCTATGGCATGCCCGGTCTTTCATGATGTTCATGTCTTGCATTGTAGCTAATGATGGTGTCCAAGCTTTCTAGTCTCCCTTGCATCCTAGCTTTCTAGTCTTCCCTGCATCCTAGCTTTCTAAGAGTTTGTTTGAGACAATGTTCAACAACGCATGCCATTCAGCTTTTCTCTCACCATTAATCACGACCCATATTTAGCAGAGTTTTTGTCACACTACAGTTTCATTCTGGTTCACTGAAAGCTTGACAGGAATTGGATGGCTTCAGCTTTGCTACTAGAGGTGTATGCAAGAAGGTGCTCTAATTTCATGAATGAATTTTTCTATGCATGTAAAATTGGGCGAGAAGATCAAGTGGATCCACTATAGATAGCCACTTCTCCTTTGAATGCCAACGAGGGGGAATCAATAGGAAAACCACCTATTGAACATAGCATTACTTATTTCTATGTATAATCTTATCTTGGTAGGCGTTAAGGTGCTTTTGGCTTCAATATCACAGAGCCCCATCCAGGCATGGGGTGTTAGATATCGAAGTCCAACTATGCAAGGAGGTGGCGAAGATGAAGAACAATGATGCAAGGAGGCGGTGATGGGAATCCAATCCTAGCTTCGCCAACAAAGTAAATCCATTCTCAAATGAATAGAAAGGGAAAGAAAAGAGGGAAAAAGGGGTGGTGCTGAGCAAAGACATGGGAGAATCCTACCACCAACAATGAAGATGCTGAGCAAAGACATGGAGACATTCACACTACAAATAGCAAGCATTCACACAAATTTAGTTGGAGATGATTCACACTTTTCCTCTAGCATTCAATGTCAGAAGCTTGAGATTCATAGAGTTTGAGGAGGAGGCTTGAGAATTATAGATCTTGAGGGCAGTGGCCTTGAATTTTAGGAGTGACATAATTCTAGAGTGGCACCAATTGTAGGGGGTGAAGTGAGAGTAAACAATTAATGAGTAGTTAGTACTCCAGTTAGTGTGCATGGCCCTCTATCTTTCAACACAAACTAACTCTCTTTCAACATAAACTAACTCTCTACATATAAGTACAATGACATAAAAATTTACAAAAGGATTAAAAAGTTATAACAATGTGACATTATAACATAGACTATACTAACATTATACTAGAATTTTAAGATTTACTATACTCACATAATATTATATACTATATTACATTATACTATACTATATCATTAATATTATATTATTACTCTATCATACCATTATAACATTACTCTATACTACATGGACATTATATAATAGCTCCTTACCTAACATTATTACATTACTATACTAACAACATATTAACATATACTATAACTATATCAACATAATTACATTATCACTATCCTAACATTATAAATTAACATATAAATTATCAACATTATAACATTATCCCTATCCTGAGATTATAATATTGTATATATACTGACAACATAACTAGAAATCTTCTTCTACAAATTAGGAACTTATATACTAACATTATTAAAATTAGAACATTAAGAATCTCATGACATTAACTCGACACTAAAGAGAAGATACCTTCAAATATTTGTTTCCTCCAATCCATATAATTGTTGCAAGTCATGGAGCCACTAGTAATATTGCCATGTTTTGCAATGATTGTCATCTTTGTGGCAAAAAAAAAATGAACATTTACAAATAAAGCCTTGTATTAGTATATCCACCTCATAAGATAATTGTGACAACACCACCGATGTTTGAATAGTAAGACATCTATCTATGGATTCAGTTCTTTTATCTATATGACCTCTAGTCATGGACTTCTTATTGCTCTTCTAATCAACTAGCACCTCTTATCTTGTCCTCTCCTACTGCCATGTCTTCCCCTGATATGTCATCTACTATGGACCGCTATTTTTTTATGTCGTTTTTTCTACTAGAATTTCATCTTCTATTGTAAACTTTCTTTTAACCTTTGAGCTAGGATGAGCAATTAGGGTAAGACTGACCTCATTGCAAATTGTATGAAATAGTGGCTACTTTAGAAGTTATTTCAACCATTAAAACTATTTTTGTACAAAGTGTTAATGCCATCATGACAATCTTCATGCAATTCACTATTTAATTGATATTGAAAAGCTTTTGTCATTGAATTTGCATTTGAATGTACTTCGTGCATGAAAAATCACTTCATTAAATGCTTTTCATGGAATTTGTTAGTTATAGGCATTCTACATCATTAGTGTTATATGTACCCTTTTGGTCTATGAGATCCAATTCTTCATTGTAAGCATAAAATCCCATGTCATGGATCATTGTAGATCCTTTTCCTTGATGTCCTTGATTCTTCTAGAGTTAAGGTCATTATGTCATCATTCATTTTATCATTGTCTACATCTTGTATTGCTAATTACCTAAGTTTTGAGTCAGTATTTCATCTACCATGTGTCTCATTGATAAAATGTAATGCTCTATGAAAGAGGATTTTTCAACATGTTGGTGCTCCCCTTAAGGGATTTTTCCATATCTGAGATGGTTCATTTTGAATGCTTATTTGTATTTGGACTACTGTATGATTAAGGCTTATTCATACTCTTTCATTGCTAGTACATGTCTTGACGTTCTACTTTGTAATTCTTAAACCTAGGCTGGTGGTTTCTTTACCAAATTTACATCAGTGCCCATTAATTGAGGCATACTTGAGCATATCACTACCAAATTGGTGGCTTATGTGTGAGAAGTCTTATGTCCACAATTGTATGCAAAGGACACTTTAACTATTCAAAGGTTTATATCACAATTCTTCCAAAACATTGACTGCTTCAACTATAGAAGTCTTGTGTTAGCATTTGTGATTGCTTCAACTATGGAAGGCTTGTGTTAACATTCACCTAGAGATTGATTACTTCAACTATGGAAGGCTTATATCATAGCCATTGATCTATTAGATTGCACTTTCATTGATGGCAATAAGCATATTTGCAAAGGAATGTGCTCAATTACCCATTTTAGTAATGTATACTTGATAATGATCCAAATGATTCTTAAGACCAAGAGTGTTTTCAATTTGAACTTGCAAATGCGAAGATGCATGCTCAATTTACTGCTATGATGCAAGAAACATACTAGAAGACTATCATCATACTTTGACATAGTATTAAGAGAAATTACAATCATTCAAATAATGATTTTCTCTTATGAAATTACCCAATATAGCTACATGATTGATGTAATACAAACTTCAAAGTTTGCTCTTTGAATCAGTTCAAAAATATCACAATTCTAACAAAACAGCAAGAACTTATGACTATTTGAATCTTGAAATATTTTTCAGTGAAATTAGGAATGTATAGCAAATGTGTGAAAGGGTTGGTGCACTGGAGAGGTAATTTTAGTTTTTAAAACAAATTGATATAGGTACTACCTTGGCACCTTGATTAAAAATATAGCGACTAGGTACTCAAACCATGTTCTTTTTTATAGAATAAAATATTTATAAGTAAAAAGGAAAGTCAACCTAAAAAAAGGTAATTACAGTGAGGTCAGACAGTTTTATACTTTGATACCAACATGTGACATTGATTCCTCACGTAAACTTCTAAAACATTATCTCAGTGAGGTCTCCAAATCTTTATACCAACCCCTTGCTCCATAGTAATTTTCAAAGGCCAATTTGGTTCTGGCACACAAGATGCATCCAATTTTAATTGCCTTTATAATCTAACAAAATTTCCATAGTACATCATTCATGCCACCTTTATCACCTAGCAAGGTCACCTTCCATTTAAGAGGACAAAAAGTATGCATACTACTAAACCACCACATAACTTTTTTCCACAAAGGCTTTACTACAAGGCATTCCCACAGTACATGAAAAGACTTGCAAAATACACAAAAATGTGATATTTTGTGATCCCATTTTGCCACTCTAGTCTTCACAAGCCACTTGCCAATCAAAACCCTCCATAGGAGTAGGTTATACCTAAAATAGGGCATGGTAGACCAAACCCCTACGAGCCTTCTTTTCCATGCACCTTCACTATCTTTGGGGGCATTTTTTAAAACACTTTCTACTGGCCATGATAGCAAGCCAGTCACCTTGAGGTTTCTTCAAGGTCTCTCAATGATCATTTGTAGAGTTCTTTACTTGGAATCCCTTGATATTTACTTGGCATTCCTTGATATTTCCCCTATCATCACAGTTGGCCAGTTATCCCTCATTTTAGCTAACACATGCTACATGATCAGCTTTTGACTGTTAGTAGACAAGCTAAACTATGTTGCCAATTCCTCTGTACTCGCTTGACCATGCTCCTCCTCATGGGTCCCAAATGCTCCTAAATGTCATAAACCCTTTAGAACAAAGATTCTTGACCTGTTTGCTTGCCACCATAAGGGGGTTTAAACAGCCCTCTAAATGCCCATTTTGAAAGCCATAGTGATCTACAAAGAGAGGCATCACCTTGCGGTAGTCCACTTCCTACCCAACAAGCACCATTGAAGGATTGTTTCCAACCAACAATTATTTTAGTCAAAATTTTAGATCGAGGAATTTTCATGTCATACCCACATAGCATAGTATCTTGTCAAGGTGCAATAATTCCTCATGGAGCATTTTTACTTATTAAATATCTAGCGATCACTTCCCAAGGTGCAATAATTCCTCATGGAGCATTTTTACTTATTAAATATCTAGCGATCACTTCCCAAGGTTGGCCACCATGAAGCTTCAGAAACCAGTTTGCATTCAATCTCTTACACTTTTGCACCATTCCTTCTAATCCAAGCCCTCCCTCTTCTTTGCATGCTATCATAACACTCCAATCAATGGAGTGCCATTGGTTTCTCCATAAAATCTTTGATGATCTTTTCCAATTTTTTAAATGCACTCTTAGAGAATAAAAAGATCGACATCACATAAACTGCCATAGAAGTCAAGACATGCTTGACAATTATTATTCAAGGATAATTCCGAATTCTCCCAAACAATAAATTTACCTTGCATTTTGCTCATGCACCAGTCACATTTATCTTTTAAATTAACTACAAAACCAATAGGGCACTATTCTTCCCCTTAGGAATTAATTTCACAATACCCGTATTAAGGCTTCGTGGCATAATTACTTTTGCAAAGCACCAGTTAACCAATGTACTTAAGTCTCGACCACATGTTGGCCAATACTACTGATAGAACTCTATGGGTATCCCATCAGGGCCTAGAGCTTTTCCTTTTGCCATAGAAAAAACAATATACTTAATTTTATTCCAAGAGAAAGGTCTTTGCAATAGCATCGCTTCATATGGTAAAATACACCTTTGCATATTCGCTAGAAAAGCATCCACCCTCTTCTCATAATATGGCACAAGTGGAGGCACCATACCTACAATGTAAGTAAGATGTTTAACAAAAACATCAGCAATCATATTCTCCTGAAGGGCTCTAGCTCCTTCACTGTTGACTACCGATGGAATGTATTCCCTCATTCTCTTTTGCTTTATAGCTTTAAGAAAGTATGTTGTAGGCTTGTCACCATCCTACAACCATCTCAACAAATCTTAAGTGCAACATACCTCAAATGTTCAATAGACCTCAAAAAGTACTCAATAGTACCAACAAGTGTGGGAGGGTACAATCATTAGGCGCATCTCTAACTATTGTAAGTAAGCATTCCCTAACCCATACTACATCTCTCTCTTGTTTTGTCTCATCATTTTTGTTCTAGCCCAACCAAGCTCTTTAATAGTTGCCGTTACCACTTTAATACATCCATCCCATCTCTTTGCAACAGGGTTACCATGATTTCTAGCCTCTCCTCTCCAAGCTTCAATGATAGCTCAATCAAAACAAGGCATACCCAGAAATGATGTATTCAACTTAAAAGGAACAAGCCCTCTATCAGTCTGACCTAATGCAATCAGATCAAAACTAACAAGTAGAGGAAAATGGTTCGAGGACACAATCCCCATTAACACCTTGCCAAAAATCTCCATTCGTATTTACCATCCATTCTCAGTAAAATATATCATATCAAGTCTTGCAACTCTCCATCTCTAATCCAAGTGTCCATTGTGCCAAGTGAACACTCTACAACCTCTCAAGCATTCAGAGTGCAGCCAATCTACTAAGCTACAAGCACTAGTTAAAGCTTCCCACTCTCTTTTGTCTTTACAGATAGCAATAAGCCTCCATGCGATTGATCTACATCATTGAGAACATCCCCAAGACAAATCACTTGTTTACCTTCCAAAACACCTTGCAATTTCTGCCACAATGTACCTCTCTGTATTGCACTATTGAAGTTGCATCCTTGTATCTCTATCTCCATCTGTAAAATTTCACCCATATTGTCCTTGCTAATTGAAACAAAAAAGACGATTGACAACACAATCAATGTTGTCCCTCCCTTACCATTCACCAGACAATTCAAGAGGATTTGATATCCCAGAATCTTCTAGTCATCAAATCCCAAATTTCCTACCTCCAATTCCTACAGAGCCAAAATCAAAGGCTTCTTTTGCATCACTATCTTCCTCATCAATGCTTTTTTCCAAGCTGAGCACAATCCTCTTATATTGTAGGTCATTGTGATAATCGAATTGTTCTTGTAGGAACCATGCCTGTTATTCCAACCATATCCTTTTCCATTTCCTTGGCCAACAGAGCACATTGACAAAACTTCCTTTTCTGGCTTTACTTTTGGCAAGACGAATCGTCTCACTCCTCGTAGGCATATCCTTGTCAATTTCAATGAGGCGGACATGTTTTTCTTTCCCTTTCATCTTCTCACTATCTTCTTTATTTGAGCTCTCCACCATCGATCTAGTAATTTCTTTCTTTCCTTTCTTAACTGTGGTAGCTTCTCCTTGATAGAACTTTCTTTAGCTTCTTTGTCCATCTGTTCATTAGCGACATTCTGTTGATCTTCACCTTGTAGTAGCTTACTTAAGATAATCCCATTGACAGCTGCATCTATATTTTTTGAATATTGATTTTCTAAATATCATTTTCCAAAAATACATCAAATCTATAGGATCAATTGCACTCCTTGAGAATATGGCTACCTTGACATATGAGCCTCCACTACATGTCATAACCATGCTAGTGCTCTCATCTAGACATGTTTTCAATGCCTTTTGTGCCTCATCTTCTGTCGTATTCTAATTGGAAGTCTCACCTTTTTCTCGCTGCTTGTCTACATGCATAGCTCAAAGTAGTTTCGATTAATTGGTAGTTGTTGCACAAGTCTTAAGACACTCCCTTCCCACATCTCGGAGCTTAAAGAAGAATAGCATAGTAAATTTAATGATCATATTTTCCTACTCAAACCAAATTTATATTAGCAACGAGGTACTCAAACCAAGTTTATGTTACTTGGGCCTTTTAGTGTTCAATAACTTACACTGTCCTATGATTTTAAGTGAAAAAGAACAAATAGAATGCACGTTTCATGAAAGTGGTCATGTGATTAATATGCTATGACTATGCAGTAGTTGCGAGTGTTTGGGGGGTTGAGGGTGCCACGTGTCAATGTGTTAAGTAGACTATGACAAAGTTGTGTAACTGCAGTGCCATGTGTCTCTATGAATGTGGTTATAGGTTTGTGTCAAGGACAATGTTTGCTAGGAGATGCCACATGGATGTCTGTATCTACTACTAGCCTATCTGTGGTCTACAACTACCATTGCTTCTTGCTATAGTATGTGTAATTTGTTTTCACTTTGCTATGTCTTCTACATCTATCATAAAATCTAATGCATCTATTACTTGTGCGACAATCTATTCTATTGATTTGTGCATTTGTGATCTATAGTTTTATGGGTCTAGTATGATTCACACTTTAGTCTAGTACATTGTAAAGTTTTCTCTATTTGGCTACTGTATGTGCATCTATGGTCTATTGCATACAGTCTAGTCTAGTGTGCTTCTACTTTTTGTGTTTGTGTGAGTTATTTATTGGCATGTTGTTAGTCACACATCAGTCTAGTCTTTGTTAATTTTTTTGTTACTTGTATCCCCTATGTGTTGCATCTATTTGGTATGATCATTTATGCATCTATGATGTTCACATCTGCTCCCCAATCTAGCCATTTTTGTTGTTTATGAGTCTGGCATTATCTACATTATAACTAGCTTATTGCGACTATGTTCGCAATTGGTTGCATGCTATCGAAGAGTGTGATCTATTGATTTGGGGAGAAAGGATATGAGAACTTAGTGTGCAAATTGAATAAATCATACATGGTCTCAAGCAAGCACCACATGCATGGTCTAGCAAGATTGACACATATTTCTAACAACAAGGGTTCACAAGAATTGAACTTGATCATGGAGTGTAAGTGAAGAGAAATGTAGTATGGATGACCTCATCATAAAAGGTGGCAAAAAAAAGCTAAGCAAGGAGTTCAACATCAATCTTTGCAAACATACAGGTGCATGAATACACCTATTGAGACTAGGCATAGTATGAAGCAGTTGAAAGGTGCTCAATTTTTAAATCCTATATTATACCATTGGTAATGTCATCTATTCGATGACATCGGCATGGCCTAATATTTCCTATGCATAATAGAACATGTGAGCCAATTTATGGCAAATCCTTCCACCTACCATTGTAATTGAGTAAAGCAAATCATTTTTAGAAACCTTAGTGGGACATCCAACCATATGATGGTATATTTGAAAGAGCTCCCTTATGAGGAACCATAGCTTTCTTACAGGGCTTTGTAATGTAGATTGGGAAGATGGCCCAAGCCATAAGTCTATTTTAGAATACACATCTATGCCAAATTATCATTGTGTATCTTGGTCTAGCAAGAAGTATGCCATTATGGCATTCTATATAGTAGTGGGTGGCAGAGCATATCTCTCTAGCTCGATGTGTATGTGATGCAACTTTTTTCTTTAGAGGCTCTTGCAGGTTCTTAGTGTAGTCCAAGATGGTGCTACCATGATATTTTAGAGTGTCAATGCCTTGGCATAGATCCTAAAATATAATTAAAGGGAACATTGACATCTGATATTGCTTCATTTGACATTAGTGGAAGAAGAAATTATCTAGCTAGTTTGTTGTTTCTCTGAGGAGGGCTAACAAATTCACTCTCACAAAAGCCTTCTCAGAGAAGTGTGAAAAGTTTCAAATGTGGATGGGGGAGGGGCGCCAGCAGGCGGAGCTACAAGGCGGGCTGCAGGAGGAGAGGCGGAACAGCGAAGGGAGGGGCTGAGAGCGCTGGCAGGAGGGAGCTGCACGGGCGGGGAGGGAGCTGTGCAGGTGGAGGAGCTGCGAGGGTTGGGGAGCTGCGAGGGATGGAGCTGCATGGGCGGCAGCAAGTGGAGCTGCAAGATGGGCTGCAAGAGGCAAAATAGGAGAGTAGGACAGAGCAAGGAGCAGAGAGAGAGAGAGAGAGAGAGAGAGAGAGAGAGTAGTCATGCAAGAAAGAAATAAAAGAAAGAAAGTTTATTAAAGTCTTCGGAAGACCGATGGGTCTTTGAGACTGAAAATCTTGATACAACAAACTGTGATAGTGGAGCTACTAAACGAGCGTCCATACCAATGCAAAAATGCAAAATAGCAGTACTAAGTCCTAAGTACAACATAGTCATGTTGATGGTCGACTATATATCAGTCTCAGAATCGTCATCAGTATCATCATCATCATCGGCAGCAACCAGATATCAAGATGGATGAGGCAGTGGAGGCAGGAAGTCAGCAATAGAGTGCTGTTGGCCACTCAGAGGTGCGGTCTTGGCACGTCTCTTGATTGTAGCTCTGCGTCTGACCAAGGCTATTGTGACCCCCGAAGGTCGGGCTCCAACTCTAAAGGAGGGGATGTCCCTGAGTGTGATCTGTGTGTCGATCCTCTGTCTGAGCTATCGGGTCAGAGGCTCTGGGTCACGATCATGTCGAGGCCTCGTCTCATGGGGGTCCATGTGATCTAGCTAAACGAACTCTGTGATAGAGCTCTGAGAGGGATCAGCCGAGGAAGAAGTCTGCTCCTATCTCCGTGCACGAAGTATCCTCTCGCGGTGTCTAAGTGCCTCATGAATGAAACCTGCCAAACACCGCTGGTCTAGGTAGGAGAGGAAACAGGCCAAAATCCCATAACTGTCCCTGAAGAGGCAGTGGAAACGCCCTCGGATCTCATAGTACACAGGACATCTGAAGATGAAATGCTCCTCTGTCTCAACCTCCTGCATGTCACACAGTGTGCATATCCACCTCTCCCTGGGTAGTCGCTCTGCTCTACCGCTCTCGATGCAAAGTCTGTGTGAAGAGACCCAGAACCGCCCAAGAGAGATCCTCAGCGAGTGGGGTAGGTGAATCTGTGTGTATCCTGGTGGGTCAATGAAATCCTCCGCTGTGATATGTAAGAAGTGGTCTCTGTAGAAGCTAAGCTTCACTGGGAGTTCACTCTGTCCCAACTAGGTCCGAAATGTGTGTAGCTATAGTAGATCCTCATGGATAACCTGGTTGACCTCGTGTGATAAGAGGGGAGAAAACAGAGCATCGATGCTATACTAGAAGGGAGGTAGTCTATCCATGTGGAGCCCCAATCGCTCAAACCATCTCTCTGCACGTGCATACCAGCACCTCTGGTCTCCTCCTGCTGCAAGTGCCATAGAGGAGGATAGAGCTATCCATGGTAGCCTGCTACGCCCCGAGCTATAATCCCCATAGAACATTAGTCTATTTTCAATAATCTACTTTATTAATTATTTAAAAATCTAGATCTTGTTTACAAAATATAGGAGGCCTTATTTAGAAATTTGGGTTTTCAATAAAGGATTCAAGATTCATGAATTAGCAATTTCCTAAACCCTACACCCTAAACTAAACCCTAAATCCTAAATCCTAAATCCTTAACCCAAACGCTCTAAACCCTAATCTTGACTCTCTAAATCCTAAACCCTAATCCCTAAACCCTAAACTCTAAATCCTAAACCCTAACCCCTAATCCCTAAACCCAAAATCCTAATCCATGCCCTCGATCTTTGTGTGGCATTGAGGCCCCTATCATTTGTAGACATAGAGACGCAATGATGCAAGAATGTTGAAGTATGGGTCATTGGCATGGTCATCGTCCATGTACATATGTTGTGACATATGTATATATGTTGCATACATGGGGTGGATGGTTTAGAATAGAGAGCTCTATCAAGGATTTTAAGTTGGAGTGCAACCCACAATAGGGTTCAATATATATTGCATCGTGTCATTTGTATTAGCCAACAAGTTAATGTCTCTTCCTCTCTCTTCTCTATGACTGTAGTGTGTGTGAGCTATGTGTTCGTTTTAGCATATTCATAGAACATGCTTACAACAGGATTGTCATTGCTGCCTCGACAAAGTGCTTGAGAGATTGCAAAGTCTTTAGGTATGGAGTCTTTTTTAATGAGTTGGTATTATTAATATTATCTCATTTGACACCAATTATAGACTCTATATGATTCCTTGATGCATCAATTGTTTCCATTAAATCATTGAAATTTTCAATTGGAATGACACTCTAATAAAATTAATTATGAAATTGCCAAAAACAATTTAGGCAATATTGAGGACATATCCTTAATCTAAAGAGAAACTTTGATTCAAATACTTATGTTTAGAGTAGCCCTAAATAGCTCCTATTTTAAAACTAACTCATGTTAAAAGTGTGTTTATATCAAGCAAATTATTTTAAAATAATGTTTTTTTAATTTTCTTTTTCATCTATTGGCTATAAACTCACAGTTCCTCCTTTTTTAGGACTCAACTTTTGATTGGCTTTCTTGCTATAAGATCTCACTAACTACATGGCTTTGATTTCCTATCATCTACCATTTACTCTCCATTAAAAATTTTAAGATTTGTGCATGGCTTCTACCATCTATGTGCTAGTTTGAGGTAAGTGAATGTACTTTTGTACAGCAATCTACATTCATATGTGTCAATTTGGGCTATTTTTGAGGCTACATTGGCATCTACCGTTTCTCTACATTGCATTTTGAGTTGCAATTAGTGGCACTAGATGAGAGTATTACCCAAGCCTCATATTGGCCGAGTCTTATGGGGCAAAGCCGTGCTTGGCCTAGAGACTTTGCCAAGATCAACTATTCTTACTACTACGATGCTAGAGTTCAAGGGGGAGACAAGCTTCTACTTGTTTTCTATCAAATGCCAATGGTGATTATAATGAATGGGCAATGTAAGGGCCAAAGAATGATGTCTAATATATCTTATTGTTTCAAAGAGATTGGCTCTATCTTTAATGAAGTCCAATATAGCATGAAGTAGGTCAAGAGCTTGCTTGAGCAGCGCCCGAGCAGCGGAGGCACTATGATTACAATGGAAGCACTATGATTACAATGGGGACACTATGGAGGTTAATTTTTTCTTTTTGACTTGAAATCTAGAGCTTTCATGAGCGTTATCAAATGATATATGTCGTAGACATGACCAGCTTTATAAGTCATTGCTTTTACTTAATTTTATACATATTATTTTAAGAATTTGAGCATGTAATAATATTTTTGTCCATATTGTAGGATGAAGCTTTGTGTGATGGGACTCAAGGGCCATTGCTTCCCCACTCCCATTGAGGATACTTTAGATGCATGTTGGTTAATGACATCAAGAAGTGTATAAGTCACATTTTTTTCATCTGCAATATCCACTCTTGATCATTTTAATATTCCAGTAGTCATGAAGAAACCTAGACATGAATGGGGAGATCGTGAATCCATATCAAAAACCACCACTTCTTATAAACTAGCTCATATATGTATTCTGAAGTGATCATGATTGGATACTCGATTGGTTACTCAACTTGTTCGCATAGTCATACTATGTGCTTTATAGGTTGAGATGTAATTGCAGAGAAGAAGGATGACAATCACATTGATATTTCTGACGATTGGAAGTGTTTTATTTGCACCCTATAAAATAGCATATACCATGAAATCTAGTGAAACATTTTCAAAAAGAAAAAGCATATAGGTAGACAAGAGAATGCCATGTTCTAGTAGACGCAATTATTGATACTTTGGGAGATACATAACAATTTTCTAAAAATGTCAATCAACGAGCATAAATTTGAATTCCCATTACTATAGGTAATAAAAGTATACTTCTTGACATTCATACATGACTATTTATGGAAGGCATAGGCTACATCTCACAAGAAAATTTTGAGACAATTGCCATGGTTAAAATTCAAACTAGCCACCCATCCTTTACTAGCCTCTTTCCTCCCTCTAACTAGCTCTTCATAACCTCCTTCTAGCTAGGCCTTTTTGCTTCCATCTTCCCTCTCTATGGTCCAAGTAAATTCTCTCTTACCCCTTTGACTCCCTCCCTTTCTCCTTTACCTCTCCAATAGACTTTTTAGCCTACCTCCCTTCTTATAATCCTTCCCCACCCTCCCTCCTTGCCCCTAGTTGTATGACTGTAGGGAGGAGGGGCGAATGAGGGGGGATAAGACGGCAATGGAAAAGAGAGAGAGAGAGAGAGAGAGAGAGATGAGCCTTATCCACATGTGGTTTTAATAATAGCTTTTTTTAAAAAATTTAAGTCAAGC
This sequence comes from Dipteris shenzhenensis, assembly GCF_047967505.1. Taxonomy (NCBI): domain Eukaryota; kingdom Viridiplantae; phylum Streptophyta; class Polypodiopsida; order Gleicheniales; family Dipteridaceae; genus Dipteris; species Dipteris shenzhenensis. The sequence goes on from NC_141613.1 coordinate 1,854,712, forward strand.
CTGTGCATTTTAGGCTTAACAATTGAGCATGGGGAAAAGTCCTTTATGGATCCTTTTTCAAATACACACGTGGAGTTGTAAGAATAGGAAAAAATGTGTCTCAAATTAGTCCATAGTGTAAAATGTGTGTGCTAGAAGAAGATGTTTATAAAAATAGATGAAAAGAGGTAGCCTACTTTGCAAACTCAAGCTCCATGATGGAGCCCCTCAAAACTTTATTGATTTAAAAGTTGCTAGATTTGGGCCTCATGGATGCAATCAATGTGCCTCATGGGTGGATGAAATCAATGAGCCTCATGGATGCAATCAACGTGCCCCATGGGTGGATGCAGTTAATGTCCACAACTTTGCATTGGCAAAGTATATGCATAGAGTGCAAGATCTTTGCCTCCAAAGATATTATCCTTGCTCTAGTGACAATACATTAATTGAGCTTTTTGCACCTCATTCTAGATCCAAAACCATAACCCTTAGACTACCCAACACGACCATAATAGATGTTGCACATCTTCCTTGGAAACTTGCATAAAGGACACGACAAATTTATATCTAGCAACTTGGCCATCCTCCCTCTAATAGGCAACCATTGGTGAACGACTTTCCATGGCAAGAACCACGCACAACTAAAACGATAGTCTTTACACATATCACCATACATACTTCGCCACCATCCACAGCCCCTTCTGAGCTTCCATTTGGTGTTCAACCCCTCCATTAGAGATATCTCCTCCACCAAGGACCTATAGACAGGCATGGCAATAATTTTTCTCAAACTCGATCCCGTAAATATTTTGATCCACCAACCATTATAGGGAGTGTAGCTATTGGTTCACTTATCCTCAGCCAACGCCTCAAGACCTCCTCAACCACTCATAGCTCTAAGCATTAAGCTTGAACCCAGTCTAAAAGCTATTGATGAGGTTTTTGTTGATAGAGGCCTCAAGTAGGAGAAGGCTACATTACATTGCATGGGATGTGTTGCGAGTGCCAAAAGGTAAAGGGCCTTGGTATCCAATTTCGCAATTCAAAAGGAGGCATTGTTTGAATGCAAAGCTCCTTGGGTAGACATTACTAAATTGTTTCTAGATAGAGGTAGAGGTCGTGGGGTTGGGTCATGGAGATACATGGATTAATATGATAAGCTATTATCCTCCTTTCCATTGAAGTTTCCAATTTGTTGTTTCCATGTGGAAAGAGCTTGGGAGTTTGGAAGGGAAGGTCTTGAGAGGAGAAGGTAGCCCACTGGTAGGGTAGGGCAAGCTTACTAAGAGAGAGAGAGCTTCAAAGAAAGGAGATATGCCGTTGGGAGCTATTGGGGGCGATCAACATCATGTGGATTATGGTATTAAGAACGAGTGCCATAAAGGCACTAATAGGAAAGCTAAATTTTCATTGTGACAAAGTAGTGTTAGTCTACGTGTGCATACACTCCCCCGTTTGACTTGTTATGGTATGATTATTCATGACACCTACTGCTAGACAAGAATTCCACGCTATTCAAGGGACAAATAAAAATGAGTGGAAACAAGATGAATGCTCATAAAGCATTCAAAAGGCTTGCCTCAAATGCGTAGCTTGGAAGAGAGAGAGAGAGAGAGAGAGACGACTTCAATGTGAATGAAGGAGAAGAGGGGGAGAGAGAGAGAGGAGGGGGGGGGGGCTTGCCTTGATATAGAAAGAGAGAGAGAGGGAGGAATAGGTGGAGATAATCAATCATAAAAAACAAAAAACAGACAAGTGGACCAATCAACAATTCACAATAAAAACTTTTAAAAAATCAAAATTTTGCCCATCTCCAAAGCTAAAGCCTTCACAAAGGCCTACCCACAACAAGGCAAGCCAAAAAAAAGTTGTCATTGCTAAAGTCAACTTGAGTGGGCTTACTTTTTTTTGTAAATGGCCTTCAGTATATGGATGTCGTTCTTACACATTGTCAATGGTAGCTTCAAAAATTGATGTTGGTAGCTACAATTTGTATATTCTTGGACTAGTTTGTAGCTAAGTGGATAGTGGATCATAAAAACTACCAAATGAAACTAGTCACATTGTAAAAATTGTTTGTATCCATCAAAACTGTTGATAGGACTAGGACTAAGTTAGCGACTTGAAATGGCTTGAGTATATTGTATAAGTATATTTCATGAGGTTTGGTAAGTCAAGAGACTCCCTAACCTACCAAAAGGACTACAAATTGTCATTAGAAAAACTATCCTTTCTTTGGCCACATAGGGCACCTTCATTCAATATTTCTCAATTTCATTTAAGGCACCATGTCATTGGTTTTCGATGCAAGGAATCACTTATATTCCGATGGTTGTGGAAAGAGTGGTTTAGCTTGAGCCACACAGAGAAAGATTTAATACTTTTAGAAAGTCGGAGCTATGCAAGTCGTTCCAACAGGGAGTCCCCAATAATCATAATTGTTAGGTGCATGCAATATTATATTTTCTTCTCACTTGCACTGCAAGGGCACACGGAAGAGCTATCCTAGGTTGCCAAAACCAAAAAATCACACCTAGCATAGAGATATATATTAAAATTGATTTACTTATGATGCCAGTGTCATAATTTTGGCAATGATGTTATACTACTTTAGGTTCTTTCATTGAGCATGCACCCTCCAAGTGTTTCACGAATGTCTCTTATCTTTAAAATGTTAGCTTAATGAATTGAAAGAAGCTAGAAATGATCAATTGCTTTACGTGCAATAAAAGGATGCACACGTGCCACGAGAGATCAAAATACACCAAGTACTAATAAGAATAAGATACTAGTTTTCAATACCATAGAATTTGGCTCACGTAGGATTAAATTCCAACTGACGTAGACAACCTATCACTATATGCTTACACCGTTAGCAACTCCTATGACGTTAATGTGTTCAGTGGTAGGTGTACTCATAGAATCCAAGCTCCTGTTGAACTCGTCAAATTGGACCTTGAAAATGACATTTCATCCTTCCAAGACATCTCAATAGTCTCACTCCAATGACTATTATAGTAAGAGAGAACTTAATTGCAGCTATACTATTCATAAAGGCTTCCTTTATAACTATTCATTGATAATCCAATTCCAAACTAGCTACTAAGGCCCACCCCATATTTTATTACCAAACTAACACATAGGTCTTTGGAGTTCATGCAAAGAATTTATGTATCTAGATGAATCCAAGAACATGCCCAAACTCTAACCTCTAAAAATACGACTCAATCACGCATAGCAAGGACTAGCTACTATGACATCTCCGGCAATGTCATCAGTGCCCAATGGTATGTGTAGACCATAGTACATATGCTCTCTTGTAAAACAATTCAAACCATTAGTCTCGCATGCATATTCTGCAGTACAAGATATTTACATCTCAACCACGAAACACGGGTACAAACCGCAAACATAAAAATCGTGTCCACTAATCGCATCGCCTCACCTTGCTAGAGACAAATGACAGACTCAGCCACAAAAAACACTTGCACAGAGAAGTGAGCTAATCAAATTAAGCCTTATAAACCACGACTTTTAACAAGGCATGTCAGGCTCATGAAACAGTTCCTAGGGAACTGGTTCAGTAGATAAGCTACTAGGATTAGGAAGAAATAGAATATGCCAATGGCAGAGATCTTTGGACAGAAACATAATAGTAGACAAACCTTACCACTAAGCACAAATATTTGCTTCATCCTTTGACTCAGTGATTCCAATGTCATGCAAAGATCTTATCAAATTTGGTCAAATTTCCATTTTACTATTCATGAATAATGGCCGTCTTGCTATCATTTCATTGCATAATGGAAAGATTTGAACTTGTATGTGATTTTAAAGCATGCCCGTGAGGGCTTCATGTTTTTCTTTCATTAAAAGTTTAAGTTAGGAGTTCTTTACACTGCCATTCCCCCAAAAAATGATAATTTACTGGAACAAAATATCATTTTCAAGGCTTCCCAAGAGATGCACACCTTGCAAAAGATATACAGTGTTTAATTCCTCTATATTGGATCTATCAGAACACACATTTACAGAGTTCAAAAGTTGCCTTGCACAATTAATGTCGATATGTTCTCACAACTTGTTCGATCCGTCGTCGACACAAGGGACAATTCAAAAGTTGTGTAGAGCATGATGTGCAAGAACACATATGGCCACACCTTCATTTAAACATGAGAAACAACAAGTAAGAAATTGCATGTTAATCAATACTTAAGTCTCTCTCTCTCTCTCTCTCTCTCTCTCTCTCTCTCTGTCGCCTCTTTCTGGACCCTTTTTTTCTGCTGTATCTGTTGCTGAGCTGCTGGTGTATGATTCTGTTTAAATAGCTTTACCTCTTGCCCTAAAAGTCGCTCCGAAAATGCCACTTTACATTCTTCATATTCCTCAAAGGGTCCATCATCATCTTGCGACTCATCCATTCAAGATCTGGCTGCATCTTATCGTAACCAATAAAGATGCACTGCTGGTCTTATAATCAAGCTCTTTTTCAACTCCTTTGGTAGATGAGCATGATGAGGCATAGGGTCTTAGGTAATCTAATATGCAAACAAATTAATTACATAAAGGACAAAGCAATGGCCTTATAAAGGCATGTGTTGACACGTGTACACAAGAATAGTACCATACACATGACCTAGTAATCATTATCATGGAATGTAAGGACAGAACCACCCTCCTAGTAGTCTTTCCAGGGCCCAGTTTTTTGCAAGGAGATGAAGAGGGGGTGGCTAGGTGGTAGGGGCTTGAGGACAACACTTATGGTTTGGCAGGGGGAGCCTGCTGGCTGCCTTAACAATGGTCTCACAATGACAAATGGGCTCTGATTGTGCAAGCAGCAAGTGGCATGGCTCAAATGGCACAGGGTTGATGCCATCACATGATGGCAGTGGCTCCTACAAGATATGGAACTCATGGCAGGGGTTACTTGTCCTATCCGTGGGGTTGCACACCAATTGTTGCAAATTAATTCTTGGCGTTGGCTTCCGAGTGGTGGATGAAGGAATTACAATGCACATAGGGTGGCACCCATACATATCAGCATATGGGGGTAATGGATTAGGCATAGGCCTCAAAACGCCTTGGATTTTTTTATTTTTTATTTCAAAGAAAGGAACCTTCTATTAATGCTTAAAAGATTTCATACAAGACAGCAGCCCCGAAGGTGCTGAGTATGGGAAAAAACCGGAAAAGGCTGAAAGAAAGAAATCGGCCTGTTCCAGAGAAGCCCAGCTCACTGCCTAGGGGATCTCTGGAACTGGGGCTAACAGCCAAGTGGGGGGACTATACAGCCAACGAATCCCTCGCGGAGTGAAGATGTAGAAAACACCTGCAGGCCAAGCCTTGCAGAAACGAGCACGCCTCTCAATAGTCGCCCTAGAGCCTGGAGCCCCATGCTCCCAGTCGCCTTGGATAATTTAATATGCAACCAATTGGAAAGAGCGAGATTCATTTATTTCTCTTTTATTATACAATAAGAGACATCACTGGCATTTTTCGGCTCCCTACTGGCTGCACCCTCTTCCTTCCTTCCCCTACGTCTCTCCTCCTCCCTGCCTCCACTCATCAGCCCCCCCTGGCGTAGGCATTGTTGCCACGATGTCACGACCTCACAGGATCTAAGCCTATCGAAACCATGGTCTACAACACCAGAATCATGTGCAGGAAACTCACCTCCCGACCATGTTGATCTAGACTTGATCAGCTGCACCGAGAACCTCAGGGAAACTGCCATCCCTGCAAGCCAAACCTCACCCTTGGCATCCCGTACCGCCTGGTGTACAGTTGTGCTGGTAGCTCCTAGCTCTGCTCCCTCACTGACCTGGCACTCCCTTTATAGCCTTAGGGAAGAGTCCTCACTAAGAAAGCTTAGAAAAGCGCACAAGCACCAAGAAAAGCAAAAAAGCAATCTTGGTGACCCATGTTCCCACGGATAGCACACTAGCCTGTCATCTGCCTACCTGTCCCTAGCGTGCACATGACATACTCCCTTCCTCGAGCTCACTCCTGAGCTCATAAAAACTCAGAAGTAGTCAATTTGCTAGAAACAACTCACTATTGGTAGAAACTTATAGACTCAAGGACAATCCTACCAAGAGATCCACTTGCTCAAAAACATCAGATGAGGATGAAGTCCTGGTCAAAAAACATCATCTTTGTCAAATGAACCAACTAGCAACTCTACTTTGACAATGCTACCAATACCTAAGGTAGGCACATGCTACCAGTACACAAGCTAAGCAACAACTGCCCTCAAGAGTTATGCCCAAAATATATGTCACGTGACTTGCTTCTTTTAATCTTGCTGTCCTTTACACTGGGAAACCATATACTCAGAGAAAACCCAGAATCTTCTATTGAACCACAAACACAACAGTAGTCTCTTCCCAAACTTGGAAGTGAAATTGAATCTATACTTTCCATACCTAGAAGTGAAATCACGTTTGACTTCCCAAAACCGGTTGAGTCATATATATGCTTTTCAACCTCGAAAAGCGTAGTCTAGGGTCCTAACTCAAAGCGAAAATGACCGGTCAATCTTTAAGAAAGTTGAGTATCAAGAACCCATATTTCAACAAACATTATAATGATTCAAGCTAGCATCTCAGATAATATTTAAGCTAGCATCTCAGAATTATCTGTATAAATAACCTATCTTCCAAGAAAGGAAAAAGATAGCCGTGTGTTCGTAGGCGCAGTCCTAAATAAATCTGCATGCTCTGGCATAACCCCACAGCATGTGATGGATCATGGCATCCCATACCACCATAATACACCAAACATGAGAAGAAACGATTTATTGAATTCAGCCCAAAATCGGGTGGGTACAAATAAAGGTCGAGATGCCAAGAGATCAAGTCCGAGATCTCTTACATTTATAAAGAACATGGCGTTGACGCAATGCTTCTAAGACACATTCTTGACAGTTGTCACAGTGTGGGCCTTCAGTTACGTACTTCTGATTCTGTGGAGTTGTATAATATCTAAGAGATTCCCAAAGCTCTTCTTGCAAATTCTCCATCTCCTAAAGGACAGATTCCGATCTTCGTGGAATGAGTTTTGAGGTGATATCGTCTCCTCCAATTCCACAAGACAATAATCCAAGGAAGGAATCTTGTTGATGTGGTGGCTCTCCATTGCCAAATATTGCAAGCTGCAAGCTGCTTCAATTCTACCCACCAAGAAGGAAAATCGTCCACTAGAAGATGCTAGCTGAAAGGAATGGTAGAGGAGGAGAAGGAGGATAGCACAGGGGACAAAGAATTCAGCCGGGAAGACCAAGCAGCTATAGACCTTGCGCTGAAAAGAGACAGGTAGAGATGGCAAATCACAAGAGAATCTCAGCTAGAGCAGCTAGCAATGATGGCAAACTCTGAGAGGAGGATGCTTGGGTCTAGAAGTGTGGAGGAGCTGTAGATTTCAGTAGGGTTGTTGCCATGGAAGAATGTTAGCACTTAGCCCTAGTATGGCCTTGTAGGCTAGTCTTAGGACTCAATCAACCCTTAGGTTGACTTCATTGGTCAACCATATGGTTGACTTCGGGGCCATATAGGCCACCCCTTTGTACTTTCTCATCATCCATTTTGCAAGTACTCACATTTGCTTCAGCTTGTTGTTTGCTCCCTTGCACTCCACTCCCATTCCATTGCTTCCCACACGCAACAGTGGTATCAAAGCAAGTTCTCTTGCTCTAGCCTGCCTCCCCTCGTGCTCAACCATTGCTCCTACCTGCCATTTTGCTCCAACTCAAACGAATTCACATCCTTAGCTGACAAAATCACAAACTACTGCAAATCTTCAGCAAATTGCGAATTGGATCCATACCTGGAATTTGCCACTCTAGCATACCTCGCATCACTTCAACCACGATCAAGATTATCCACAATAGGCTATCACGACCTCACAGGATCTAACCATATTGAAACCATGGTCTGCAACACCAGAATCGTGAGCAAGCAAGTCGCCTCCCAACCATGTTGATCCAGACTTGATCAGCCCCACCGAGCCCATGCTAGAGAGCTTCGTGGAATCTGCAAGCCAAACCTCATCCTTGGCGTCCCATACAGCCAGGTGAACCATTGCACTGGTAGCTCCTAGCTCTGCTCCCTCACTAGCCAGTGTGAGCAACTATGGCCCTCACACTCCCTAAATAGCCTCAAGGAAGAGTGCTCGCCAAGAAAAGCCAAGAAAAGAACAAGCAGCAAGAAAAGTGAAAAAGCAATCCTGCTGACCCATGTTCCCACGGATAGCACCCTAGCCCATCATCTGTCTGCCTGTCCCTAGTGTGCACATCACACGCAAGCAGCCCGCACTGCCCAAGGAAGGGATCGTGCTGTTTCACGACCGCTTTTCCAGCCCGGTGCTGCTGATTTTGGGACGCGTCTCAGCCCTTAGCCCACCCGAGCGGTCTCCCGCCCTTGGGCAACATTGCAACGCCCTTTGAAAGACCCTTTGGCAATGTGATTCGGCGTTTTGCAGAAGCTGTCCAGCCCTGGTTTGTGTGGAGAAATCAGCCCTTCTCATATTCTTTCGGCATTTGCAGCTTCCATTTTGGGAGCTGGGTTCTAGACGGGTTCTTTTGTGGCTGAGCTGGTGGCAAGTTGCTTTGTTCCCTTGGCTTTTCACAGCACGTTATATCTTTGAGGCTCCAACATTGACGATCCACCTTTGAGAGAACTTCTAGGCTGTTCTTCCCCTGCTGTACAGCCTCCTTTTCTGACACTTTTGGGCCCTTATTTGACCCCTTGGAGAATACCTAGCAGGCCGGAGTCTCTAGCAAGTGTGGCAAGTTCTTTTGACGTTTCACTCCTCCTTCCCCTTTTTTTGCACTTTCTTTCACTCTTGGCATAGGGCTTGCACCAGCTGGCCTTCACCAAGCGCTGTTCTTTCCTTTCTTCTTTCCGTCCCTTTCCTCATCACGTGGGTGCAGTTTTTTGCTCGTCTAGGGGTAAGAGAACTTTGGTGGTGACCGTGGTTTGGCTAGAGGGGCTCTATGGCAGCACCATTGAATCCCCCAGCCGCTCTCTCCGGATGATAAGCAACAAGTGAAGAAGGCAGTGCAGTCACTCTAAGACAGGGTGGTAGTGTGTAGAATAGTTGGCCTCACACACACGAGGAGACAGGTGCGAGACTGGATTCAAGCAAGCTTGGCACTAGAAGGGGACCACATCAAGGAGGTCACCATCTATGGGAGAGTTGTTTTCCTCCTCCAACTAAGCTCCCCCCACTCGGTGCATCTCTTTCCTTGGCACCATGGTTTCACAGCGGAGGACATGGACTTGACCCATCATATCCCTCGTTCTCCAGTGACACTTTGATTCCTAGGCCTCCTACAGGAGTATAGAGCCATCCTTCCCTCCATCGATCGGGTCTTTGGTACCGTGCTGGAGTCCCCCACGCAGACTACAGCTTCAATAGTGGCAGATGATGGTGTCCTCCGCATCAAGATGGTCGTAGAGTGCCCATAGTCTCTTCCGGAGGTCCTTGAGACCCTCGAGGGGGGAACGCTCCAACAGAGACTAGAGGTATCTGGAGCGTCTTCGCTGCAGGCAGATGGGCCACCTACTCAGAGATTGCACCAGAGATCAAAGTCAGGGTCAAGCCTTCTCCCCCTCAGCAGGACGGGCAGCAAAGGGAGCCTTAGGCAGACAAGACCCAACGGCCCTATTAGCAGCAGCAGCAAGAGTCCCAGATCCCTAGGATGGAGCCCTCAAAGGGAAGATGGACTAAGGTGCAAAAGAAGAAAAAGAAATCGAGCCCGTGGGCCGCTCAGCAATGACTGGTGGACATCCTCCTCCCCCTCCCACCCCCCCCCCCCAACTCCGGACCCCTCCCCCTCTAGGCACCTGCCACCCTCCCCCAACACCTCCACACACCCCCCCCCCCGCGTTGCAACAGGTTCACCCGTCCTCCCGCCTCTTGTATTACTTCTGGCCCTAGCCCCTAGGTGAGGGCAAGGCCGTTCCCTCTCCCCTCTGCCTCTCCTCGATTCAGCAGCCCCCTTTGCCTCCTTTGCAGGACTCAACCTCTCTAGGGGGCAATAGTCCATGTCCTGACCTCCCTCTGCCTAGTGACTTCTAGAGGCTCGGACCATTGAACTACCTCTAGATTTCGAGCATGTATCCCATGCCCCTAAAGTTGACAGTCTTGATACTGCAGCTCCGTAAAGGGGGCTCGATCAATGTGGTTGGCTCCCACACGCATCCTTTTTGGGTTCATGAATTCGCCGCCAAAGTGGGCACCGACAATGTTTGATGGTATGATGGATGATCAACTCTATCGGATGATGGATGATTGGATGGGCCCGTATGGGGTGGATATGTGGCTCAAGTATGGGGCCTCTGCTCACTTTCAGCTCGGCTTTACTCCAGAGAGATTGGGCTTTGATTTGGCACTAGGATTGATTTGCCTGCCCCCCCCCCAATAGTACTCACGCAACTGCATTAAGCCATATATAGAATCTACCAAACCAATATGTTTCCGTCCAAAGCTATGGACACAATACAAAAGATAGACCCACAGTCCCACCAAATCGTGGTCCTCTAATCTTACCACAAGGTTCAGACTCTCCGTCCAGATCTCAGCACCTTGCTGCCCTCGTAGACATCCTAGGGTTAGCCCGAGCGTATGTAGACTCTCCGTCCAGATCTCATCAGCTTGATGCCCTTGTTGACAGCCTAGGGTTCAGCCCTGTTTAGAGCTAGGTCTGCAGCACCTTTGCTCTTGCTTTGCCTCTTGGATGTAGGCCCAAGGAAGGGGCACTGGCTGCTGCTTCTGCTCCTCTGATGGCTGACTTGCTGGATGTGTAGTATGCCCCCAAGGGGCTCCAAAATGACCGACCAGCAGACCCACATCCTGGCCGACTCAGCCTGTCATAAAACCAAACCCCCCTTGGGGCCTTCAAAACTAGGGCATGTTCCCTCATTTCCACGTGGGGGCCTAGCCCCTATGCAGGCCTGCCTGGCCGACTTGTGCCCTGCCTCCCCACCGACCTGTGGGGCTATTTATAGCTGGGCCTTTGGCCCTTCATTCCTTGCAGGGCCCCAGCCCCTTGGTCTGCACCATCCGGGGCCTGCTTGGCTGGCTCCAACCATCCCAACCAGCCCCTCTTCTGGCCACCTTTGCTGCTGTTCTCCCCACCTAATCCTGGGCCTGTTGCAGGCCATATGCCTGCCCACAATCCATGCCACAAGTGCGCCTCTGCCATGGGATGATTGCACTTCTTGTTTGCTGTGAGGTGCTGCCCATGTGGCAGCCCCCTCTCTCTCTCTCTTCTCTGGGCATATCCTGCCCTAGGTCTCCCTCCCCCATGCTCTCCTCATTTGGGGGCTTACAGATGGGGAGGTGACCTTTCCAACACCCCCTCTCACAAACACATCTTGGCCCAATGCCAACACGTCGATGAGGTCACCCCAACAGCTCCCATGATGAGCAATTTGGTGTCGATTCTAGTTCTTGGGTTTTCAACCAGTGGCTCCTGCTCCTCCAAGTCTGGTCCTGCACAAGCAAACCATCTTGGTACACAGGTCCATCCAAGGTAGCACCATGCTCCAGTTGTCATCATCTTCCAGTTGTGCCTCTCATAATGAGTGAACAACCTGGAGTCTTCCAAGCACCATGCTCTCAGGGTCTGTTTCAACCCGTCCTTCCTCTGGCAAGGTCCGCAACAAAAGAACCATCTCGAGAAATGACATCCCAAGAATATCTCCAGATCACCTAGACCATGAACTCTCACTAAGCTCTCAAGCAAGTACTTTTTTGGCTTCAGTACACCTTGTCCATAATCACCTTCCAACAATATGCGTCCAAGATTTGAAGAAGCACCCACACTTCCCCTTCCGCCTTCAAAGAAGGCCCATTCCTTCCAATCTCGCATTACCTGAGACATATGAAGAGCAGATTCTCTCCACAGCATGCTATAAAGGCACAATTAATGACATCAAGTACATACCAAAACGTCGTACATGTGTGCTTTCTCTAAAAGCAACCCATGCACTGTGTAATCCTTTAATGACCCCCTTTGAATTACAACATCCATCTGAACTTGAAACCCTAGGGCACTCCATGGAATTCACCCTAGTGTCAGTATCAACAGCCACGCACCTAGAAGAGTCCACGCACTCCATGCTGTCCTTCACCTTCACAAACATCTCTTACTCCCCGTCGGCCCACATCTCGAGTTCAAACATCTTCACCGTGACTTCTAGGTCAGCATATAGGACCTCAATAAAACATGGAGATGTCACCAAGAACAGTTCTTCGATTACCACATTAGCTTTAGCTTTAGCTTTTGTATCATCATCTGAATCGGAGTCCAACTCCTTGTTCTTCTAATCCACCTTCTTGGCAAAATGGCTTGGCTCGTCACAATAGAAGCACTTCTTCTGCTGCTTCCTCTTCTTGAAGTGTCCTCCTCATCTCCAGAACCATCCTTATTAGGCTTGCCACTGCTAGGCTTGCCTTGTCCTTTGCCGGCTTTATCCTTGGCCAGCAACGCCTTGTCGTTCATGTCTTTGTTATAGAGCTTCTCGCTAGCTTCTTCATGTAGCAGTAACGGACCCAACTCCTCAAAAGACAGAGGTTTGATCCTCTGTCCTATTGTTGTCACAGTTGTAGCAAAGCTCTTGAAACTCCGTGGTAGCATCCCAAGTACCATCAAGGCCAACTGGCTTGAGTCTACCTTCTGACCAACCGATGCTAGTCGATCCCTCACCACCTTGACCTTCGTCAAGTGGTCATGTACCGAATCTCCCTCATCCATATCCATGTTGTAGAGTTGATGCTGAAAAGTCAAGATCTGAGATGTATTATCTGTCTCATACAAATCCTTCAGAATGGCTATTGAACGTGTCAGTCATCTGGATATGAGCAATCACACAGTCCGACGTAGTCCCTAAGACCAATGCCAGGGTGTGGGCATCTCTATCCTCCCATGCTTCGAGTTTCGCTCCATCTACTGGTATAAGTATCCTCCCCTTTTTGTCCACCGTATCCTCTGGCTTTGCCTCCACTCCTGTTGTCAGCTTCCACAGTTTTCGAGCCACTAAATGACTCCGTATCTTCACCTTCCAAATAGAGCCATCCAGTTTCCCAGACTCTCCTAAGTTAGGGATGGTGAAAGAAGGAACTCAACTGGAGGAGGAGGATGGGAGAGCAATGGTTGAAGAGGCCTCTGCTTTTGAAGTCGACACCTCCGCTGCTAAACCACACGGAAAAATCAAAAAGCAAACTGCACCGTCTGTAGACAAGCACTCTGTAGACATCTAACCGAACCTAAGTCGCCCTCCTTCTCGCAAGAGCACAATCCTCCAGTTGTGGAAGTGGATTCCCTAGAGCCTCGAATCAGGGTCGTCCAACAAGGTCTCTGCCTTCAAGCTCCCACACTTGTGAGCCTCCTACTTGGGTTGTCATGAGGGCGTGAGTTTTGATACTCACATGTGGCCTCGACCCTAGTAATCAAGTGGCGAGGTCACAGGATGAGGGTGTGCTAGTTCCCCCTAGGAAATTGTGCCTTGGGGCAATTGAAAGGTTTAGGGCCAAGAGGGACCCAAAAACCTTAGGGCTTTTAAGTTGGTCGTTGGTGGGCTTCTAAAAATGCCCCATTAGAGGGGCCCTAGGAGCAAATGAGACCCTTGGGGGCAACCCAAGGCATGGGCTGCCACATGGCAAGCCCATGCAAACCCTCTTTGGAAAGGAAGGCCTTAGAAGGCCTCAGGAGGAAAAACGATGACGGGCGCACGTAATGGGGAGAGCAAAGAAAGGAGACAGAGGATCATCTTGGAGGTAGTGGATGGCTATGGCACGTACGGCAAGCAACACGAACGGAATGTGAAGAGCAGGGTCTCGTAGCTCAAATCTTGTACGACAAGAGGGTACGGGACTGGCACAAAATTCAATGTACATGCTGGTACGAGATTGGACCAAAATTCCACGTACGGTCTGGTACAAGACTGACACAGAATTCCAAGTCTGGGCTAGTAAGGGACTGCAAGCACGGTGCTTGTGTACGATCTGTGTGTACAAACTACGGTACGTATGTACGGATGATCGTCAATCAGATCTCAAAGTACGGATGGATTGCAAACAGTTTGTTTTCCAGTATAAGAGAACAAGCAGTGTGCAGAGTTCTCTTCCTCTGACCTGAGTTGCTAGGATAGGGAGTGTTTACTGCATGCGGAGGCGGCTTGGTTGTATCAAGAGAGTTTGATCCAATAGAAGTGTGTTTACTCCATTTTCTAAGTGTGTTCGTCATACGGTTCTTCTCCGATAGCTAACCCCAACCTCCGAGTGTTTTATATGTTGGCACCTATTCTACAATCAAGCACACTCTCCTTAAGACTGCAAGAGCGAGCATCGTCACCCAGCATGGGGTCAAGTTGTAAACCTAGCACTTCTGAGTTGGCACACTCTCCTCAGGACTGCAAGAGCGAGCATCGTCACCCAGCACGGGGTTGTGTTGTAAACCGAGCACTTCTGAGTTGGCCGGGTGAAGGATAAAGTATAGGACTTTCATTACTCCTTCTAGGAGCAAAAAGGAGTAGATGTACACACTGGTAGAAGAGCCTATTACACTACACTCTAAAAATTCCAATAGAAAATATTCAATATGCACTGAGAATTATCAGATTACAAAGCTTTCCAAAAGTGAGAAGTTTATATAAGAAGCTTACGGCACAAAAACAGCATTATATTCTTGCTCCAAGCAAATGACACATAAGTCAGGCACAATGTTATCCCTTTTGGATCCAGTCACATCATGCTCTAGATATCTCGCTGTTGCGTCCCCCTCGCCTGCAAGAAACTAATGCATCTATTGGTATATGCATATTTTGTCAATCAACGCTTCTACAAAAAGAAAACCATCATTGATTATAAGAATACAAGCTAAAAACCATTCTACAACTGTGGAATAACAGACAGTAAAGCATTTCTGATCTTGCCTTCTTGTTCCCGACGTTCACGTCGCTGTGCTGCAGCTTCTATGACTCTACAAAAGAGCAAGTTGTATTATCCAAGGCTTTAGCTTCCTGAAATGTGAACAAGCCCAAACCAAATCTACAAAGCATCTAAAATAATTTATGATAGGACCCTCACCTCCTATTGAGAGCAGCTCTCCTCCTCCTTTCAAGAAAATACTTGATGGCATGAGAGGTCATAAGGTAGATTCCAAAAGCTGTAAAGCCCAGGGACATATACTTATACCACCTGGAATGACAGCACAAACAATCACATATATGCATGAATGTCCCAAGAGCTTCACTCATTGAAACACAGACGATATGAAACACACCTAGACCATCTTCCAAGATTGGCTATAAGCTCATCGATGCTCTTTGGAGACACATAAAAAGGGCCTTTGTGTGGCTTCTGAATGCGTAATGTCCCTAGATCATCTCGAACAGCCTGGTTTGAGCCCATAACCAAAGAAGGTAATGAATGAACTTAAGTAACACCTGCAATGAGGTGAAACACAAGGAAGAAAGCATGCTTGCAAACTAGCCAATGTGAATTTAAATTAAAAATCCAAACAGATAATGGGTACCTCCCTTTATCCAAATCAAATGTTTCCAACATATTGAAAACCATAATTAAGTAAATTATGCGAGTTGACTGTTGAAATATTAACCCCGAATTTACTAATAAAAAACATGTTCCCTCATTCGCTACTGTAAAAATCATAAGCAAAGCAGCTTCAAAAAAGGGGCCAATCTGACAGTTTATTAGTTCAAGAAAAGATAAAATGATGGAAGCAAGAAGAACAGCAGCATTGTGTTCATCAAGAAAACATAAAATGATGGAAGCAGCAAGAACAGCACCATCCAAGGGGTTGCATGCAACATACATAATAGTCATAAAGTGTCAAAACTTAATCACAGTTGAAGGGTCGAATGAGAGAGAGAGTGCAGATAGCAAAGGGTCGCAGAAGAACACCTGTCACGTCAAACTTAGATAAACCAAAAACAAAGGAGTACAAGGTACAAGTACCTAGACCTAGGACTAAGTGTCCTAGGTGTCACATAGGACTAAGTGTCCTATGTGGCCTAAAAGACACTATATGATGATTCAGTGAGGCTACACACAGCCCGGTTTTTTTCGCGTAGGCGTAGGACTTGGAGGCCTACTCCAAGCATTCACTGAGGGAGACCCAGAGATGGATTGGAGTCTTCATGGGATTCACTAGCAGATGATCAGAGTAGTGGGACGTTTGGGAAAGGAGTGGCACATTGACCCTCCCAATATCTTAGAGCAGGATGCCCCCATATGGCTCCTCTGGCTTTGGGAGGGTAGGCCCTTGAGGGAGCTCCAGTGGGATCCGGGAGAGTGGTTTTGGCCCTCCAGGGGCGGCCTTGCCGAGTAGGTGGACGAGGTGCCCTCATTTTCCTACACCACACGGATTGGCAGGAGGGTTCAGATGGACTCTTCGATGTGGACCCCTTCAAGGGAGAGGCATTGGGTGGCCCAGAGTGCCCCGAGATGTCCGTTCCAGGTTTTGGACGCGGTTATGGTCCAGTTTGCAGCCGAGAAAGATATCCTACTTTTGGCTGGCCGCCATAAGTGTCTTTATTTATGCCTACAAGGCACATACCATGGCCTATAGGGCATCACTAGAACCACCAGAGGATGGTCTACAAACCCCCCTCCATGGGATGGGCTGAAGCACTCTGGAAACGTCTCAGAATACCTGGTATTTTCTAGTCATGGTGACACATGTTCATCCAAAAGGATATAGCCACCTATGAATGTACGGATGTCAGATCATGTAACAAAGGGAACCAAGTGTAAAGCCTGTCGAAAGACTTCGAACTTGGGACGAGGAAGTGCCTTTGTAAACATATCTGCTATGTTGTCCTCTGTGGGAAGATAGGACAACTCTATGTCTCCTACTGACAACCGCTCCCGAACATAATGATAGTGAACTTCAATATGCTTGGTACGCGCATGAAACACTGGGTTAGGCGCAATGGCCAAAGCAC